>NC_136620.1:15829223-16104223 GCF_933228915.1 Telmatherina bonti | reverse complement strand
CTGTTGAGCCCCTTGCTCTGCGCTAAAGTATTGAAGATACTGTCAGGTGCAATTTGCTGGGACCCTGTCTTTCTCCTCCTCTGAATTCAGAGTAGTAACCACAAACAAATGCTTTGTCTGGATGATGCCCAAGTCCTTGTAATGCAGTCAGAATGTCCCCTTTCTGCTCTTTTTAACTATTAATCTGTTTTTCTGGGTATATAGTCAACTGGTCCAAGACCGAAGCACTCTGCTTGACAACCTTAAAACCTTGTTTCAATCAGTAAATTTTAATTGGCCATGGTCAGGTATAAAATATCTGGGCATTTCATTTCCCCATTTACTGCATGATTTAGTTAATGTTTATTTTGAACCCCTACTGGATAAATTAATATCTAATATTGCTTGATGGCCCCCTCTGTTTCTCTCTGTTTGGGAGAAGGTTAATATTATCAAAATGAACTTTGCTTCAAAAGACAAACACTTTCACTAAAGATCCCGACAAAAAATTTTCATCAGTTTCGTAAACTATGCACCCACTTGGGATGGAATGATAAACATACCAAAATAAAGCTTAAAAAGTTGCATCAGCCAATAGAATTAGGGAGACTTGGGGTCCAAGCCTCAGACTTTACCATGATGCCTTCAGCCTAAAACACATGCTTTACTTAGCTCTCTCTCTGGAACAAGCGCCTCTGTTGCGTGGTCTTTAGAGAGCTCTGTGTACATCACTCCTTTTAATAAATATTACCATCATCAAAGGCAAAACCCCACCTCATTCTGTCATTTTTGCACGATATTTGGAAGAAAGTGGCTTTGCCGTTTCATTTCATTTAATTTATTAAGATCCCTATTAGCCACTGAAATATCAGTAGCTATTCTTCCTGGAGTCTCCTCTATATTACATTACAATTTATATAAACAGTTTTATACATCATGCACACCCACAATCGCACATAAACATACAAACAAAACAGAATACAAAACCTCAATAAAAAAAAAAAAAGAGGAAAAAAAACCCAAAGAGAAACCATTACTAATTATTCACAAAATAGCTCTAATAAACTAAACATACTTCATTATCTACACTAGGTCATTATCATGTCTGTATTGTAAACAAAAATAGTTTAAGTTTCTTTTGAAAATTTTTTGTATTATTTTCCAGGAACAGAAATCCTGGCAATCCATTCCACACAACCACGGCTTGATAAAACAACTTAATGCTCAAGATCAACGGGGTTTGACTTTTACTGCTCCAGACTTTTCAGTCTCACTCTACACGCCCTTTATCTATAAACTGTCTTACTTACATTATGAATATCTCTGGTGGGGGCCGGGAAGTCGAAGTATTATTCAATGCTCTTAAAATGGACAGATAAAGGACTCCAAACCCTAAGATCTGCCTGGGAAACTAACCTTAATAGTCTTTGCGGATCAGGAATGGAATTTGACTTTATCGAACATGAAAAAACAAGTCTTTAGACAAAGAATTTATTGGCCATCACACAGATTACACAATGGAGACTTAACAGACAGGTGAGTGTTGGACATGTCAGACTGAGATGGACACTTTAATCCATATGACTTGGAGCTGGTCTAAAATCCAAGACTTTTAAACTGAGATTTCTACATTTGTTAAATCAGACAGACAGCAACACAGTCTTTTCTGCCAAGTTTATTCTTGGGGATCCATCACCCCTCAAACATTTTCCTCCCAGTACTGCTGAATGGGTGCAGATTGCACTGATAGTGTGGCGTAAACATTGTTTCTCAGTGGAGCCGCCTCCACCCCAACCACTACTCGCTGGTTTAACCAACTAGGGAGACTGGTTGCACTATAGCGCCTTTTTAACAGGCTGTTTAACAAAACTGTCTGCCCACCTGAAGCGAGACCCCTACCTTGCCAAAATAAGGTTCAACCTAGTAATTAGAATAAAATTGGATTCTAATACCTCCCATCCACATTTATTTTCTTATTGTGGTTGTTACAATTTTCAACTGGGGTGAAAATTGCACCGAATTTCACAACACATTGATGAGACATAGTACATTAACTCTCCATTTTGAACACGAAGCAGTTGTGCTTTTAGAAGTTTAGGCAAAGTCAAAGTTGACCTGTAAAGGTTATAGTAAATTTTAGGTTAATCAGAAATATATCTAACTTTGTGTGAGTAGTGTAAATAAAATTAATTTAAACATTAAAGTGCAAAAAGACACTTTGTCAGTAATGTGGATCTAAACCATCCAATGGATTTTTGCACCAATGGTTGGACTGAAATATGAAATAATCCGGAGGACGTCCATGATTAATATGTAAAAGAAAAATTCATGATCTCAGAAGATTTCTTGATATTTTTGGATCACCATGACAATGAGATTCATTTTATGTTTATATTCCTTTACAAAACAAAATCCAGAGCCCCAACTCCAACCTTCAAGACCCACTGTCCTGCAGACTTTCAATGTTTCCCTGCTGCCACACACCTGACTCAAAATATGGCTTCACAGCCGAATTTTACAGTGTTTTTTTTTTTTTTAGATCCATTCAATTTGAATCCTGTGTATTGCAGCAAGGAAACATCCAATGCCTGCAATAAGTGGGCCTTGAAGACCAGGATTGGAGACTTTCGACCTTTTTGATCCAAGAAAATATACATTGGTGTTTTTTTCTCCAGTTCCATTTATACATGTTTGATCAGAGTTTTATTCTTTAATCACACCTTTTCTGAAATGTTGACTCCGTAACACAAACACATCCAGATTTTAGGTCGCTCATCTTATTAACATCAAATATACACAACTGAATATTAAAATAAATCTGATGTCTTATAAACTGAACATTAAAACTACAGTGCTGATCCTGAGCACTGAAAACATCACTGAAAAGAGTCCAGTCTGCTCTGGTTTCACTAGAACACTGCCCAGGCCAGTTGTCACTGGATACCAGTCTGACCACTGGGCTAGGCAGTGTTCTGGTGAAAGAAGACGTAGATCTGCTGAGCACTGGCTTGACCCACAACAGTCTCCAGCTCAGCGACAGATGCATTGCAGAGCTGCTGGATAGTGGAGAAGCTCTGCAGCAGTGCCTGACCTTTGACCCTGCCCACCCCAGGAATCAGCTGCACCAGAGCCAAGACCAGTGGGTCCAGTAGCCGGCATATACTCTTCCTTCTGAAAGGCTTCTCTCTGGCCTCCCCATGAACCTGGCAACAGAAAGAGGAACAAAATCATCATCTGTTCCTTTAAGAACCATCACATCTACTTGGATGCTTTAAATGCAACACGGTGAATACAAAGCTTTGCAATGCAACACTTTCTAAACACAACAAAACCTGCAAACTCACAAACACAACACTTTAGATGCAACACCATAAATGCCCCCCCCCCCAAAAAAAAAATAAAGAAACGCTGTGAATGCAACAGGAAACACAGACAGTGAAACACATAAATCACACATTTACAACTGGAACCAAAAGCACAGAAAGGTCCATTTTGCTGTATTTTCCCATGAATCCTTGCATCAGCATTCTCCTAAAGGCTACTCTGTTATTGGTCTGCTTGCAAAGCCGATCAGAGAATTATGGTCAGTTGAGCTTTTTCCTGCTATTTTATCTTTAATGCTATTTTTTTCTTTACATAAAAGATAAGCCTCCATTATCACCTAAAGCAGCATTCAGATTTTCTCTCTGGTGACTCTGACAAGTTTAGTCTACTCCACCGTGTTCTCTAACACGACATAAATGAATTTTCTGTACGGCTTAGTCCAAAGGTGTCCAAGTCTGGCCCTCGAGATCTACTGTCTTACCAATTTTAGATGCTACTAAAAACAGCGACTCAACAAATCTATCAACTTTTTCTGGTGTTATTGAAGACATTTGGTAAGTAATGTGAAAACACTTGTTATTTACTCTTCTCTGTTAACCACAGCAGCTGTTTTGTAAGCCCCTCCCCTATTGAAAAGATCACACTAAAAGCGTGGTAGTAGAATACAGCTTCAAGCTGCAGTCAGACCAGGAGGTGATCACCTCTGCTCTGTGTCCAGACTGATTGAGATATATACACTCAAGACAGTGACTTTCTCTGACCCTGGATGACTGAATTCTAATTCATACAACGACCATCAGGCTGACTCAACTGAGGTACTTACAATTTGAGTGATGAGCTGTGAGGCCTCAGTCTGTCCGCTAACTGGCAACAGAGAAAGACCCAATTCCAATGCAACAAAAGTCTGCACAGCTGAGAAGTAGTGCTCACTGAGTCTGGTCCTCTCAACTAACACCAGCTGCAGGAAGCTGCTACTGACCTGAAAACACAAGAGAGAAAATAGTTTCAGACCACGGAGAAGAGCACAGAGAAGCTATCATAGATCTGGCTGGTCTGGCTTCATACATTACGGTAGCGAACCAGCTTCCTCTTGTAGCTGCTTCCTGCTACGACGTCACACTCAGACACATACAGGACACTGCTTTTGTTGGGAAGGACGAAATCTACCACACCGAGTTCATTTTCAAAGAGGATCTTCACATCTCCACCTACATGAAAAAATTATGCTGGTTTAGGGAAGTATTCATTTGTAATTTCAGTCTCCTGAACAGCTTTGAAGAAAATGGTTTTTTTTTTTAAAGAGCAAGTTGATTAAACATCTGAAACAACATACAGTTTAGACAAGAAAAAAAAGGTTTATTTTTTGAGAGATATTGGGAAAGGATTTAACCGTTATTCATAAAATGCCACCAATCAGATGTTCCTCATCTCAAAGCTGATCTGACACTGCTTCAGATTGCAATGCCATCGAACCCAAAACCCTGACATAGTTTCAGTGAGTTACATGAACCAAACTGTTTCACTCCAGGACTTCACAGCATTCATTTCTCCTTCAGTTTGCTGCATTATAACCACTCAAATAGAATTTTTATTTTATTTAAGAAAAAATAAATAAATGAAAAATAAAAAAGGATGATGCACGCTCTTTAGAGAGTCCATGTTTAAACTCACAAACTAATGCAGTTCCACTCCCAGTAATTCCCCCTCAACTATTCCAGGTTTATAAAAGTTTTCCAAACAGGTCTATTTATCCATATATATATATATATATATATATATATATATATATATATATATATATATATATATATATATATATATTAGTTGTGCTCATATTTATTAATACCTTTTCATTAAAGAAGGAAAAAACAGCTGCCTGTAAAAAGGCTAAAATTGACTCAAGTAATAATAAATTTAAAAAAAATTTGTGAAAATCATTACATTATTTTCTAATTCTGGTTCAATAGAAATATTTTTTGAAAGAAAAAAAAAAAAAGAAATTATTACATATTACATCACTCAAACTATGATTTTGTTGCACAATCCTTTAATGTTTCCGCTACAGTCAGGTGTTTTCTGTTCTTCTCAGTCAGACTTCTGCATCTGTTTACAGGAATTTTATCCCACTGTTCAACAGAAAAGTGCTCTAATTTGTCCAGGACCAATTTGTTTGTTTTTAAAAAATAAACGGTGTCTTATATCAATAAATGATATTTTTGCAAATTTTTAGTTATTGTTCCTATTTAAGTATCCAGTTATTTGAGTGACTGTTGTAAATTTTCTTTAATGAAAGGGTATAATGAAATATAATGAAAGGGTATAAATACATATGAGCACAACTGTATTATATATATATATATATATATATATATATATATATATATATATATAAATCGTAAATACCTTTTAAACCTTGAATAAGAGAAGAATTCCTCCATTTCTCGCTGCAGATGATGTGACCATAAGGAGGACCAGCGGTCAGGGAAACGGCCGGTTTAGACTCCATTTAACCCGACGTAGAAGAGGTTCATCCGGACACCGCCAACCCGACCATGGGATAAAGTGTTTCCATCAGATTAACGCGTAAGGGAAACATCTACACCTCTAGCACAAACTTCTAAGTTAAAGCTTTGGAAAAAAAAAAACCAACAAACTTCTATGTTTTCAATGTACCTCCAACTTCTACTTCCGGTGTCTCGTGACTCGCGTCTCTTCTGCCCCCTACAGGCCAGGAGGAAAACAGACCGCTCTGCTTCTCAGGGTTTGTTTAGTTCTGGGTGACTTTTCACATTCTGGTTCTCTACTGCCATCTTCAACACTGTGAACTACATTTCCATGAATATAAATGTACTGCTTAGCTCCCTGCCCTGCGATGGACTGGCGAGCTGTCCATGGTGTACCCTGCCTTTTGCCCAAAGAATGCTGGGATAGGCTCCATTTCCCCGCAACCCTAAATTGGATTAAGCGGTTTGGAAAATGAATGAATGAATGAACCTGAAAAGTGATCAGTTAAGCAATTGTGGAGTGGGAGGAAGCCGGAGTACCCATTGACCTTCCATTGGATTAAGCGGTTAGGATAATGAATGAATGAATCCTTTGCTCCCCAAAAAGCCCACACCAAGGGAAAAGTCAACGAACACTAAATCTTCATTGGACCACCGTTAGCTTTGATTAAGGCAGCGTTTTAAGTGAGATTGTTTTAATAAGCTTCTGCAATGTCATACAACTTATTTCCATCCATTGTTAGATTCGTCTTTCACTAACATCTTGTATTGATGATGGGGGATTTCAACCATGGTGCCAAGCCTGCTCCACCACATTCAATGGGGTTAACTTACACACAATCCATATGTGAAAATGTCTTGCTCTGTTCTATAGTCATTTAGCACACGCTTTTATCCAAAGTGACTTACATCTGAGAGTGAGAACAACATAAGCATGTAATTATACTGTAAATGACATCATAGATAAGTGCTAGTCAAACTGCTGCAGCTCCAATTGGACGCAGGTGTCGCCATGTAGTGCTGTAGGTGGTGTAAATTTATTATGTTCTCTTCCCTACCATCAATAGTCCCTTTGATAAAATACAAGAAACAATAGATCACACAATATTGTCTTGGGCGCAGCTTATTCAGTACTGGTTTTTTGCAAAGAACTGGACCACCTTCTACAACTCGGCAGATCAATAGAGGAGTTGAACTAAGTGCGGATATGCTCCACGAAGGGCTTAGTCTTTAGCTTGCTCTTGAAAGTAGATAAGGACTGCAGATTGGACAGAGTTTGGGAGGTCATTCCTTGTGCTCCATGAACTACTCTTTCAGTTTCAGCTCCATGAATCCTGCCATTGTCACCTTGCAATATGCCCAGGCCATCAGAGAAGAAAACTAATTTATTGATGGAATAACCTGCTTATTCAGTATATTCAGGTATCAGCTGACCTCATTCTTTGGACACATGTTTTTAAACTTAGACCTGACCTACTGCAGCAACCCCAGACCTTAGGCTGTTCCCGCAGGCTTGAACAGTATTCCATAGGCATGATGGGTGGACCACTTCATCTGCCCCTCTCTTACCCTGATGCTGCCCTCATTCTTCCATTTCTCCAGAGTCCAAGCTTTATACTCAAACCCAAACTGAAGCCTTTTTCTTTGGTTTTCTCAATGATTAGTGGTTTTCCTAGGGCTACACAGCAATTCAGTCCCAATCTCTACTGTGCATGTGGAAATGTTCTATCTCTATTAAACATAGCTGTGGGTTCTACTCCTGTTTTTCAAGTCAACTTCACCAAAAATGGAAGTGATCACCGATCAGCATCAAGCAAGTTTTTTCTTGATCACATTTCTTCTCCTAAAGGTTCATCATCCTTCCAGCTTTATTTATGCATTGGATGGTTCTCAACCAAATTTTATTTGTTTCAGCAATTTCCTCATGTTTTCCTACTTGATTCATGCCAATAATTTCTCCCCTCCTAAACAGAGTAACATCTTTTCAACAGCCATTGGATCTGTCTTTCAACAACTCCTCACTGAATCAGTTGGGGTTAAATAACTTGTAGCCAATTGAAAAGATAATCGCCCATGCAGTTATTGTCCATCTGGAAGTTAATTCATGGTTAAATCATAGTTAAATCCAAGTGGCGATTTTTTTTTCACCCAGGCAGTGTATAACAAGTAAGCTGCGTGACGTTGTGTTCTCTGCATCATGCATTATAACAGTCTAATGCACAGCTCCTCGCTGTTTAATCCTTTCATATAAAGACAAATACTGCCCCTAGTGGCAGAAAAGCAAAAAGACAACAGTGTGCACAACCTGATGAGTCTTCTGTATTTATTATAAGAAACAGAATTCCAACGAAAACAGTCTTTACTAGCCGAGATGGACATTCGGTCAGAAGTGTCTTGAGTTTATTGCTCTGCAGGTTGTTTTTATGCAGTCATTAATTAATCTCAGAGAAATGAACTAGCTGATCAGAAAGGCTGGAACTATATCTTCCCCCGTTTCTTCAAATGTCCACATACATCATGATGGATGTTGGAGTCAGGAACACAACTACATCTGACAACTCAGTGTGTCTGAGAGTAAAACAGTTGCTCCTGCAGGGGATTCATGCTGGCGACGGGTCTTTCTTCATACAACCTGATGCTGGTTCTGCAGGCTCATCTACCCACTGAGAATATTTAGTAAAGGACAAGTCTCTGATACCTTGTATGAGGACAACAGAGACAAATGACACAGAGTGACAACACAGCAGGTTATTTCCAACATCTGTCTGTGATGCAGATGCTTTTTGAAATACAAAAACCCCATCGCTTTCGTCACTGTTTTTAGTTCTGTGGTGTTTAGATGTGAAAACCATTTGGTTCTGATTTTCAGTCATCTTCTTTGTTCACACTGATCCATCATGAATCCCAGAATATTCTGACGACGTCAGGTCCTGGAAATGATGCTAGATTTAGGGTTTATTCAACTTTACTTTGAGGTTGGTGAATAATCTCCCATGATTTATCTGCTGTGACTATATTTTTACACCAACCATGTTATAATTTCAGCTTATTTTCAGCACCCAGTTATAATTTCAGATCTTTGCTGCCTCGACTTTAACCTTTCTGTCAGATTTAAGATCAGCTAATAAAACAGTGAAAAACTCAAATGTTTACTGTAAATAGAACCAGGTCAACAAATGCAAATCAGATGATTTATTTACATTTTGTTGCTTACTGGTGCTTGGTACTTGTTGTGTGCTGCAGTCTAGGAAAAGTTCAAGTTTCAATATCAGGATCTGACTGACATTAGAAATTAACTTGATACCATTTTAAAGGCAGTTACAAATATGTTCAGAGACAGAATCAGCCAGAAATGAGTGAGACTGAAGACAGAAGATTCAGGTTTTTAGCTCAGGATAAGACCTTGTAAAAATAAAAGTGCTTTTACACTTTACCAAAGAAAAAAGTAATGTGGGGCCCAGAAAACCAAACAAACGGGGCGGGCGGATCATTGCAAAGTGACCGAAGCCGCTTGGCGGTAAAAATGACAAGAAATCTGATAATGTCCAACTGGACTTAAAATCTGAGAGCAGCAGAATTTCTATAAAAGCAGCATAATAATCCATATTCAGCTGATCTTCTCATGAGTCTTATACCACAAGGAGGTCCAATGTGTTATGTCTCTTCATCCCTCCTCCTCTTCATCAGAGTCTAGTGGTCCTCTGTTCAGAGGGAGGGATGGTTTGATCCGCTGCCAACGATTTGGTGGCCAGATGATGTGAGAGGCCCGGCCGTGGAGAAGTCCCACGGACACCTGAGGACAGAGGAGACATCGTGTCTAAATGTGTCCACGTTACAGATGTCCTACCATGATGAACAACTGGAGAATGAAGTAGAACATGCAGTCATCTGTACAATCCTGCATGAAGAGTACAACAAGTTCAATTATACCAAAATAAAAAGTTTAGTTTCTGATCTGATGGATTGATCTGTGTGTAGTGATTTTAATGCAGCTGCAAAATAAAGATGATTTATAATGAATGACCTTGTCATCTGCAATTGAAGGTCTAGAAAGATTACCATGATCAAAGCTGATGATAAAACAGATGATGGTGGCAGCATCGCCTGTTTCATGTTACCATCTTGCTTTTGCCACAAAATAGACATATTTTAGACATATTTATAGATTTCTAGTAAAATTTAGCACCCAGTTGTGGACTCACTGGTTCCAGTGGGTCTTGCTGGGCATGACCAGTCATGTATGAAACTGCTGAAGATTATATATAATTGCAAATAGAACTGGAGATGGATGACATCCTTGGAGAGTTGAGCATTTGTATCGTATGGTTTCAGTTAAATGACCATTTACTTTTATTTGAGCCACAGGTGACTGAAAGTGTCCTGACTGTCCTCACTGTACTGCTTTTGTATTAAATCTAAATGAGTTTAAAACCAACTAAATCCCAGCTGATTGGTCGCAATCAAAAAATTCCCTGCTCACCTAATAGGAAAATACTGCAGTGATGAATGTTTGTAAAGCAACTCATTCCTGAAAGAGCCATATAAAAAAATTCTGCCATTTTTCTGGGATTTTCACACACAACCATCTCTACACTTTAGACATGGCTATATTTTAGCAGCAAGGGAACGAGTCCCTACCGGTCCAAAGCTGTTGCTGTCCAGACTGTGTCCGTGATGATCCCCCTCAATCCAGAAGTGGCCATCAGGGACTTTAACATAGAGGTTCCTGTAGCCTAGAGTCCTGTCCACATGCAAAGAGGAGTGTAGAGTTTACAGACACAAATCAGGATTCATTTTTCTTTCTATACCTTTTTTTTTTTTTTTTTGGCAATTAAACTTTTTATTTGAGTAAAAATAAACAAGAAAACAGATCAAGCATGTTGGGACTTTTTTTTTTTTTTTTATACAAAGCATCAAATTTACACATTAAAACAGATGGAGGAAAAGTTGGAATAAACATAAAAATATAGTACCAGTAGTGATACTAAAATACCAGTATGCATATATGTTCCTTGACGTATAATTTCACAAAATTTGCTTAAGTGTTAATATATGTATCGTTTGGACAATCGTTTGTTTTGTGTTTTCATAAATGTCCAATACATATCTGTCACAGACAAATCAACACTACATTTACCAATAACGAGCTAAATAAAACACAGGAGATACTGAGGCCTGCAAAGTTGTTGTGACGGGATCTAAACAGCAACCCCCTGCCCTCAACACCTCTTGCTGCCTGTGTGTGTTGCTGTCACAGTTTCCTTGAGACAGAGCGGTGCTGACACAACACTCGTGCCTTTAAAAAACATACCAGCTGGAGATGATTCCAAGACAAATAGTAAAATGTGTCGAGTAGTGTTTTCCAGCAGCACGCAGTGGGCAGTCTGACATTACACATCAGGCATCATAAGAGCAACACTGCAGGCATGTAAGAACGCAGAAGACAAGAGCATTGGTGTCCCAGTTCTTGTTCCCTTCTCCATCATCTACTGAGACTGATCCAGTATGGGGCATCATGTCATGACTGATCCAAGTCCTTTCTGGTTGTGCTTTTACCACAAGATGTCAGAGCTTTGGCAGAGCCTGCTTTAGTAGACTATTGTGGTTTGATTGATTGTTTAGGATGCTGAGTTTTTAAAGTTGAATAAATGATGATTCATTTATCATGCAGTCGTCTTAGCCTATTTAAATGTATGATTATATATATGTCAATTTAAAGAAATGATAAAGAGTTAACAAATAAATGTTCAGAGAAAACGCTATGTTCTACATAGATTAACTTTGAGAACTTCATGTAACTTTTAATCTATTTAGTTTATATTTTAAAAGTTCATTGTTGCACACTCCACACTAACAGATCTCCTTGATTTCCTGTTGCTATGGACACGAGGCCTACATCACACAGTGTCTCATTAACTAAGTTTTTTGATTGTGCAATACCTATGTTGTGACCATATGGCACTTTGTTATATATGTTCCTCTTTTATGTTAAATAGGGATGTAATTACAGCTTTATGTAGCCTAATTAACAGCACTTTATAAGCAAGAATGTTGCACGATAAACAATGTCTTAATTGGTAATAAAGCATTTCAAGCTTTAAGTGTAACTAATTGCTTTCTTGATCCAACATTCACTACAAACACGGTATTTAAGGGACGAGTTTGCATGGGGTACGTACATTCCCATGACAAGTTGAACATTTTTGTGGCAGAGCGCATAGATCCACGCAAAGTTGTTTTTTTTGCATATTCCAATGTGTGTGTGTGTGTGTGTGTGTGTGTGTGTGTGTAACAGTGCGTATATGTTAATGTATACAATGTATTGGTACATGAGGCCCCTGGTTATTAGTGAGTTAACCTTACCATAGAGACCATTAATCTGACCTGATATCAGCTGATGGCAAATTAAACATTTAACCTTTATTTCCTCTTAACAACACATCAATCGACAGATACGTTAATATTTTACATGTTAGCAATAGTGCTACAAAGTTAAGATGGTTCAGCTGATAAATCAGGAAAATGAAGATACGTCCTACCGTATGAAATCTCCCTCCAGGCCAATGACACGTTTGATGATCTTCTGCTTGGGATTTCGGGGGGACCTGAAGAAACAAAGCATATGGATATAAAAAAAGGCAAAAAATATATTTTTGTAAAAAAAAAAACCATAAATAAATAAAATTTTCGATAAATAAAAATAACGCAATGTAAAATTTAGTCATTTTGATTGTTTTTATTGATCTTTTTTACTTGTCTTCTTGGTCATTATAGCAGCAGAATGATAGTCTGGCAACTGTGTTAATTTTTCTGAATTAAAATCAAGAAAAATGACGGGCAAAAAAGAAGTTTTGTACATTTTTTCTTTTCTTTTTGTCTACAAAAATCAGCAATATCAAAGAATCATAAGAAACGCATTTAAATCAAATCGGTACCCAAAAGAAATTGGAATTGAATCGTCACAGCCCTAGTGGCTCCCCCTCCATTCTGCCTCTGTCTCTGTGTCTGTCTCGGCCCTTCAGATGTAGCAGATCCTGGAGGAGTGCTCTCAGGGGGGGGGCAAAAGAGAAGCAAATGCACTGAAACTAAGGTCTGATTTGACCAAATCAGGACGCCAAAATTTAATTGAGTTATTATAGAACGGTTTCAGATTGAGATAAAGTCCACAGTACGGCACATTTAAGCCCCACTGAGAGTTCAGTCAATCTGAGAAATGATCACACTTCAAAAACATTGATAAGTGTTCCATATTAAAGCTTAAAACAACAATCACATCAAAAACAGGTACAGGCCTGTTTCACTATTATTATGTGGAACAAAGTGGATTTATTATGTTTCTCAGGTTTGTGGGGGTTTTTTTCTTTTAGCTACCTGCCCACCATCACATCATACTTTATGGATTTCCTTCTAAGATCATGTTCTCCCGTTAAAGAAAGCATGTTATCCACCACCACTAGTTTAAATCTAGATCTTTTTTCCCTGCTGGGGATGGATCATGATTTTCTCATTTTCAGTCATTTGGCTGATAGAAATGAGTTTCTTACACCAGCAGGTGAAACCCGTTTAAAACCAACAAGAAGAAAGAAACTCCAGAAGAAGCTTCCCTGCAGCTCAGCTCTGATGTGTCACTGTGAGATCTGATGCTAATGGAGAACAACTGTCAGAAACATCCAGAGCCAGAGACCAGAGTGGAAGCCCTTCAAGAAAATAAATGAAGCAGTTCAACTCCTGCAAGTAAAGCTAGCAACCAAAAATCCCACAATCATAATCACTGACACACATTTCAAATGACAAAGTCTGTCAATGTTGCTTTACAGAGCAACATTGACAGAGATTCTCATTTAAAATGAGACCCATTACCAGACAAAAGTCAGTCTGGACTGAAAGGTTTCTATTCTAAAATATGATGGATACAACTTCAAGAAAGACTTGAATAAAATTCCTGATTCTGAGATGAGAAGACATGCAGATTACCTTAACATGAGAAGAAATTTTTTTTTTTTGGAGAACTCACATAACAGAGACAATGTCACCTCGTTGGACCTGATAGTTCCTCACACTCCACCGGTTCAATAAAACCACATCACACTCCGATCCTCCTTCTGGGTTCAGAAAGGGCTAGAAATAAAACACACAGCAATAGAGTTTATTCACTTAATAGAGTTTATTTATTCACTTGATAGAAAGCAACATTAAGTCAAATAAGCACTGGTTCCATACCTTAGGTGTGTGTGTATATATATATATATATATATATATATATATATATATATATATATATATATATATATATATATATATATATATATATATATATATATATATATATACACACATTATGACTGACTGACAGACAGACAGATAGACAGATAGATAGACAGATAGATAGATAGATAGACAGATAGACAGATAGATAGATAGATAGATAGATAATATTCAAGGTTGGAGGGTGTGTGAAGCCTATCCCAGCTGCTGTAACATGTCATACATGGACGGGTCATTCTAGATCATCTCCAGAACAAACTAAAGCTCACGACTGAAGATGCTCTGACTTTAAACATTTCTCAGACATTTGTTCAGGTAGACCTGAGAAACTGCAGCTTCCTCTGCTGTGGACCTGATGGTTTCTCTCATGGTGAATCTGCTACATAATATCTCACCTGCATTGAGGCTCCTTCCACACGCGCCACATAAGCCAATCGATCGAGGACAGTAACTGTGACTGGAACGGCGACAAAGAATCCACTGACGAAAGCTCGCAGGTAGCGTCGGCCTGCCGTCATCTGCTGAGCCATGAATAACCTGGACAGGTGAAAAGAATAACAGGAGACCACCAGAATCAGAGGGTGCTAATGTGAGGGGACAGAAGGTCATTCAACCTCTGTCAGAAACACAGATGTCTGTTCATATCATTCTCATTCCAGACAGCAGCAGGAAGAGGAATCGTTCCCTAACATAGCCTCTCATACTTTACAGGTCTAGCAGTTTAACTCATTTGACACTGAAGATGATCACATGGACTAGATGTCCAGCATTATCCAGCAACTTTGTCATCTGGATATCAGGAGAACAACACCCCGAGTTTGTTTGGAGTTTTTTTGTCCACTTTGCTTTCCATGCTGCACGCCCAGACAAGCATGAAATAAAAGATGGTAGCAGTGGTGGCTGCCAAACTCTGCTAAGAGCTACCAGTCTAGTCTCTGTAGATACGCCCCAGTAATCACCACCACATAACCCTAAACTTAACCCGCACGTCAAATGAAACATCATAACAAACACACTAGCTGTCTTATCATTTCCTACATCTGTCACCAGAACATGTCCAACACTGATCATCTAGACTAACAAAAACAATCTAACATGATCACTGCCCATTTAACAGACAACATGTTACTGAGAACTACACATTGACAATTTCTACATTTATGAGTGACTGCATAAAGAAAAGAAGCCTTGCACAGTTTCTCCTTAAACCATCAAATTACAGAAACACTGTTAGTGAGACAGTCCTGAAGAAACTGGTTCAAAAGGAGTTGGTCTCCTGGAAGAACTGATACCAGTTCTTTTTTTTTTTTTTTTACCCGATGAAACTTTTTTGTTTTGTTTTTACTTCTTTTATTAATGTATTTGAAATGATGAACAAAGAACATTAGGTTATCATGAGGGCTTCATTTAAAATCTCGATACGGTTTTCTCCAAACATCATGGGACATTGTACTATTTTCAGGTTATAGTTTTCCTGCTACTCACCAAAAGTATCTTCAAAAACTAACTGTCTTTGTGTGTTTTAGGTGATTGGCCACAATACAAGGTAACAAAAGAGTACTCTAATTTCAACCCCATTAGTATCTCTCATTAGAAACTGCCCGCCAGTATAGCTGGATTTTTGGGCAGGTCCAACAGACATGGAAATACTTAGCCATTCAGTTACCACATTCTCTCCAACAGAGGCCCCTGCTTTGTGGCACAGGGAGGAACTTGTTGGTTAAGGAGATAGAAGATATACTTCTAGAGTTGTGCTATGCAACAAGGGATTGGGGGTGTGTCTGTATGCATGTGCGGATAATGAGGTGTCGATAAATAAATCCTATGCAGTGGGCCTGAGATAGGTAGAAATGATCATATTTCCTCTTTTATTTACATACTGAATATCAAAATTAGTTTTAATGAATACTCATTTGTTTTAGCAAAAGCCAGCACGGCTTATGATTTTATTTAACAAAGTTAGAGTGAATATGTAAATTTCAAAACAGTGAACATAAGATTTTGGCATTCTAGTGTGAAGAAAACTTCAGTGAAATTAGAATATCCTGAAACAAGTAACCCTAAAATAATTACTGTCACAAATCAGTGATGGGGGGCTGCTAACATAAAATAGCTTAGAAGAAAATGAGCTGCAGATTTGGTTGCAGATGAATACTCGTGTCAGTGACACCACACCAAACCCACCGCAATTTGTCTTGAAAATGTTCTTTTTACAAAAATATTACCAAAGTTGGCCAGAAGGCAGTACTAAAAAGTGTGGTCCAGCTAACTCCTCACATTACTTAGCAGTTTCATTTTATGAATATAATGTTAATATCACCTCATTATATGCCATGTTCTTTGCCCCCCAACCTTCAGGTGTGAGATGTTTTCCAGTTTCAACAAACCCGATGCTGAATAAACACTAACAAAGCTGGCTGGACCAAAAACTATCTTTCACCGATCAATGCAGTGTCTCAATGCTGAATTAAAACCTACCATTAGGATTATGATGAGACAGATTTTAAATGGGTTTTGGCTTATTGTAGACACTTAAGTTATGACAAGCATTTCGTAAAAAATGCTGTAAAATCTAAATGGTTTTTTTTTCTAGATTTTTGGGCTATTTATATGTACCACTCTTTTCCAAATCTGCGCCCCCACCATGCCCTTTTAATAATATTTTTCTGATGTCGTCTTCTCGGTATGGAATGTGTCCCTCATAATATGTTTTTTCTTTGTATACTATCATGAAGGTACCTTTTAAATATTAAGAAAGATATATAGCTGCACAGTATTTAGTAAATTTTATACAATTTAAATATTAACATGCAGTATTACTATTGCAAATATGCTGTGACATGAAATAGCTACAGATCTATTCAAAACATTTCCATTAAAGTCAGAAGTTGTCCTGTTTTTCATGTTCTATAGCTAACTGAGATATTAAAACACAGTTGCTGCCATAATAGCTGACATTGACTCTTCATATTAAACCATTTGTTTAATAACTTCAAGCCATACCATAATTAATGTTGCATATCTAATTTTTTCCTAATAATCTGCAGCTAAAGAGGACATGAATGTCAATAAGCTGCATGCCAACAACAGCTCATGAGACAAAAAGCTCTACAGCAATAAATATCATGAGTTATTATTCAACCTGAGCTTTGAGACATCAATTTGAATAAAATGAGGTCAGTTTTCTTCATTTGGATCTTTTGTCAAAGAAAAGGTGAAAACCTCAAAAGACCTCCAGTCTTTAATAATTCAGAACAGCAATGAAACGGTACCATTACAGTCTCCATAGCTTCAGCTAACATCAACATGCTTCTCATTGCAGCAGAAACTTATAGGACTTCAAATAAATGGGAAAAGCTGGATTTACATTTGGCCATTAATACTGATTACACTAGCGCATTTTCTCAAAAGCTAATATTGATATTGGATTCAGAATGAAACCTGTTTTTCATCAATAACAATAAAATCATGCAGTTTTAAGACAACTATTAATTTAAATGTTAAAAATAAATAAAAGTCACAGAGGACATTGACTTGATACTGTCATACATTTCATAGTATGAAGTTGACAGATTTAATTTCCTTTCAGTTCTACAATACTACATAAACAACAACGATAATTAAAGCCGCAAGCGGCATCCATCGGGTCTTCGCCTCATGCCGAAACCTCCACCCGAACTCGCCACAAAGCTTCCGGGTGGATGTGAGGTAAAAGGCATGAATCCAAAACTAGTTTGTTAAAAAACAATGCACATACAGTAATAAATGGGCATAAACGCCAAGATGGCGGACACCCCGTTGCCATGGTAACAAGTGGTCAATGCACTTTTTTACTCGCCTTGGGTTGTTACACATGTGTACCGAATTTCGTAGCCCTAGGTCTAAGTAGACAATCGGGCCGCTAGGGGCCACCCCCAAAAAGTGCCCCCCCCACAATACATTCTATAATGTGTTAAGGACCTACCAAATATTAATATTTACAGTTTTGGTGCACATCGCATGAATTTGTGCGAAGATATAAGCAAACCGTGTTTAATGGCGAGAAGGTTTTTTTTCCAAGATGGCGGACACTCCGTTGCCATGGTAACAGGTTGTTAATTGAGTTTTTTGCTTGTCTAGGGTTGATACACATGTGTGGTGAATTTCGTAGCCCGAAGTCAAAGTAGACAATCGGGCCCCTAGGGCCCCCCCCCCCACACACACACACACACAATACATATTACAATGCGTTAAGGACCTACCAAATATGAATTATTGGAATTTTGGTTCCAATGGGATCTATTTCTGCGAAGATATGAGTGAACCGTGTTTCATGGCGAGGAGTATTTTTTTCAAGATGGCGGACACACCGTTGCCATGGTAACAGGTGCTTAATTGAGTTTTTTGCTTGTCTAGGGTTGATACACATGTGTGGTGAATTTCGTAGCCCTACCTCAAAGTAGACGATCGGGCCCCTAGGGGCCCCCCCAAACTGTGCCCCCCCCCCCCAAACAATACATATTACAATGCGTTAAGGACCTACCAAATATGAATTATTGGAATTTTGGTTCCAATCGGATGTATTTCTGCGAAGATATGAGTGAACCATGTTTCATGGCGAGCATTTTTTTCAAGATGGCGAACACACCGTTGCCATGGTAACAGGTGGTTAATTGAGTCTTTTGCTCGTCTTGGTTACTTATACATGTGTGCCAAATTTCGTAGCCCTAGGTCAAAGTAGACAATCGGGCCCCTAGGGCCCCCCCCCCCCCCCCCCCCCACACACACACACAATTCATATTACAATACGTTAAGTACCTACCAAATATGAATTATTGGAATTTTGGTTCCAATGGGATCTATTTCTGCGAAGATATGAGTGAACCATGTTTCATGGCGAGGAGTATTTTTTTCAAGATGGCGGACACACCGTTGCCATGGTAACAGGTGCTTAATTGAGTTTTATGCTTGTCTAGGGTTGATACACATGTGTGGTGAATTTCGTAGCCCTACCTCAAAGTAGACGATTGCCCCCCCCCCCCCCCCCCCCAAAAAAGTTTTAAAAGATGAATTATTTGAATTTTGGTTCCGATCGGCTTTATTTCTGCGAAGATATGAGTGAACCCTGTTTCATGGCGAGAATGCTTTTTTCCATGGGTTGCCACGGTAACACGCTTTCTCCTATCAAAAAGATTTGAATAACTTTTTGTCCCCATCTTGTCACGAAGCTCCATGGCGAATGTGGAGCCAATAGCATGAATCCCCTCAGACTAGTTCGTTCAAATGCGACGCGCCCAAATTGACAAAAACGGGCAAAAATATGGTCGTAAACGCCAAGATGGCGGACAGCCTGTTGCCATGACAACAGGCGTTTCAATGACTTTTTTTTACTTGTCTTGATGTGATAGACATGTGTACTGAATTTCGTCGTCCTACGTTAAACTAATTTTTTTTTTTTTTTTACCCCATTCTAGAGGCCATTTTTGGCGTTTCTAGGGGGCGCCGTCGAGGCATTTTTTAATTGACGTGCATACAAACGCCAGATTATCGAAATTTTCACCGGACGTGAGGTGTGTGCCAAGTTTCGCAACTTTTCACGGGGTCTAAGGGGGTCAAAATTGAGCGAGTTGTGCTTAGAACGAGAATAATAAACATTTGGAAAACAAAAGGGCCTTGCCATACTTCGTATGGCTCGGACCCTAATAAAGTTTGCAAGTCTAGTGTATCAAGGTGAGATTTACATTGTCAGGACTGATTTGTTCTTCTGTGACACTGAAAGATAAATGTAGCCTAACAATAAAGCAGAAGTCCAGATAAATATGATAGAACAATAATTTGTTTTAAAAAAAATATTTCAATTAGGACAAAACATGTCATCTCGACTGGCCAGCACAGGTTTGGGTCAGTGACACTACAGTTGTCCTGTGAGTGCTAACTGTTAGCCTGTAGCTCACCGCACAGATTATTTTTTAAGTCACTTACAGATGACAGAAAACTGTCGACAACTGGTGTCAAATATTTAGGAAAAGGGGCCGGAATTCTGTGTAGAAGCTTTTAAAATAGCATTTTGTCATTTGAAAGCAGCGCTGTAACCTCGTTTAGCTAACACACCTACCAGCAACGTGACTTCCGTCTTCAGTCCATCCGGCCAGAGTGCTACAATGAGGGTTGCGACACTCTCATAGCGCTCCATAGAAAGACTGGGATGCGGAAGTCACATGGTTCATGAAGCTACCGACACTTCCAAACATTTCTGACTTTGACAGCTGTTCATTTTCGGCAGTACTTCACCATGTGAAGGACTCTGGAGGAGCGCGTTTGCAAGGTCTGTGATGCGCTGTTTTGATCACGTGACACGCAACATGGCCGCCAGCGACACAAGCAAGTCCAGTGGTATGTTAAAATTGAACAAATTATCTGGAATACGTTAAGTTTTTCTGATGTTACATCCAGATTCTGTCGCAAAAAAGCATAAGAAACATCTGGAAGCGTCCGTGAAGCTTCCGTGTCTACCATCTTGACACAGATGATGGTCTGCTGTTGAATCTGTTCTAACATTTAGTGAATTGTTTCTTCTTCTGATAATTTGACTGCAGACAGTTCAGATACTCCATGTGTCCTGAAGACTTGTGACGGTTTGACTATGCTGTTGGTCTTCTTTTTAAACTATTAGTGTAGACAATTTTTCAGCTGTGTTTCAGTCACTAAAGTCCGTGACTGTTTATTACTCCTTGTTTACTCCTGACCAAGCATTATCATGACTTTTTGGAAAATAAGTCTTGTAAATGTCTTCTTTAGATTTATTTCTCAGTAACATACACATCTGTTTGGGGTTTAATTTGTGTTGAATAATCAGAAGTTGTGTCTCCTTTCAGGTGAGGACCGGATATTGGAACCACTGTGTTTTCCAGAGCATCAGCCTGGAAACTCCAGTACTCCCAGTCTGCAGCATCCCAGTGGCGAAATGCTGGTGTGTCTGTTCTGTTCTGAGTCTGTTCCTCTACCACAGAAAGACTTCCTCCTCAGACACCTGCTGCTCGACCATAAACTGGTCATCGCTGACATCAAACTCATTGCAGACCTGCCAAAGTACATTAACTTTTTCACAAGTTTATCATCTTACATTATGATATGTAAACTGGAGTCAACATGTAATTGTGTATGACATGAAAGGTTTTTGAAACTTCACCTATTTTTCTCCAGAAATTTCAGGTTGTTAATAATGTTTTTAAATGATCATTTTGAACTGTAAACATCTTAACAACATATGTCTACTTCTTTGTATTAAACAAAGGGAAAATGTGGAATTGTAATTTTTTCGGTTAATTTCCTGTTGTTTAACTGGTCCAGCCCACTGTAGATCACATTGTGCTGAATATTTATTACCCCCCGTGATGTAATCTATTTAAATTTTTGCCAATATAATTATTGATGCACATTTGTAAAACTGATTCAGGAGAGATATAAATTAATTTTAAGATCATTTTGAGTACCTGGCAGCTACATGTTGTAATGGAGGCTGGGCTGTGGTGTTTTCTGTCCCACATCAGGTACATGCTGTACTGGAAGGGAAGATTTCTGGAGCAGCCAGTCACAGATTTCTGCAGTGTGATCAAGACCACTTCAGCTGGTGAGTAAACTTGGGACAAAACATTGCAGACTAAAACTAGAAAATATTTCATTCTTATTAGACGTCTCATCATATTGTGTTTATTATAAGTAAAGAATATCTGATGACTGTTTAAAGATCCAGTTTCTGAAAAAAGGTGGAAGTATAGAAAAGATGTTAATAACTCATTGTTTCCACAGAGAAAGAAGAACACTACTTTCTGCTGTGTGATGTCCTTCCAGAGGACCGAATTCTTAGAGAGAAGCTCCAGCAAAAACGACTGGTGAGACTCTAATACTACTGCTGACATTTAACTTGAAATATCTGGATTTGCTTCTATTTCTACAACATGGATCCAAAACACACACTTAGCTTCTGTTTTGTTGTTGTTTTGGTTCATGTTGCAGAAAATAACTTTTCTTAAACATTCAGTATTAAACATGTACCCATTTTTAAAGTCTTTGTTTCATACCCATGTTTAACCAGTAAATACTAAACAATATTTATAATAGTGATTATTTATTTATTTGTTTGTTTGTTTATAAATACAGTATACTCGTCCATCCATCCAAGTTGCATAACTTTACAGTGCATTGTGATGTATGCAAAGTTTCACAGATGTCACTGAAAACTCAGCAGTCAGTAGTTCACCTCTTGCTCCTTTATGATCAGGAGTTAGTCTCACTGATGACATTTTGTATCATTCTGTGCAGATTCGACCTAGGTTTGAATAAAGAATCTCTGGTTTTGTGATAATTTCTCCGTTGTTCTGCAGGAAGAGGTGCTTGAACAGCAGCAAAGGGAGAGAGATGACCACAGCTTCCATCGCCTCTGTATGTTCTGCAGTGAGGAATTCACTGGAAATAGGTAACACAAGTTTGAGGCTCCCAAGAACCCTGGAAACCAAATAAATGACCAGATTCTAAGAGAGGTCCTGTGTTCCATCAAATGTATGTTTAAGACTTCAGACAGGATGATTGAGGACCACATATGAGTCTGAAGAGGAAGGGACTGAGCCTTCCAGTAGTAGTGATGTCTGGGTTGGATTTTTAATGGGTCCTGCATATATAAACTAATCTTGCCTGTCCTCTACAACCAAACCAATGTTTACTCTGCTTGAAACAGAGTGGAAATAGCAAGTGGTAAAAACAAATGAGCTGAGATGACCCACGGGCAAGTCATAGGTAACGAGTAGGCCCACACATGACCAGTTCAAATTCTCACAGGATCTTTCTTTACCTGGAAATAAATCCATCAGTCTCTGGTTATCGGCGCCGCTTTTTTTAGCAGATTGGGTTGTAAATATTTATAATTAAAATCTTTATTTTGAGATATTTCTAGAGACGTCTTGCTCACTGTGTTTTTAGGTCAAGTCTGCTGAACCATATGGCCCGAGAACATTCGTTCAGCATCGGGCTGCCAGACAACATTGTCTACTGCAACGAGTTCCTGGAAACGCTGCAGAACAAACTGGACAGGTAAGACCAAACCAGTCAGCACCTCTACACCATCAGAAACCAGACTGTAGGTCCCACTGAGACCAGACTTTGCAACAAATTATAGTCCATCTGGATGAAACTCATCTCACCAGCTCCACCATCTTCAAACTCACCAGCTCCATTGGTTTTTGATAGAAAATGATCCATGTCATACAGTTATGTTGATACCGACAGTATCAAGGCTAGAAAAAGATTTGAGTCAAAGCCAGCGACAGTATGCTGGTATGTCTATCTGCTGTCACGTTGGGAAGGAGCTCCGAACAAGAAACATTGAGAACTTCACAAAAACCACCAACAGACTATTGCTATTGTTACCGTAAAGAGCCATGTTACCGTAAAGAGCCATCATATTTTTGGGATCTATACAACAACCATAGTTTTTAAACATTAATATTATAAATTTTTCACTCACCAATCACATAATGATTCCAACAAATTGTCAAGTATTTAGAAAGAATCCAAGGCGTAATGTCAGCATTGACATGATTGATAGCTATTTGGCAGCTCACTTCCCCCATGTTTTTGCCTGTAAAGATGGCTTTTGAAAATTCCTTCATCCAGGGCAGTGATCCAGATTACATGAAAAAATATACACTTCTTCTCTATTTCATTTAGAAGATTTCATGACAATTTAATCAAAATCTGTTGGTGAATCTGCTTTCGAGTTATGTTGCAAACTAACAGATAAACTAACACTATGGAAACCAGACCCTGGTTATTCAGGGGTCTGCCTGGACAGGAAGTTTGTTTTCTTTTACAGTAAGGGTGTCCCTTTCTAATCCACAAATGGTTCTGTGTTGTCATAAAATTGTTCTCCATCAGTCTGCAGTGTTTGTACTGTGAGAAAACATTTCGGGATAAAACCACGCTGAAGGATCACATGAGAAAAAAAGCTCACAGAAGAATCAACGCCAACAACCGGGAATACGACCGCTTCTATGTCATCAACTATCTGGTAAATAAAGATGGCACACTCATGCCTGGATCAGACTACTTTACTATTTTCATTCTTCAATGTCATCCAGGTGCATGTGTGTACATATCAAAAATCAAGCTCAAATTGTGTGGTCTGATCTAGGCATTACGTAGGATAGAAAATGTACACCCCTTGTAAAATTCCAGGTTTCTGTGATGTTAAAAATAACCCCAAAACAAATCATTCCCAAAATATCTCAACTTTAATGTGCTGTTTAATTACCTGAACAGTTAACCTGGTAGAGAAACTGATCTATTAGAGCAGTGGCCTCCCACCAGGATCTTGATGTAAATATAATTTTACACCATCTGCAAAGATTTTGTACATTATTTTTAGAGGAGATCATGTCTTATTTCTGTGAACGTCTTTGTGTTTTTGCATCTTTTCCTATGTTTAGTGTCTGAAATGCATGGAGACATTTGAGATTTAAAATAAGCAACACTGTTGTTTGTTCTCATCAGGAACTGGGGAAAACCTGGGAGGAGGTTCAAAGTGAAGATGACCGTGAGATGGTTGATGATGATGATGAGTGAGTATCCGGAGCAGCAGCTTCAGGGATCAAGTTTTATGTCTGTGAACACCCATCTGGTTTTTTTTTTTCCTCAACACTTTCAGATTAGATGTTTGACGGTCTCGGTTCCTTACAGGTTTTCCCCCAACTGACTGACATGTCTGTTCTCCACAGAGACTGGTCAGACTGGAGAGCCCATCCAGTTTCAGCTGTGTGTCTGTTCTGTGACCAGCAGTCAGAGACCATGGATCAGATCTACACGCACATGAAGGTAAAGACAGGTCACATGAGATTTAAACACCCTAAGTTTAACAAAAGCTGAAAGTCAGTTTGGTTCACTCATCAGTGACGCATACACTAATGCCTCTATCACAGTGTTTCTTAATCCTGGTCCTCGGGGCCACTGCCCTGCACGTTTTATAGGTAACCCGAATTTAACACGCCAGACTCAAATCAATGGCTCATTATCAGGTTTTCATAGAACTTGGCAAGCAGTTGAGTTAATCTGCATCAGGTGTATTGGAGTTGGTAGGAACTAAAACATGCAGGGCAATGGGCCCCGAGGACCAGGATTAAGAAACACTGCTCTGTCAGACTACACAATTTGAGCTGGACTTTTACCAGACATGTCGCTGACGAACTTTCACTGTTCTGCCTGGTTATGGGTTGTCGGATCGCAGACAAACCTTTACCCCATGGTGTGACACAATGAAAGAATGGCGATCTGGTGTTTGAAACGCTAAACAACCATGACACAGAAAGTCTAGTGTGTGTGTGTGTGTGTGTGTGTGTGTGTGTGTGTGTGTGTGTGTGTGTGTGTGTGTGTGTGTGTGTGTGTGTGTGTATATATATATATATATATATATATATATATATATATATATATATATATATATATGTATATGTGTATATATGTATATGTGTATGTATATATGTATATGTGTATATATGTATATGTGTATATATATATATGTATATATATATATGTGTATATGTGTATATATATACACACACACACAGACCTATGTAGTACAGAAACATATACGTTTTGAGGTTGAAAAACCAGATGGGGAAAAATTAATTCAAATGTGCTGCCTCTGACAGGAAAACACACCTGTGTGTCATCACCAGTTGAAATATCTGAATTCTAACTGTGGTTGTTTTGCAGGAATCTCACGGCTTTGATCTCCATAAGCTGAAGACAGACCTGAGTAAGTAGACTGATTCCAGATCAGCAGTGCTTCATATGAGCATTCCCACAACTTCCAGATGTTTGTGAATGACTCACTTATCCTCCCATGTACACTAAAACAACACAGCCTTCCAGTTAAATATCCCAGTCCTTCTGAAGGTCCCATCCTGTCCAGCTGATCCTGATCAATGTCTCTCTGAAAAGATTTTAACATGATTTATCAGCTAAATTCAGGATGTTGATCTGAATTCTGAGTCAGAGTGTACTGTGTCATGTCCCAGCTGATCAAACAGATCACTGATCAGATTTACTGATTTTGGGCAGTAAACAGTCGGATAGTTTGGGTATGGGTGTGAGGATCAACGCTGTTCTCTGGTGTCTTCCCTCTCAGACCTCAGATTCTACCAACAAGTGAAGCTGGTGAACTTTATCCGGCGGGAGATCCACCAGAGTCGTTGCTACGGCTGCCAGAAGAAGTTTGACGGCAGAGATGATGTCCTGCATCACATCGTGTCGAAGGACCACGTCATGAAACTGCCAGAGATGTCTGTTTGGGACCAGCCTCAGTATGTCCCCCTTCATCATACATTTATATGCTCTACATATCACAACCATCACAAACCATCTCATGTTCTAGCTTGCCCTTAAACTGTCTCATGTCCCGTCTCGTCTTAAACCCGTCCTATGGCTTGGCTTGTCCTAAAACTGTCTGATGCTCTGGCTCCTGCTAAACTCAACACACAGGAAAAACGCTATATAAACCTGATCCATTAATATTATTAGACAAAGTTCCAAATCTGAGTAAAACCGTTTTCCTTTTCTGCAGGTATTACTTCCCCACGTATGAGAATGACGCTCTGCTGTGTACGTTGTCTGACAGCGACGAAGACAGTGGTGACGAGACAAAGCGCAGAGAGGACGTCCCTGTTATAGCAGAGGACATTTCTAGTCTCAGAGCTCTGAAGAAGAACAGCATCCTCAATCAGCTGCTGAAGAACAGAGGATCCTGCTGTTGATTGATGGATGGGTGGTAGAATTTCTCCTCATCACAATTGTTGTGCATCATAGTATCCATGGCAACATGAACAGTGCAGCAGAGGAATATACAGCGGGAGGCTGTTCTCCACTCAGCTGCAGTGAATCTACAACTTCTTTGTGTTGAGTAATAAAGAGGAGCAGCAGGATATTAACAGCTGGATCACATGATACCTGGATGAGCTGTTGAGATAATAACTTAAGCATCTTTTCTTTTCTATGCAGCAGTTTCTTTTTTTACTCTGTTCATAAAGCCAGAACCAAATAAAACTCCTTTGATGAATGTCTCAGATTCTCAGCAAAAACCAAGTTTCACGCCAAACTGTTTTTGTTGTGCAGGTGAATAAGTGTGCAACTGAGTGAGTTTGCAGTGTTCACTCAGGTCTGAGCACAGTCATGTTGCCTGCTTAAAAATATGTGCAGCAGAATCACAACAAACCATTTTCCCTAATAGTTATCCTGGCCCTCTCTTCAGATTGTAAATTACCAGCATCTAGGAAGGTGAGCTGGGCACCACATCTGGAACAGAAAGGTAGAATGAAGCGCTGGGAAGAATAATGCTACTTCCCCATATCACAGTCTAAAGTTAATCCATCTTAAAGATGTTCGCAGAGTACGCCTCTCAAAAATGAGGCTTAATTTAATATTTAACACAGGTGACATACAGTAGGTGCTGTTTCCTCTGAAAATCATACATGTACGTTTTTCTCCTCTCTGAAGTGGTCTTGTCTTTGGTTCTTCTTTAATAATCAAGAGCTCCTTATCAACCTATTACTCCCAGCATTGCCATTTTGATCTTAAAGGCCCTGGTTGCTTTAGCAGCAGGGTCGAATCAACTGTCAGATGCATCTCAATTGGAAAAAACCCTAAACTTCATTCACCTAATGCCTGGTTGACAGACTACTTGGAGAAAATTAAATACAGTATGACATGACACTGACATTTTGATTGAAATTTGTGGTCCTCTCCAGCCTTGGAAAAACCAAGTTCTGTGTGTACAATAAACCTGGATCGTAGCTGGACCTTCCCCGTGAATGATCAGGTTGATTTGGTACTGGAAGGATTCCTTTATTTCCACTCCCCTCACTTTTATTTTTACTTAAACTTACATTTTTAAACATCTTGCCGACACTGCCATTTATTTTGTCTGTTTGACTTTGTGACTGTCTTTTTACAGACAACTATGTGTGTGTGTGTGTGTGTAAAAAAAAAGGGGGGGGGGGGGGGGGGGGGGTGATCGGCAAGCTGTGTTTGTATTTAGCAAAGGTAAAGACTATACATTATCTCCTTTGTCTTAATTCTTTATATTTTCCCACCCGTTTATAAAAAGCATAGTTTCTGATGTTAATAAAAGCACAAAAAATGTCAGAAAACATCAGTAATTTGGATAAATGACTTCATTATCTAGTATCTAACTTTCGTCTATAATGCTGATGAATACTGTACCAGTATGATAATCATGAAGAAGAACACAATCTGACCAGGAGGAGAGGAAGCTAGAAGTGTGAGCTAGTCTGTCAACGGCTGGGACGTCTCTTTTATCTCATGTTTTTTAAAGTCTTGCATGATACACAACTCACACACAACCTCAAACATTTGATTATTTTTAATATATTTCACCTTTGTATTAGAAAATCACCTCTGAAAATAATTGCTTCCTCTCAAAGTTCAGACTTACTTTTATCTGATAAGTTTTACATACAATGATACATTTCACTTTATGTCTAAAAAGGAAAACATTTAAATAAAAGTTTCAAGGGGAAGATCTTTCCACAAAGTGATTTTTGGACCAGGGATGGAGGACGAATGGAAATGGGACAGAAGACATCTCATCATCCAGCTGTCTTGCAGCACATTTTCCACAATGAACGATGAGGAAGTTAACAGTGTTTTATTCCAGCTTCCATTCTGTCTTTTCATTCGTAGACAATGTTGTGGACATGGACATATGAAGAACCGGTCAGTCATCTGGTTCAGTCACACACTGCTCCACAATCTCTCTGAGGTTGGGGTTCTCCATGGCGGCCGCCACTCGTTCCTTGTCATTGATCTGTTTATTAACTGGAGGACAAACAGCTTTAGATTATTTTTCTGAGTTCACGAGTAACAGCAAACGATTACAGTTTGATATAAACGCCTACTACGAGGGAATTCCATAGTTGTCTATCATCAGAAGGGGCGTTATGCATCATTAAGTAATGGACCAAGTATCAGCTGCCAAACTGCTGGATGATTCTGTCCAGAAGTCAAAGTTTCTACCCATCAATCACTGAAAATGTGTGACATCAGGAAATCGAACAACTGTATCTAATCACCTCATTCTTTATAAAATATTCATAGTTATGGATTATTTTCCTCTTATAAAACATTATCTGCTATTTACTAAACAACGTCAATATTGATGTTAAAGAAACATGAAGTGGGTGAGAGCATAAGATAGATCTAAACTGTCTCCTGACAGAGGTATGTTACGCAGGCATCAATTCACTTTCAGGATTCATGTAAATAAATAAAAGCATAAGGTTTGATGTCATAAAGCTGTACAATGTAATAAATCTAGTCCTATAAATCTGTATTAAAGGTGTAATAAATCCCTCCTTCTCCAACAGGTGTGCTTAGTGATCTGACAGAGGATTTCCCTGTCTTTACTTTTAACATGTGCTACACGTGTCCTCACAGGTGATGGTTTATTTTAACCATCATTTGTCTTCAACAGTGTGTCAGCGCGGTACTTCTTCGTACTTTTCCATCAATCCTGTCATTTAACCAGCAGAAGTTCTGGCTTCATGCTAAGGACCAGGAGAGGACATAATATGAAAAGGCAAAGTAATGAGGATGTTAGTTAACATCCTATCTGGAAATCTATTGGCTAGAGGACCTCTGATAGAATTGTTCATTTTGAGGAAAAATCTGAGAGAATCACCTTTAAAAAATAAGACGTCTGAGTAGGCCTGTCACGGTAACAAATTTCACCATGCGATTAATTGTCTCAGAAATTACGACGATAATATTGCGCTAAGCGATAATTGTTGTCATTTCGAGACAATTTTCAACTAAAATAACAATAAAGCCATAATAAGGCAAGTACCCCCTTTTAAAGATCAACATACTTTAATTTCTAAAGAACATTTTGCTCGATATGCAGACTAGTTTATGCTCATCCAGTTCCCAGTCTGCTAAAACAGATCCGGATTTCTCCTGTGGTTTTGGCAATGTGGTTATCTGGAACATATGGTCTCTAAACACCATGTAACACAGTTACATAGTCTGTTCAAGCTCATATAAGGGGACATGTTTGGACTTGACCAGAGGTAAAATTGAATGTCTTTGATCGCCTTCAGTATGTCATTTTTCATGTAATTGTAAAGTTGTGGAAATGCAGTTTGTAACATGTTTGTTCATCCAGGCGATTCATACTGGCTGTGAAATGTTTGCAACATTTTTAAAAATGTTGCCTTTTTAACAATATTAAAGGGCAGCATCGCTTTATCAACCACGCTGTCTGAGTGCAGACTATGTTGTACTGTCCTTTTGGTATTTAATCTGTTAAACACCCCAGTTATTGTGGACTGTCGGGAAGATGGAGATAGCCTGTTTGTTCAGGTCTTTTTTTTTTCCCAGCTGGGAAAAGTGAAGTTGATGATAGTGTTTTATGTGCAGATGGAAGCTTGTTGTATTGCCATGTTTAGCTCACATTGTCTTAAAACAAATGTGGCACTCGAGAGAGAAAAGAAAGCCAAATCAATAGGATTACGTTTGGGAAACTTATTGTGCAAATTTTTTCTCATCATGCGATTAATTGTCTTATTGCGACAGGCCTACGTCTGAACAAAAGGAAAAGGGCTGCAAGAGGAAGACAGGACATCTTTTCATGAGTAAAACTGAACTGGAGGTGAAGCAGAGGATGACTGGACAGCAGAAAGGACATCTGTGGAGTCCCTCTCCAGATGTTAGAAGAGTATTTATTCAAAATAAAGACTGATTCTCTCACATATAAAAAACATCATCCACTTTGATCAAAGAAAACAGTTTATGTGCTAGACTGACCTACTTTACTTGTTCTGTGTTCTCCACAGGATAAAACCATCAATACACCAAGCTGCTGCAGGTGCTTTACCAACACTAAATGCTTTGACATGCCTCTATGCTCTAGTCAAAACTTACTGTCCTCCTCAGTCGAGTGAGTTCCCTCTGAGATGTAAATTTCCAGCTGAAAAGAAAGAGAGAAAGAGAAAAAACAACTGAAGTCTGCAGGGCTCCATGAAAAGGAGGTTTTCTAGAATTTCAAAGATCAGACAGGATCTGAAAATCTGCCTTTGAGAGCATGTTTGGGTCAGACGAGTACAGCGATTCGCTACTGGTGGATGGTTTCACTTGAGCTCCTTATTTTCAGAATAAAGTAACTATAATTAACAGGCAAATTGCACATCTCAGTGCTAGCGTGTAGCATATAGCATGTAGCATCCAGCAGGTAGCAGCATAAAACATGCGGTATGTTACATCCAGCATGTAGTAAACAGTACTGGTGCAGTTTGCAACAGAGTAGACCAATCATCTGAAGGCAAATAAATCCCACTGACTCTAATTTATTATTCGCATTAAAAGGAATGTGTCTGACATGAGGTCTCCCCTCTCTGACACTCACCTTATGTTTGAACGGCAAACATCGCTGCAGCTTCACCTGGAGACATAGACCTGTAGAAACATTTAAAAAAAAAAAAATACAATGATCAATCTGCTGCAGCTGAGAGATAAAAGAGGCTGGTACTGCTCTCTGAGACACACAAAAACATCCAAAGTTATTCTTATGATTCAGCCACAATATCTACAATGATTTGAGTTCTTTTAAACAAACCAGAATGAAGGATTCTCCCTGAATCCCAGTGTCAAGCCAGACGCAGATGACAGAATCCTATATTTAGTTATTAGTTTTTATTTTGGCATTAATGGTCAGGGGATGTGTTGGGTTATGTGCGTATGTGGGTAACGTGTGTGTGTGTGTGTGTGTGTGTGGTTTTTTTTAAATGGGAAACTGTTTTTAATTTTTTCATGTAAGCACTTTAATATGCTTTTGTATGAAAAGTGCTATACAAATAAAGTTTGATTTGATTTGAATCTTATTTACTATGGCACATAAATTATTAGCTGCCACTGGTATTCATCATCACCTCAGTTAGCCGTTGTAGTTTTTCTGTGTCATGTGATCACAAAGAGACTCACCAATGAGAGTAGCCAGGGAACAGTGAGGAACAGTAGGAGAGAACTTTATTATAATGAGGTATTCATCCTCTCTGAGCTCCTGGACTTCCACACATTTCTCCGTCACCACCTCCAACTCCTCCAGGGTGTTGGGTTTCTCTGGGTCCCGGATTGATCGGATTACATCTTATGAAAATAAATTAAATGGTGTCAAAGATCATGAAGGACAAAAGTGACACTGTTGCCAGAGTAACAGTCAGGAAGGAATGCTGGCAGAAAATTGCAGTTTCTGTTCATGAGTACAAACTTAATTAATCAGAAAAATATAAACAAACAACAGTCTAATAGTTTGATTTCACTTCTTTACAGCACAGATGTTTCAGACATTGACAGATGTTTAATTTTCCATTCAGTTCGGGGGCACAGCATCTCACGTGGGCACGTTCTGTGCTGGAATATTAATTCTTCACCTTAAGAGTGTTGGAACAAATAGTTGTAGGTTCCATAAATTCATGAATCTGCAGTTCTGCCACATGTGACCTTTATTAATAACAACATTATTTAAATGGTAACCTAGTGACCTAAATGGATTTGAGAACAAGTCAAGAACAGGAACAACAACATATTTCAAGGCGCTCAGTGAAATAGCTGTATTTCTTCATTAAAAGGATACATCTGTCCCCAATTAAACTTTCTCTCCTAAGCGATGCTCTCTAGATCCAACACTGACAGAATGAGCAGGCCATTTTTTTTATGAGAACTGATTGGTCAGCAGGCAGTGATTTTACACTTGATTTCTTACCCACAGGGCTGGATTAAATTTGCACAGACCCTTGGGCCCAGAGTGTTCCAGGGGCCCCAATCTACACTATAACATTGTAAAAATTGTGAATGATACACTGTGAAACGGCATTTCTAACATCTCTAACATCTCTCAGCCAGTGGTGCCAATAGCAATACACTAGACACTGTGGTGTAACTATCTGGCTTTTATTTACATTTTGTTTCATGTCCAAACTGCTGGTGTTTGGCCTAAGTGGGCCCCACATGGGCCGGGTGCCCATAATGCCCATTGGATAATCCGGCCTTGCTTACCCAGAACATAACCTGCTCCAGAGCAACTAACATTTTTGTTATATTCTGCTTCATAAATCAACATTACTCTGCATTCTATTTATTCTATGTAATTTTACCTGCAAAAACGGCGTTTTGTGGAAATATCGCCCAGTGGCAAGTTGCAGTGTTCTCCACTCCGCATCGTGCTTTAAAACCGTGTAGTGCATGTGCCTTTGTTTTTCCATTCTTATATTACATTTACGTCGGACTCCTGACTAATCTATCTATCTATCTATCTATCGTGACGGAGGCTAACATGAATAAAATGTTAGTGAATACCAACATTGTGTTACTTTTTCAGGTGATGCATCTGGAAAGCTACCAAACAATAACAGAAAGAATGATTATACATATATTGAAAAGGGAACTGCTTGTTAATTCATTTTAATTAAAGTGGTTCTGACAGATTTGATCACGCTTGTCCTAACCTTCCAATAAATCATTATTCTAAAAATAAGTTGAGTAAAGCCTGAACAAAATCTATCAATTCACAGCAAAAGTTTCCGTATTAACGTATCTAAATTAGCCTTTTTGTAAGAGAATCCACCCAGCACCTCAGATCAGTTTAAACACACTTACCATACACTTCTAATGCTTTCTCATCCATCTTTTTGTTCTTTAGGACATTACTACCGTCGACAAGTCCAGATAACTGTAAAATCTTGTTGATAGATGACGATAAATAACTGAACACTATCTCCATTCTTTGAAAAGCGCCATAATAAAGTGACCCAATTAAAGTTGGACCGACTTGGACCTGTATGGCAGCAACATTCCGTTTAATCTGATCTTTATCAATGAAAAGAAACAACAACAGCCAAGTACAACAGGAAACTGTTTACAGGAAGGTCAGTAGCTTGAGCTGCAGCCAATGAGCGTCAAATACGTCACTACACGTTCAAGATAAAATCAATCGAAGACAGATATTTCGATCCTCGATCAGATACCCGACCCAAGAGATCAATTTAAATGTCATAATTTTTGTTCATGATAAACGTTCTTTTAAGTTAGACCAACAAGTATTTCTTATGAGAAAAAGTTGTTTAAAACTATCAGGATACAGATAAAGATTCAGACAAACTGCCTAATCACGTGTTGCTGACAGTAAATTAAACCATGTTGTGGTAATTAAATTTACCGCAATATTTCAGTAAAAATATACTTTTTTATTTTTAATTACATTTTTTGTTGTTTTTCAATAGTTTTTATTTTGTAATCCACTTTGTGTTGCTTGCACGAAAAATGTTTTACAAAATAATTTATTATTTTATTATTATTTTTATGGTTATTATTATTATTATTATTATTATTATTATTATCTAGATACACGCTATCTGATATTAAGTCTGTTTAAAAGGTGTACATGTACTGAATGGGTTAAAATAGCATTTATTGGGGTTTAAGGTACTAAATGTAGAAACCACTGAATTTTGATTCATCATCCAGTGTGAAAATAAAATAGATGTCCATGTATAATATAATGTAGTACATTATATTACCTTACTAAAAGATTTTTTTTAACTTAAATTTCCGTTTCCTACGTGTATGTTTTTCCAGGTGGGACAGACTCTAAGTAAGATTAATATTTCTTCTAACCCACATGATAGTTTTAATCAAGTTAAAGAAAAAAAATTAAACGAACAAGTGGACTCAAACTTCTTCACTTCTTCACGGGTAGCAATTTCCTCCAAGATGCTTCTCTCTACTTAGCAGCACCCACGGAAGTCTCGTTATTTATTCATTTTTTTTAAAATTCATTTTATCTTAAACGCTATCTGTTTCGCCTCAAAATCTCTCCCTTCAGACTGGCATTCTGTCAGTGGAGTGGTTGCCATGGTGAATCCGGGTATCGGGGCTCTATTGATGATGGCTTTTCCCTCTGGTTCTTCTCTGGGTAAAGAAACTCAGAGTTTATTGAACAAACTAAAAGCAGATTATTTGCACCTAAAACTCAGAGTTATTCAGCTCGGAGAAAGTTAACCCAGAGCTCCTGAACTCAGAGTTTGTTTAACCTCCTTTCCGCAACAGTCTATCGCATAACTCATTTCCGGCAGCCTCGGTCAGCTGACAGGTCACGTGACCTGGACTTGTTTACTCGACACGGAAATGTTTAACTTGATGTGGATGTTTCATTTTAATCTCACCAGAACAGTTTTAAAGTAGCTTTTCTGTACAATGTTAATCACGCGATTCAATAGGCGGCACGCTGTCCTTGAGCTGTAAAGATGGTGGAACATGGTCACCGCTGTAACTCCGTAGAGGTGGTTGTTGTTCCGGAGAACCAGCGCTGTGGAGAGGTAGCGGACATCCAGAAGGCTGAACTGTGCCCTGGAAACGTCCTGCTCGGGTCTCTGGATGTTCAGGGGCTCCTGGTGGTCTGGGACCTGGCAGACAGAGAAGCCCATCCGGCTGCAGTGGACGGAACTTTTGCAGAGTGAGTTTATTAGCTTGTTATCTCCATATGTTTCAGACTTCAATGTCTACATGGATTACTGTTTTAATTAGCTCAGGTCAGAGGTCTTGCTTTGCATTTTATGCTGAGAATAGGAATAAACAGAAAATGACCCATTTAAAGAGTCATGGTTTCTTAAATTAACTCGGTTGAATAAAAATGATCATTTTGGATTTACCTTCACTTAAATGTAAATAGAGAACAAAAGCCTGATGAAGATCAGGTTTATTATGTGATATCATTGTGGTTGACAGTTTTATCTGGATTATCTGGATTAGCATCCATTACCAGTCAGATGTTTTACAACACTACACTTATTCAAGCTTTTAAAACAAAATTTCAGGTAATTTGAGTCCAATAAATAGTTTGAAACAAGGAAAAGTGTCATAAATAGAGAAAAACCATAACACTTAAAGGTGGAGGTCTGCTTTCAGAGAAACTGGTAAAAAAAAATCTTAATGACATTAAACTCCTGGCAGGACACATACTCTAGTTGGATACAGATGATGAACTCCAACATGTTAACCATGGAAAATCCTGGACACATTTTTTTTTTTAAAATATCATCCTTTTGTGTTTATATCTACAGTCACTGTTTAACATTCCTACACTTTTTCATCGTTTTTCATTTGTTTGATTGTTCATTAATCCCTGGTTGATTATTATCAGAATGAAGCGCTTCTTGAATAACAAGAAGACTGTTTTTCTCTTCTTCGCCAGCTTCTGCTGGGAGGAGGTGACGTCTCAGAGTCGATGTGTCTCCAGCTTCTTCTTGTTGGCTGTGGGATCTTTGGGTAACTTCAAGCTGCTGGAGGTGGAAGCAGGACGATCTGCCCCCACTTCTGTGCTGTGTGTGTGTGAATGCTCTGCAGATTGTCTGCTGCAGGTTGTCAAAGAGCAGAACCCGGGTGAGTAGGCTACCGCAGAGACTCAGCTGCTGCTGGAAAAACATCTAATGGTGACCTTTATGGTGTGCCCATCTGGTTTCAGGTGTCTGTGAGTTGCAGTCGGTGCGAGTTTTATCATTTGTGGCCAGAGTCTGCTGCGTGCTGGTGAATGGTGAATATCTGCTGCAGTTGCATTGGCAAAAAGATCTGAAGGACTTGCAGTTCTTGTCCTGCTGCAGCCTCCAGACAACCATTGGCAATAAAGCTGTTCATCACTCTGTCTGCACAGAGACCCTGTTCATCCTCAGCTCCTCTGGAACCATCTGTATCCTTCCTGATAAAACTTTATCCACCCAGTATACCACAGCAGCTCATCTTCAAAACTGAGATGAGCCGCTGGATGTGAAAGAAATACTTCTGTTAAACTAAACCATCATAATAAATTAGAATAGTAAAAAATAGTCAGAACTTTGAAATATGACTGAATAGAAGTTTATTAGCAACACAGGGCTGCTAGTGATTTTTTTTCATCATGAAAAAATGATAAATAATGGTGTTATTATGGATTAATTTTTGTGGATTTACCATATAGTCTTTAAATTAACACTACATTTTGTAGCTGGATTCTACATCGTACATTGTACCTCCTGGACAGGATGTAAATAGCTGGGAAATGTCTGTAGATCAGTGAAAGGGTAAGTCATCCATCACAGTTAACGTCATAGAGCACAACTGTTCCTGAGAAACTGGTGATGATATAAGAGGTAGGGCTCAGGGGTGTTGGAGATCTAGTTGAGTTTTGAGATTAAGGTTAAGGTGAGCATGTTTACAACAACCACAGCTGTTTAACAAGTAAATAATAAAAACATCAAAATCCAATTGAAACAGAGTAATTACCGCCAAAGCTTCAGAAAAGTCAAGTTCAGCTGTGTTTAAAGCCGGTGACAGAACCTTTCTAAATAACCCATCAGCCTCTGTCAGTCCTGGTTCTGGTGTCTGTTTCTCTGCTTTGCTGCAGCTTGCGGCGGAAACCAGTTTTTCTTGCAGTTATGGCGGAAAACACTCTGAGCTGTGCTTGAAGTTAGAAACCATCATTCCCATTGGTTCTGTGCTTGTCTTTCCACTACGCTCTACATCTTAGAAGGGTTTTCTTTGACCTCATCCTCCAGCTGTGCACAGCCTCCCTGATGGCCTTCTGTTGGCCAACATCGACCTTCCTGCCTACTTGAGTCTGGCAGAGGATGATGCGATTCTCTCTTCCTCGTCTTCCTCCTTCACTCTCCTCCATGTGTCAGCTGATCTCAGTACAGCTGTAGCTGTGACTCTGTCTCACACAGCTGTTGCTGTGGATCTGAACCACTACTTCAGGTAAAATTCAGTTCTTCTGTACTTTTATCATCATTCCACGTCTTCAGCGGTGTTGATTTATCTGTCTCTTAGCAACATAACTCAGAAAGTTAAGGTTGATTTTGATTACATTTTCAGGAAATTTCTGATGAGGAAGTGATCCAATTTTGGGTGCGATCAGGATCTCCTCCTAGAACCAGGACATTTTTAAAGGATTCTTTACAATGGGGATAATTTTGCCACTAGAGCTTCTAACTTCAACCACAATCTCTGTCAAAAATAAAAATTTGATTGAGGTCTGTGCAGTCTGAGTTCTTGTAGTGTTATGCTGTTTCACAGTTTCATGATGTTGGCTCAAAATTCTGGATTAATTTAAGACAGTTGATCCAATGTCACTGCTTGATGTGACAAAAAGAAACAATGCTCCATCTGTACTGTTGGAAGTTGGATGCCTTGTTTTGTAGGAAGCCTCTGGGAGATTAGTGGTTGTAGATATGGAACCAGTCAGGAGGGTTATAAATGCTAGTAAAATGTTGGAGCAATGTAAGATATATTGACGAGGATGACAAGGATCTACGTCCAATGTTCCCTCCAGTATAGCATCCTCGTCGAATCCATTTGATCCTGTTTGGAGACGTGATTACAGAGACAGCTCTGCTGTTTACCAGCTAAAAGTTTTCTGACTGTGACGGTCTAGCTGTATTTGGAAAAATATTTAACTCCTCCTCCTCATTGTCTTAAATGAATCCTCATTAAGACAGAAACTAACTTCCCTGGGTTCAAGCATTAAACAGAAACCTTTATGTATCTTTCTTCAAGGGTGTATCCAGACCACCTACTGTGTGCTGCCCCTCAGTCCAGACTCCCTCTATGGCCGAAGGACCCACTAGACCAGGACAGCCTATCCAGCTCCAGTTCCAGTCTTGCAGCTCTTGGATTATCCTTCAGTTATGATCGGTAAACGCTGACACAGATCCTTGGTTATTTGAGGTCAGAGTTGCTTCCAGTTCCAACCCGAACATACAGTTCAGCTTTATTTGTGTAGCGCCACTTCACAACAATGTTGTCACAGGGCACTTTACATGCACGAATCAACAAACACATCAGGCCAGTTCATACATAGCCTATAATAGAAACCAACTGCTTGCATCGAATCATGACTTCGATCCAATCCCCCATCCTGAGCATGCACGAGGCGACAGTGGGAAGGAAAAAAAACTCTCTTTTAACAGGAAGAAAACCTCCGGCAGAACCCGGCTCAGGGAGGGCAGCCATCTGCCTTGACTGGTTGGGGTGGAGATGACAGGAAATACAGATCAACATGTACAACTGCACTTATTCAGGAAGACCTGCAGAAAAAAGGAGAAATAAGTTAGAGATGGCAATATAGTCATAAATTTATACATTTATACATTAGAGAAATAGATCGAGATACTTCTTAGTGCATCAGGTGACGTCCCCATTGCTACATAAGTAATGGTTGGCTAGACTACCCATAACTATAAGAGCAAAGAGCATAACCTGGACAGTTGGGTCCCGTACATGCAGGCTCCAACTCAGGAGATGCTCATATCCTAACTATAAGAATCATGAAAAAGGAAGGTTTTCAGCTTGATCCTAAAGGTTTGAAGGGAGTCTGCTCCCGAATCCACAGTGGGTTCGAGAGGCAGACTTCAAGTTAACTGTGTTAACACAAGTTATTTTCTTACCAAGTCAGTTTAGGACTGAAAATATGATGCTAACACTTCATGTCATCTTTTAGCGATGTTGCATAATTACACCAGAAACCAAAGCAAGGAGAGGCTGACGTGGCTGTCATGGTAACAGTATAGTAGTGTTAACGATGACAGGATGGCTTGTTTGGGGTGTTTAGTAGCATTTAGTCACTCTGACATTTCCAAAAGACATTATATCCTGAGACGTAAAGAAAGCTGAGGACTACACTTGGTTTCTTTCTGATGAGCACAGTCCGTGTCTTTTTCTCATTCACTATCAGATGGACAGGTAGGAAGCTGGTAGGAGATCATGCTTGATAAAAATCTGTTTTACATCTCTTCCTGCAGCTCATGGGATGCTCATCTGACATCCATGTATAGCAGAGCCCAAACAGCTGCTACCTTCTCCTCCATCCAGCCTTCCAGACCCTTCTGGGCCTTCTCGCTCCCCCACCTTAAGTCCCACCCAGCTTCACCTTCAACCCACAGCAGAGCACCTCCCGGTGGGACAGCCGTGGTTTTCTCTGTTCCAGAGTCTTCGTCTTCATCTCTGCTCAGTGTCTCTGAGTTTTCTGTGCTCTTGACTTTCGTCACCCCTGGCAACAGACAGACCACAGTGGCATTATGGGACTTGGAGTCTGGACATGTGAACTACCACCAGACAGAGGGGGAGGCAGCCCCAGTGCAATGCTGTGGAGTGAGACAGCACCGACTGCTGCTTAAGAGTAAGGAAGGTTTCTGGAACGTCATTGCATATTTTATTAGCCAGGAACAGGAAGGGACTGACATTACAGATTGAATTTATATATATTTATCTTTCGAGCTAACAGAAGTTGTCATGTTACATTTAATGTTTAACTCATAGAAAACTGAATGCCTTCAGGAAAAGCAGGTTGTTCTTAAAAACAAACCAAACCAAAATCAAACTTATCATTCTCCTATCTCCAGAGACCGGCATCTTCCAGGTCCTGTTCTCTGTGTCCCAGCAGGATCTGCTGAGCCGATTGATGTTGTTTGGCAGTGCAGCCACAGTAGATGCAGTCTGTCACCTGAACAACTGGGGACACTGCTCCATTCCCATCCATGCCCTCCAGGTGGGACGCACCGTCAAACTCATTTATCGTGATTTACCAACACACCACCAGCGTCACCTGATTATTCTGTGTTTTACAGGCTGGGCTGAAGAATCGTCAGCTTGACACCGTAGATCTTTATCTGAAGAGCAAAGAAAATGTCCTGAACCCATCAGCAACAGTCAGTGCAGCTGATGCCCCAGCAGACTCCTCTCTGAGCCTAAAAGACGGTATGTACAAGGCTATATCTATCTATCTATCTATCTATCTATCTATCTATCTATCTATCTATCTATCTATCTATCTATCTATCTATCTATCTATCTATCTATCGATCCATCCATCTTATATATATATATATATATATATATATAATATAATTATGTATATATATCTATATAAGATGGATGGATAGATAGATAGATAGATAGATGCAATGGTGAAAGCATGTGCAAGGCATTTACCCTTCTATTGGGGGTATGCCTCTGTTTAATACCAAAGGGTGCATACCGAAAAATCCTAATCCAGATACATGTCCTGTTACATCTCTATAAAAACATTGAACCTCATATGGACAATTTAGGAATTACATCTACTTTTATGAAAAATATTAGTTAATATCTTCTATATAATTTTCACATTAATCAAATTCATCCCATGGACCAGATTATACACCTGGTATAATCACAGAGTGGCTTCTTTATTTGTTGTTTGTGTTTATAGTCACTTTCATCACTTCAGCTCGGTATAAAAACTTTGTGCAGCCTAGCAGTGTGACGTTTATGTTCCTTCTGTGTGTGCAGGTGTGCAGGAAGCTGTGTCCCGCATTGGAATTGTTGTGTTCAGGCTGTCAGGGATTCGAACAGTGAAGCTCAGAGCCGACAGTTCTCCGAGCAACTGCTAAACATCACCATGAGCTTCATCAATACTCAGATCCCGCTCAGTGCTCTCCTCTCCTCACTGTAAGACATCATCTTTATCTGACTGTAAGTCCTGTGGTGACCTCCGTAAGCTGAAGATGTTCATGTTGTGCCTGGCAGATGAGAGCTCAGATGTTCAGGAGTGTGTCAGCATCTTGGATCGCTATGTGATCGAGCTGAGGAGTTACATGAAGAGATTCCCATGGTCCACAGGAGTTAGCGTAAACACCGGTGCTGCTCCTGTTGAGGTGGAGGCTCAGGGTGATGAGTGGGAGCTGCTTTCAACAGAGGTGACATTTACATGATTCTTTTTGTTTGAGCGTCAGACAAAAAAAGCGTATCGCCTAAAGAAGTCATCTTTAATTCTCTCTTTATGTGTGCAGTGTAAGACATGATGGAGTCTGATATATGATTGATTTGTTTGTTTGTATTTCAGGAAATAATCAGTCGATCCATGTTGACCAATCAGATCCCCAGAGCTCAGGCGGTGCTGCGAAGGCAGAACCGGCCTGAACAGAATCTGTCGGTTCTGAGGATGGAGGGTCTACGTCAGGTGTTTTCCTGCCTGCAACGCAAAGACCTGCAGACTGCCAACACACTCTTTACCAACATGGTGAGAACCCCTCCCTGTAGGAACCAGTCAGTCAATGAGGTGAACTTTCCTTAGAACCAGTGGGCATAGTCAGCCTGGAGGACAGAGCTGGTCTTGTTGTGGCTGTGCATGCTTCGTCCACATGCTAAATAGACCTCTGTTTATTAAATATAAGTCAACAGCAGAATCAGGTGTTTTGTAGCAGAGATGTCATGATTACTTCATTTTAGAGCCCAACCCTCATGGATTTTTTTTCAGGCCGATACCAGTTATGATATTTGGCATAATAATAATAAGAATAGTGGTAATAATAATAAATTAGCCATTAATAATTAATAATTAACTATTATTATTATTATTATTATTATTATTATTATTATTATTATTATTATTATTAAATAAAGAATAAAATAACTTACTTTTTGGTCACCTTAATGCTTATTATTATTATTATTACTATTATTATTATTATTATTATTATTATTAATAATAATAATGATAATAATAATAATATTATCATTAAAGAATAAAATAACTTACTTTTTGGTCGTCTTAATGCTTACAACAACAAAGATATCGGTTACAGACAGAACATTTTTCTTTTTCACAATATTTTTTTCCTTTAGTACTTGTTTATCTTTACAGCAGGGGAATGTTCAAGTACAAAAACATGCAACAAAGCATCAAACTTATGGCTACCAGCTGTACTAATGAATGTATCTTTAGATTTAGACTAAAGGTGTATGCAGTATTAAAGCAACATATTGAGTGAAGTTAACATTAAATGACATCTTTAACAATAAAGGACATTGTCTTTACTCCATTATTTTCTATGCTATGAAGTGATGTCTCATGAAGCCAAATAAAATCCAGAGGAGCCTTTTTTAATGTTAAAACATGTAATCTTTGATAGAATTGCATTTCAAATAATAAAAAAGTCGGACACCAATGCCGACAGAGTGATTAACAGTTATTCTTTACTCTCACATATTTTGTAAACTTATGGTATTTCTGCACTTACAGTAGCCACAGCAGTGTTATTGCCAGCAAACAGACAACATAAGTCTTTCGCTGACTGAGAGGACCCTGTATAATGACAGGGAAGGTTTGCTCCACTCGATGGTACAAACTGATCATTTATTGTGACAAGTCGTTCTTTTAAATTACAGATTGTACTCACTGACTGGACCACACACACACAGATCACACCTAGTACGCGGCACTATATACTACAGACAGGCAGTGATTTAAACTAAGTTAACACAACTTTTGAAATGCTACATAAATGAAAGGCACTTGTCATTACACATGACAAAGTGAGTTAAACTGAAACTGCTCATAGAGCTTCAAACTCAGAGTTTCCCCGAGTCTAGGTCTATGACTGCATATATTATGAAACGTTTAAATGTTTACTTCACTCCAGTAACAAACAGTTTGGCTTATTTTAGCATAATTTCAGTTGTCAACAGGTCATATATCAATCTTTTTCTTTCTTTCTTTCTTTCTTTCTTTCTTTCTTTCTCTCTTTCTTTCTTTCTTTCTCTCTTTCTCTATTTCTTTCTTTCATCTTTTGTCTTTTGTCTTTTGTCTTTGCAGGGTCTCAATGTGAAAAAGGAGCTACATAGCATCTGTCTCTACACCAAAGACAAGGACATCAGGGAGTTAATGGTGAGGCTGGTGTTTTAAAGGAATCACAACCAGCAACTAAAGTTTTTTCATACTGAATACATTAATTATTTACTTTCTGTTTTCAGCATAAGTTTGTTTTTAACTATAGGATTATCACTTCTTGCTCATCATATATTCAGCACTTACTTGAATCATTTGTTAATTTCCTTTTTCATGACATTTGATATATATTATACTTTCAAAATGAGGGTGACCGCTTTGAAGTACCCTAAGGTGCATTCACACCAGGATGTGGTCCACGTGACGCAGTCCGATTGGAGACTTGGTTCAGTTGTGGGTGAAGTATTCTTCTGGACCAAGATTGCATTCACAACTCAAATGCATCAGACTTCTAAATAAAACCTTCTAAATGTCATCTAAATAGCATGTTCCACTCTCTGCCAGAAGTGGCGCTGGGACAAGAGTTACTGAACGGGAGAACGAAACACACTGAAGAAGAAAATTCATTCATTTATTGGTTAATACATAACAATTTTGGTTTCTTGTACATAACAGCTAAATGGAGCTGCATCAGATAGTAGTGGTTTTGGATAGATCAGATTTCTATCAAAGCTCTTACTGAATTAATTCCTTCGTGTCTTACTGTGAGCCATTTGTCCTGCCCAGAGCCACCTGTCACCCCACAAGCACACATGTTTTTGTTGTTTAACCATGGTGTCCAGCGCTTGAACCCACAGTACACTTTGTTTTGTAGTGGTCTTCCTGTATTTGTTCAGCATGAAGCAGACTGAGACCTTTATTTGTGGCCAACAGAGCCCGCTTCTTTTATTCAAATCACAATGGAGTATTGTGAATACACAAACTAATTCTGATTCAAATAAAAGAAGTGCAGAAAGTGGACTATAAAACAAAATGCATTGTTGGTTCAGCTCAGGGTTGTGGGTAAACACAACCAAAAAGAATCAGACTGTCCAGCAAAAACACTTGGGTTTAAATGAAAAAAGGCTGGTGTGCATGCACCCTTAGAAGTTAATAAGATTTCCCCAGACTCCAGCCCCTTGTACTGGATTCCGGTATCAGGGATTTTAACTTTGCAGCTTGGGTCAGAGTGAGATCTGAACAGCATTATGATAAATGATAAATGATATGATATAATAAAATGCAGAATTGCTTCTTCCCTGCCATCTTAGACTTATAAATGCAGTAATTAACATATGCTTTCAAAGATATAAAGCAGAAATACATATTATTATTATTATTACAATCGGCCTTCTAAGTTAAGTGTTTATTTTCTGGTGCTTATTACATGCTGCATTCTCAAGGCTTTGCCAGACAATGACTCCTGGTGTTTGATTTAATGAGAAGTTTATCAGCTCACCTGCATTATTAATCCTCAGTTTGCATAAGAGCTGTGGAAACTTGCAGTGCATTGTGGGAGTTGTAGAACTAGTTGTAGCTGCCCTTGCAACCGCGAGCCATCTCACTAGAGGTGACACGCCTCTTCTTGGAGGAGATACAGTCTTTCTTTATTAATTGATCTATAGCTGGAGATGTAAGGCACTTTCAACTTCCCTTGAAATGTTTGTAGTTTAAAAATGTGCATCAGAAATGGTCTTTGTAACCATGTGACTAACCTAACTCTCAGGTGGAGGAGTTGGTGAATCGGAGTTCTTTCTCAGAGGAGGAGATGCAGAATGTGGTGTTTATCCAGGAGCTGGAGAAGCTTGGGTTAATGCCACCTGTCCGCTGTGCAACCCACAACGTTTCACAAAGGTAAAGTTACTCTGTGCTAACATAAGAATGAAGGGTGAGATATTGTCCTGAAAACATCATCAAAATCTGTTAAAAACAAAATCACAATTAAATATCAGTAAAGACAAAAGAACACTTTAAATGTTTAGTGAAATGAGTAAACTTTTTTTTAGTTTGAATTTTCTACATTTCTCTTTGCTTCATAACATAATGCAGCTTGAATTTCAGGATCTTCTCAGTATTCATAACTCAGTTTGATGACTTTTAACCTTTTCATCCCACAGCCCCTGTACAGTTGTAGTTAAGTATTAACTCCTCTAATGATATACTGGGTTCACTTCTTTTAGATCCTCACAGTATTTCTAAGATTAATTTGGGGCTGACTTTCAATTATTTGACTCTGGTTATTGATAGAAGTGTCCATCATCATTTTCTGGTGGCTTCATGAGATATCTACCTTTGTAACACCTCTATTAAAACATTTGAAACAAACAAAAAAAAGCCCTGCCTGTAGCATCACATGGCAGCACCTGTGTCCAACTGGACTCACGGCAGTCTGACAACCCCTTAAATATGACATGTCATCATGTTTGATTTCTTGCTTGTGTTGTTCTCACTTAGATGTAAGTCGGTTTGGAGAAAATGACCGATTGATTGTAGAGTCTGTAAAACTGCTCAGGTTCACTTTTTTTCCTTCTACTGTGGCACAGGTCCGCATCAGAAATGACTCATTCCTGGGACTACTGTACTGAATCCCTAGTTTAATCAGGCTGCTGTCTCTTTCTTCTTTTTCTTCTGGTTTTCGTGGAATGTCTTGTGGTTTTCCTTTCGGAGAGCATAACCATTTGTATTTTCTGCTATGTTCTAGGTGAAATTAGTCTCACACAGGAACCCATACCGTGATTCTGACACTTCCGTATTGGTCTCAGCTTTCTTTTAAGACCAAGATGATACAAATAGCCCTTGTAGTTGTGAAGACACACTTTCATTTATTTCGATATGTGAGGTAGGCTATGAAAAATTCTGTGAAAAGTCCTTTTTTTCTCTATCCCATCCACTGACTCTCCTGATCTCCTGTCCTGTCTAACGGTCTGCCCCTCTTTAGACTCTCTGAATAGTGTGGATGATAAAACAGCATCGTCTAGCCATGTCAATTTCTTCAGTCTAATGTTGTCTGTTAAACTTCCATTTTGCTTTTGTTACAGCAGTTGGATCTTGATAGTGTCTTTACACACTGTATTGATTCATTATTAAAGCAGAATAAGTCCAATACTTTGAAATGGAATTTGTATTTGACTCAATCGGAAGCTTTTTCAGCCTCTATAGTAAGTAACATAATTCTGACTTTTCATTGAGCCATGTGGACATTGTCTGTGTTTTGACCTTCAGGGTTTCCAGGTCTGTTCAGATGGTTCAAAAGGAGCTGGATGGTGAGGAGCTACTGAAGCAGCTCCTGGGACAGAGGACTGGGGAGGTGGGAGAACTGTGGAGGAACGTCCGACTGGACTGGGTGAGGAACTGGAACCAGAGCTGCAAGAAATTCATTGTGTTGTCCAGAATCCAACACACAGGTAAGACACATGGTCAGACGCCACCGTAGGTCTGGACAGTGTCAGTACAGGTCTACCGGTATTCTCTTTATTCTGTCCTCCAGACTTGAGTTCTTATGATCCGTCAGTGTTGTGGCGTTACCTGACTGCCCTCCACAACCAGCATGGAGTGGTTGACTGGATCCAGAGCAAGCAGTCCACCAACTCCCTCTGCTGGCCAGAGATAACCCCAGAGCTGGTGAACAACAACACAATGTGCAGCAACTACATGAAGGAGGACATCCTGGACCAACTGGCCAGGTACAGGAACTTATTACCTTTCTGTGACCATAACAGGAAGTTGAATCCATGACCCTGCGGGACAGTGCTGTAAGCTGAAACATAAACATGAAGACATTTAAAGACTTCATCTCTACAGGGATGGAGGCAGCAGTTTGTTCACACTCATGGAGAGAAAAAAAAAAGGGTTCAGCTTCAAAGTTTTGCTTCTCAGGCCACAAATATGAGGTTAAGCACTGGTAGACCAGTAAACCAGCTATAGACCAAATGTTACATTAACTATACTGTGCTTTGCTAGTTATGTGGAACACTCAGAGTGCCTTTACACTTTACATTTGCCCGTTGGCACGTTTTCATGGTTGTTATTCCAGGACATTCCTTACAGTGGTGGCCGGTTTTCAGTGATGCTCCTGCAGCTTATAATTGGGTTTCTAGGATGTTCCTGGGACTGATGATTGGGATTTTAGTACATTCCTGAATGGATGGTTGGAATTTCAGCACTTTTTTTGCACTGATAGTTACTTTTTCTTGCATATATCTGAACAAATGGTTGATTTCTAGACAACTTTCCTGGATTGATGTTTTTTGTTTGTATATTTAGTTTAAACTTTGTTTTTGTTTTGTTTGCAATAAGAAAATAAGTGAAGGACCTGACATAATATAAACATCAGTGATTAAACCAATGTTTAAACAACACTGACATACAGGGGTGACATCATGGAATAATAATGGCACAGTGTTCAGAGCATAATATATAGCAGGTTTGTATTAGATATGAGTTATATAGGTTTTTATTTATGACAATCCCCTTTTTTCCCAAAGTTCCTCTCCTTTTTTCTTTCTGAAGTCACAGTGCATTGTCTCTACGAGGTGACTGAATTGGTCATACTTATTGAGTTTCAGACTAGGTTGTTCTGGTTGGAGCAAGCCTTTTTACTTTCAGCCACAAGTATTGTTTGAAATACAAATGTGTCACTTTTATTTAGTACTTCAGGGAGACTTCCAACGTACATGCAGGTAAAGGAAAAATCTAATTCAATGCCAAGGGTTCCAGACATGAAATCCCTGACATGTTCACAAAATGTGCTCCCCTTTGGGCAGGACCAGAAGATATGGCAAAAGCATACAGAGACTTCCCCACATTTCTTCGAGCAAGAAAACTGTGACCACTGAATTTAAATTTCTGTTTTAAAGTAATAGAAACCTAGTTACAATTATCCAGCAATAATCCCCCCACAGTAGTGTTTGTAGTCGAGGATGTGTTAGTGTGTTTTCTCAAAATCCAAAATCTCCCCCAACTCATCTCTGTCTGATGAAGCCTTTAAAGTTCTTTCTCACAAGTGTACAGTTTGTCTGTTATGCCTTTTGTATTTTTAGGGTAATAGGCATCCATATATATCAATGTAATCCCAGACTTTATATTCAGGTCAAGGTTTCCTGCATTAAGATACTCCGAACCTGCAAGCACCCATTAAAGTCTTCTTTGCCTGCCTGGTGATGGTTGTTGTTCCCTCCTGGGACTGCTGGTTGGGTTTCTATGTTCCTGGAGCTGATAGTTGGCTGATAGCATGTTATCAGAACAAGGGCGTTCCCAGAATAACTTTTAGGTTTCTAGCTCATTTTGATCTGATGTTTTCTTATCTAGATGGTGTTCGTGGAATGATGGTTGGTTTTCTCTTATGATCATGTCATATTCTTCTTTACTCCTCCAGGAGAGGTCTGTTCATCCCAGACGAGCTGTCAGACCTGCTGCGGCTGCTGTGCCGACTGGCTCATGGTGGAGGCCTTATAGTTGCATCCCCCCCTGTCTCCCAGTACCTTTCTACTCTGGGTCTTGACTTCCATGGTGCCTTCATCACATTCTGCCTGAACCATGATCTTCAGTACCTCCTCTACAGCTACCTGGATCACCACAGGTTTTTTTTTATCAGCTGCTTGTTTATTCTGCTTCACAGACAGGTCATTAATCAGAATTATGGTCTCCTCTTCAGACTGTCACCAGGAAATTACAACCTCCTGACCAATCACAAGCTGTCAGTGGGCCATCCCTGGTTGGAGATGTTAGTGAAGGTCCAGGAGATCACCAGAAATCTGTCAGGTAGCACACTGGTTCCTCATAGAAACTCGTATGATAAGTTCAAAGTGACTTTTTGAGGTTGTTATGCATACAATTCCCGACAGGGCAAAACCTGAACAGCTTATGCTAGAACCAGTTTAAAACCAGCTTTAGGACTGACCATGAACCTGTCTTTATCGAACAGACCAGTATAACCTCTTGGTTTAAACAGATCTTCTTCCATACTGTTTCTTGTACCTCCATCCCCTTATAGTCCCCTTAATCTGGATTGAACCAGTTTTGATCATCCAGAAACTGATCTTGGTCTGGAGGATAAAGCCAGATCACTAGCAAATAGATTATTATGGGTGTACTGGTTATATCTGAGTCTGCTCATCTCTGTGGTTCCAGATCCAGGACTAGTTTTCCAGGCCAGCTTAACCTTTGCTCAGGTGCTGTTACCAGGCAACCAGGCATCTGTCAGCAGTCTGCTGTTAGAGGGACACAGTCTGCTGGCGCTGGCTGTCATCATGTTTTCTTCTGGAGGAATCGACCAGGTAAAGACTTGTATCCTCTGTACAGAGAATAATTCAGTACATGCAGATAATTCTGACAACAGGACAAAAAAAACCTAACAAATAGTGTCAGATTTATTTCTTAGTCAACCAAAATGCTTAATTTAAAAAAACTCCAAAAAACCATCAATCAGAGAAGCAAATCCAGTCAAACAGAGTAAAAGCAACTTAAATCTAAGGAACACCTCAACATGGACCTGATGGACTCAAATTGATTTCTGATTAAATCCAGATTTAAAAAAAAAAAAATCCATTTTCAGATGGAATGTGAATGATCTTTACTGGGAATGTTGTGCTGCAGGTTTTTTCAGAGCCTTAGAAAACCTCATTGGATCTATGCTTTTATTTGAAGTCTCCTAATAAACAGTGGAAGAGAAACACACTGTAAATCGCTTGTGCTTCTTTTGTCCAGGTGATGGCTCATGGAGAGTGGTCTGGCAGGTCGGAGAGGACAGTCGACCCCCAGCTCCTGAAGATGGCGCTGGGGCCCCATCCCAAGCTGAGAGCAGCTCTGTTCCCTGCTGGACCATGTGGGAATATCCAAACCTCTGACATTTCTGTTTATCACCTTCTTCAGGTGCACACAGAGACTTCTTCAGAATACCTGTTTATCAAAAGTGTTGGATGTAAACCTGCATTTATCAGTGACTTGTTAACATGCTGGTTTTCCCCTGATACTAATTATCTGTATTTTGATTCCATTTTGATCTGTTTTTTGACAGTCTCTCTACCCACTGGACCCATCTAGGCTGTTTTTCTGGCAGACAGCAAACAGTCTGAACTCTGCTGGTAAGTGTTCATCTGGTCTTTTATCAGTAATCAGATCAGGCTGCGCCATCTGCCTTAAAAAATGCTGCATGCTTGTGTCCTCCTACTGGACAGTAGCAGCAGAGGTATGTGAGCAACATGAGCAGTAGCATCAGCAGCATCATTAGAAGCATTAACATCATTCAGATTGTTGACATCAGCAGCATAAGTTGCAGAAAAACTTGACGTGGAAGCTGTTTGTTCTCTCCTCAGAAACATCTGAGCTGCCTCATTTCTCCAGCCCGCACCTGGTCAGCAGGTTTGCTCTGATGGAGAACCTGGACTTTCTCTACTACATCCGTCATGGCAGACCGTCGTTTGCATATGGCAACTTCCTCATCCAGCAGCTGAGTGCCTGCAGTGATGTGAAGCTTCTGTGAGTGTGACACTGAACTACACGTTTGCAACAAAAGTCGGCGCAGTTGGATCTGTTGGGCGAACGAGAGGGATCAGGGTGAGGGGTTAATGTTCTGCTGCTCAGTATTCACTCTGCATGTGTGTGTTTCAGGCTGCAGCAGGCATGTCAGCAGGTCTACAGGCTGACTCTGCAGTTTTTCAACGTGCCTTCTGTGACATCGGCAGCTGTCTGTTTCTATGAACTCCTGGGAGTCTGCAGCCTGAAGCTTAGAGTGGACATCAAAGCCATGAATACCATCCTGCAGCACTGGAACCAGCGCAATGGTCAAGTCCCAGCACAGAATCTACGTACTCTTGGTAAACACAGACATATACATTACACTGGAACATGTTTTCTTCCCTCCTTTTTGGGGGAAGCTGTAAACTCCAGGACTTTCATCTGTCTTTCTGTCTGTCTGACTCTCTGGCTCTGAAAACACACTATTCATTTGATCTTTCTGGAGACTGCTATCGTGTTTACTTCCCTCTCAAGCTTGTTGCTCTGTCCAGTCTTTCCTCAACCACCATATTGGCATTACATTTTTATTTTAATGAGTTAAATAATGAAGCCCTGATGTTCAGACCTCAACAATGCCAGCAGGACCCACTACATCCACCTTTCCACTCTGGCTGCACATAAGAAATCATGATCACAAATTTAGGTGGGAAAATGGGTCTTTGTCAAGACCTGATGCCAACCCAAGTGGAGCTTTATGGTCATCAGTCTGATGGTTTTAAACTTTTTTATGGAAGTTCACCCCCTCTGCTGTCTCTTTTCAGTGTGTACAGGTGTAAAGCTGGTGGAGGCAGAGCCTGGAGTGGCAGAAGAGCTGATTGGTTGCCTGGAAGCGGCGGTAACAGACAGTCTGGAGCAGAGGAGCATCAGCAGGTTAGCACCAACTCTTTAATACTGACAACATTAAAAACCCTTCTAACACATCTGTGCAGGACAAAGACACTTCAGACCTGGTTTAATGGACCAATGTTTGACCAACCATTGTGATTGATTATATAAATAACAAACCATAATTACTCATGTAAAGCCTGAGGATTAAATTCTGTGGAAATGGGTGGACTGGCAGAGAAAAAAAGGAACTTAATAATAAAGACAACCATGGAAAATGCATATTCAATGAATGAGAAAACAGAAATTGAGTCATAATTCCTACAGAGATCATGTGGAAGGAATAAAACTTCCTGATATTTAGTTTAATATTGTGATAGATCTCTGGAGTTTTGCTGAGCTATGTGTGTTTTCAGGTCGTCATACGAGGCAGCTCAGGAGTGGGCTCTTCCTGTTCAGTTCTGCCAGCTCCACGGTCTGAAGCTCAGCTCCATTTATCCCACCCACTGCTCCAAGGACAGACAGTTTATCCACTTCCTGTTGTTTGTCCAATTGCACAACTTCCCACCTGAGCAGGTAAACACCGCCACCCTCTCACATCCCTCCTGGAGCCGGTTTATTCATCTTTCTCTGCACTTATGTCATTTCGGTTCCTCCCTCTGACCATATTTGGTTTTTCCTGCAGGTGAAGTCACTAGTGGTCCAGTTCGAGCCCACCCTGCAGGCCCATCTGAGCCTGGCGTTTCAGGATTTACAGGTCCACAGTGAGAGTAGGGGACACTCAGGGTATCTGAGAACTGGAGGAGTCTCTAGAAGTTCGGAGCAACCCAGGGAGCTGTTCTTGGTCCTCCTGCAGAGCCAGGAAGCGCCGGCACCGTGCAGGTATCTTCTGCAGAAGGCGCTGGCTCAACGATGTCCGGTGCTAGCCGTACTGGCCGCCTGCCTGCAGGTAACTCTCAAAAAGTACATCCACAGTTCTACTTGTTTATATTCTGTCTCAATCACTCAATACCAAACTCTATGTGGCTGAAAACAGATCTCCTTCTCAGCAGGTCATAGTGTGAACGTATGAAACTGGTGTTTCTATTCTATTCTATTCTATTCTATTCTATTCTATTCTATTCTATTCTACAGTCATTTAACAGACGCTTTTATCCAAAGCGACATACATGCACACTCATAGCCCGATAAACACATTGGGGGGCAATTTAGGGTTCAATGTCCGTGCCCAAGGACACTACGGCACATAGTCGGGGGAAGCCTGGAATCGAGCTCCCAACTTTCCAATGACAAGCCGCCTGCTCTTCCTCCTGAGCCTGACAGAATCAGGTCTTTATGAAAACTCAGGAATGATTTGTTTCCTCTCATTTGACAGGAGCCACAGCTGCTGCCCTGCCTCTGTGTGTGGCTGCTGACCTCCGTGGATCACGTCACTGCTCAGGAGGCCACATCCCACCTGAATGAAAATCCTGAGCACCATGAATGGACCCTCCATGACCTGTCCATAATCTGGAGGACGTTACTTGGGCGTGGCCACGTCAGACCCCTCCTACGAGGCTTTGAGCTCTTCCAGAGGGTAAAAGATACTAGAGCATAATACTTAAGAAGATGAGTGACCCCTAGTGGTTTTATTGTTTTTCAGTTGTAGGTTACGTATCTGGGATGATAGTTGGTATCATCTGACTTCTCCTCGTGGTGTTTTTTTTTAACTGATCATGTCTGTTGGTTTAAACTCTGACCGAGTCTTTGTTCGTCTCAGGACTGTCCTCTGGTTCTGGTGCTGAGGATGTTTGAACTGTGTTGTGACTACAGAAAATTCACAGAGGCCAAATCAAAGCTGCTGGACTTCCAGAGGACACTCATCACTGTGAGTCAATACTTCATTATTATTCATATCACTATCGTCCACTAAGAAATATTATTTTATATCTCTTTATTTTCCAAAACCAGTTTTCTATCTGCTGTTTCTGTTTGTGATTCATGCAACTGGGCTTTCTGTAGAACTGAACAGTGGAGAATTGTTTCCCTTTCAGAAAGAATCCATGTGACGCATGAGTTGAATTATCTCAATGTATTTATAAATACATTAAGATAACTGATTGACAATAAATAAATAATAAATGACAATAAATGACATTTTCATTATTCCGTAATTAAAAGTTTTAACTTTTCTTTTATCAGCTGGTATTATAGTTATCTGAGAGGCCCTCATGGAACTCACTCATGGAGTTCAGGAGTAATTAATGACCTGTTTGTACATGAATCCATTTTTATGTCATTTTAAACTCTCCATGTGATAATTTATAATCAAGTAACCACTTGAAAAATGAGGAGAATCAGACTTCTTTCCATCTTTTTTATATTTTGTTTTCATTCATCATTTGATCACATTTGTTAATTTTTCTCATCTGTCTTTATGTGTATGCACAAGGCCCAGAAAACCTGACCTATAATGGGCATTTTATGTCCGTTTACCGGTGCAAAATTGGACCATCTGGTTCGTCCTTTCAACATGCGAAAGATCGGTTTTCATCAGTTTAAGACTAAAGATGAGAACAATTCTGGGGTCTATGAACACATTTATGAATCGGATGGATAGTTTTCATTAAAAAAAAATCCTAAAGTACAACTTAAGAACAAATTTAAGCGATCTTATAAGAAGATAATGGTGAATGAGGCCCATTTGAAGATTGTTCCAGAATCAGTGGAGTCCAGCAGGAGATCTGAGTTCTGTCTGGAGGAAACAGGATTCCCAGAAAGCAAAAGCTATAGTTATAGTTAGTCAGCCTGATCACATTCTGTCTGAGGATTTTCACTTTATGTCTGCTTACTATCTAACCACCAAGCAGAAAAACTGATACTTTTTTATTGTTTCTTACATCAGGCTGTTAAGTAATATGAATAGTAGATGATGATGCTCAAAGTCACTGTTTCCATTTATTTATTATCAGCTTTATTTTTTCACTTGTTACTTCTTATCTATGATCTTCTATTTTATCTTGTTGATGACCTGTAGACCTGGTCCTGACCTACTCCTCACCTGATCCATTGTACTGACATAGTCTGAATGCTCTTTGTATCGTCTTTTGTTAGTCACTGCAAATCTAAATCACTTGTCTGTGATGAATGAAGTTGTTTAAATTTTGACTTGAATCATAAATTTCTTTCAGTATTTTATCAACCAGTAGTCTCTAACAGACACTGTGAATTAGGTTTTAGGGGGTAAACTTATCAGGAAGGGGTTGTAGCTGAGACAGGAGCTAGTTCTGTCTGTAAAGGGGTCATGGTGGGAATCCACGGCCCATCTTTTCTGTTTCATCACTTTTTACATTTTTTATTTCAGATATGATTATGGTAGTGTTGTTAAGTGTGGTGACAGTAAACTTAAACCCTGATGTTAATTTCAGGACAATGAATATATCTGTAGGTAAGCCGGATCTTACCTGAAACTTCCTCTTTTTCTTCTGCAGCTTCGTAATGGGGGCCCGGCCCCCTCAGACAGCCTCCCCCTGCAGTGGGTGGAGAGCCATGCTTCCGTGCTGCTCCTTATCATGCTGCAGAGCTGCTCTTCTCAGTATGACCTCCACCGGATGCTACGGCTCTTCGCTGACGTCGACAAGCTCCTAAAGTCCAACGGTGAGATGTTGTTGTGTTGTTGTTACACCTTGAGTCTAACGTTCTACCTTCATCCTTACCATCATTCTCACCTTCCACTTTTGTCCTGATTATCAGCCTTGCATTCCACCGGCAGTCTAAAGTTACACCTTTAACCTGACTATGAGTCTGATGTCCCACCTTCGTCATGCTTTTCTTTTCTCAGACTTTCCACCTTCACTCTGACGTTCCACCTTTATCCTCATTATCAGTATAAAGTTCCACCTTTGTCCTGATTGTCAGACATTCCACCTTCATCCTGATTATTAGTCAGACATTCCACCTCCATTATGATTTTTTTGTGAAAAAAAAAACTACCAAAGAGTCTGGAGGAGTTGGAAAACGATTAACGACGCTCACTATGATGAGACAAGTAAATAAACAGGTGAATAAAGAAGAAGAACAAAGTAATTTATGGTTGGAAATGGAGAAGCCATTCAGAACATCGTATCTGAAGGAGCTAGGTCTAAACAAAGTTACTGAGATCGCTTGACCCAAGAGTAGGTTTGCTGTGATGGACTGGCGAGCTGTCCAGGGTGTACCCTTCCTTTCGCCCAAAGACTGCTGGGATAGGCTCCAGCTTCCCCGCAACCTTCATTGGATTAAGCGGTTAGGATAATGAATAAATGAATGAAGAGTAGATTCGACCCGCCGCTTCGCTGTAATTGATTTCCATTCAGATGACTTCTCTGCAGAATAAATCACTTTTATTCTTCAATATGTGATCTTGTGGCAAACAACTACATTCACTTGTGCCGTTCCGGGCCAAACATCTGGCCAACCAGTAACGCCTCACCTGGCCAGGTAACAATACAGTGCCCTGTAATGGCAACAATAAGGAAAACAGTTAAACAAATTGGCTCCTATAGTATCTGCTGGAGTTCTGAAGGGGTTTTCTTTTTAAACCAGACTTTTTGGAAAGGCTGACTCTTGGAAGATGATAGAAAGTGTCGCCATTCTTGGGATAACTTGAAATATGATTCTTACGCACCGTCTTGTCCATATCCTGCACAGATCCTGTCCTGGGATCATGTTGCCCCAGACGAGCTATGTTGGGTTGTAAACTCAGATATCGGAAGCAGAGCTCGCACAGTGACATGGAGCACAATAATGCTGAGCATGTTAAAAGAGAGATACAAGCAAGAACAGAGTATAAAAGAGACGATGAACTGTGAAGTTTCCTCTACATGTTCCACCTCTGTCCTGATTATTCGTCAGATGGATTTTCTTTCAGGTGTTAGTGTTATTCCCAGGTAACTTTGAACACAGGAGTTTAACATCTGGTAATAATCCATCTGTTTGATTGGTTTATACAGGAAAGTACAGCTGGATGTACCTCAGTCCTCCACATAGTTTACCTGACATGAACAACATGCTTCTTTTTAAAGGCGCTGCTTATTTTTTAATACTTCTCCTTCTCTGTGAAAAGATGTATCATGCTTCCTCCATATTGTGCCAAACACAATGCCTAGGTTAAAAATTCTAGATTTTACAATTAAAATGCTCTTTATTTATTGTTAATTTGTGTCAAAACTGAAATGTCCATTTTTTGTTCCCTATACAGGTCCAGACTTTAAGAAGCTGAGTCAGCTTAGTCAGCTGCTGAAGGGGTCAGGGATCAGCATGGCCCCCAAGCTGCTGCAGTGTTCGACTTCCTCCATCCAGCAGGATGAGTTCCAGCTCATAGTGGATGCTCTGCAAACCAGAGGATGCTACAGCCAGGCCAGGAAGGTGGCTCAGCTGGCAGGGCTTCCGGTCCATCAGCTCCTCCTCAGTCAGGTCTGATCCACCACGCTAGAATCAATATTATAGTTCAGGTCTGATCCACCTCACAACCAACAGCCAATAAAGAAGTCTCAGGATCAGGATTATCACAAGCAAGCGAGTACCCACTTTTATTGTTGCTGTCATATAAATGACAACAAAATTACATGAGAGCATCACAGCATTGCATAGTATATGAAATAAAGTTCATCATAATGGTGATAGTAAAGTGCAAAAATCCATAAATATCCAGTGTTTAAAAATTGGCACAACTGTGAGAATAAGCGCTATATGGAAGGAAGGGGAGTGGATAAAAAAAGAGGGAAAGATACCAGAACATCAAAAAAAAAGGAGAACATATGGTCATGTTACAAAGTTGGATCAATCCATGCAGCAGTGCAAATGTCTGGTTTACGGTTATTGTTTGGGTGGGGTATACACCTGGGCCTGGTCCTGGTCTTGGTCTTCCTGCATCTGGCTCTGGACCTGGACCTGGACTTTGTTCATGGCAGCTCTCACTGCTGTCTCGCTGTATATTCAGGAAGGAAACTCTGAATATGAAACCTTGCTTACGTCACCCTGCTGCAATTGCTTTTAATGTTTTTATGTGAAGCACTTTGAATGTTCTTGTACATGAAAAGTGCGTTACAATGAAACTCCTCTTTATAGTCAGGATCATGAAGTTGTTGTGGACCAGAGCTGCAGTAACTTCCTAGAAACCAGTTTATTTAGACTGTTTTCGTGTTCACATCACACCATGGACATGATCCACACTTACATCTCAGTGACTGATACATCATGGCTGCTGGATTATTATGTTTGATTCTTCTTCTTTATTTGTTTGTAGCTCCTCCAGGAGGTGACCTGTCAGAAGACCAAGCAGCAATGGAGGAGACTAGAGACCCGCATCATCTTCTGGAGAAAATGTCACCAGCAGCTGAAGGACGATAACACTGATTCAGAATCAGTCGCCCAGTTCTTCCTGTCTCTGGCTGAAACTAGGCCAGCTAACCCCCCCACTGGCAACGAGGCTCAGACGGAGCTGCTGGACGTACAGGAACGCTGCTTGCTGCTCCAACTCACTGCTCATTGGCTCTCTATGCTCAGCCCTCTCCCAGTGGACCAACTGGAGAGATTGGAGAAGAAGCTGTGGCTCCAGCGGATCCAGAAACAGGTCCTAGCGGCAGCGATGGAGACAGAGAGCGTCTTCAATCTTCCTCCTATGGCCTCCTCATCTGAAATCAGTTCCTACAATGCATTCATGAAGGACTTCTCCTTCTCTAACATCACAGAGCTGAACATGGACAAGTACCTCAGTCTGGAGGAACTTCCAGGACCCTCAGAGGACCACAAGGCTCAGTCTGACCTGAATCCAGAAGAAATGAGAGTCCTGTCTTCACTCGTTGGTCAGTTACTAGACGAGGGCAGCATCTATGAGGCCAGCCGGGCCTGCCGCTACTTTTCCCTGTTCCACCCTGATGTCTGGGTGACGCTACACTGCCATGGCTTGGCAAGGGGTTGCCTGGTTCCTGAGACAATGGACGAGACATCAGGGGGACTGGAGACCAGGACTTTCCACAGCTGTAAGACCTGAGGCTGAACTTTCACGATTAACACCTCTTCTTCACTTCTTCCTTCCCTTCTTTTCTCCTTTACACCTTCTCCTCCTCTGTTCTTCCAGCTCAGTCTTTGAGCAGCCTGTCGTCCTTCATCATGATGCCGCTTCCCGAGGACACCGTCGCCGTGCAGCTCCAGAAACTGGTGGATCAGTGTCGCCATGGCAACAGCTACTGTAAACAAGTCTTGGGTCTCTACCAGCTCTCCAAGGTGCACGTTTTTCTGTAAACTACCAGTTCCATTCTAGCTCTGTCCATCAGAAACAGTGTTTTTCTTCATCATTAACCCCCGTTCTTGTCCCTCGTCGTCCTCAGGAGCTGCAGTGCACTTTCAGCCACATATGCAGTGAAGACCCTCACGCGATTCTGGAGAAGCTGCTGCTGCTGGACCAACCGGAGCGTTTCAGGAAGGCCCAGGCCTTCATCAAAGCCCAGGGCCTTTCTGCAGACGCTGTGGCCGAGCTGGTGTCCTCAGCTGTGGTTCAGGGCTTGCTGGGGTCCTTCAAGGACCTGCAGTCTGGTGAGACCCCTCACAGCTGAAATAACATTTTCCTTCTTCATCTTTTTTTTTTATTTTTTTTTATCAAGATGATAGATAGGTATAGCCATTAAACGTATAGATTAATCCTGTTCCCTAATGTATTGGAGTATTTCGACTGATGTATGGATATTTTATTTAAGATGAATTTATAGTGATCACACTGTAACCAATCTGTTTTAATATTTGATACATTAAAGTAATGGTTAATAAATGTTTGTATTTATTTTATGTTTTTATTTCCATTTTTAATAAATTGATGACCCTTTTTTTTTTTTTTTTTTTTAAAATAACCAATAATTCAATCATTGTATTTATTTTGTGTGTTATTGTATTTATGTATTTTACTTTTTTGCCTGCATTGAGGTTATATGTCCTTCTTACCTGCATCCCACCTGTTTGTATCACCAGTAGAGAAGCAGGTATTTAAGCCATCAGAGGGGAGGGACTCACTGCTACAACTGATCAAACTGTGCGATGACCCGAACCTGGTGGGACTTAAACTACTGGACAGTCTCAACACTGTTCCTCTGAGGGACCTTAACTGCAGTATGATACAAAAAGGATTTTATTCGCATAAAATGACGTCCATATTCGCATCAATGCTATGACCCAACAAACCTTTTCCTGATAGCCGTCCTGATATCTAACCCTCCGTTCTTTTTCTTTGTAGTTGTGGAGCTGCTGATCGTGTCCCACAGCTGCTTCAGTCTCACCTGCAACATGGAGGGGATCATGAGAGTTCTCCAAGCCACCCGCCACCTCAGCCACGCCTACCTGGCTCCAGGCGAGCACCACGGCCTGCTGGTAAGACATCAGACTGCAGGAGCTGGTCTGACGGGACATGACAAAGAAGATTTATCCCATTTAAACCAAAGTTATTAGTAGTTATCAGTAATTTAATCTAAAGACTTCAGATGGAGACAAGACATCTAAAGGTATTTTATACATAGTGGGTAGAGGGTTGGATGTTGTAGCTTGTTTGTCAGAGTGCATTTTGAGCTTTAGTTTAAAGACTAGAACAAGGTTAATGTTTGTTCTTGAACTGGAATGAAACAAAAAAGACATTTATGTGAATATTTCTGCACATATAATAAAAAAATGAAGAAATTTTCATTGGTGAGGCGGCATTTTTCCATGTGACTATCTGTTTACACAGAACCGACCCTTAGTGTCTATCCATCCAGGTCTAGTCATGTTTATTCCCAAAAAACATTTAAAACGCAGTCCATAAAATTCCTGCAAAACAAGATGATCCAAACACGAATCTGTTCTTTTTATTTTATTGATCCAACAAAATCATGGTGATGTTTCAATGACTTCCTCCTGGAAAATGTTTTTAATCTGAGCTTGTGTGTGCAGGTACGTCTGCTGACAGGAATTGGCAGGTATAATGAGATGACCTACATCTTCGACTTGCTTCATCAGAACCACTGTTTTGAGATGCTGTTGAGAAAGAAGGTGGACACACAGAATGGACAGGTTTGGCACATATTGATCAGTAATCTGTAAACATGTTGTTGGTGTTTACACACTGCTTTTCTTCTTCTTTTTCTCTTTTTTTTCCAGTGAAACAAAACATAGAGAATATAACTATTTAATATTAGTTTATTTAAAGAAAGTAATCAAACTCTCATTACCTCATAACTCTCTCTCATAACTCTCATAATCAAATTCTCAGTACCCATTTCATCAGCTTGAGCTGTTTAAATACCTAAACACTTGACAGAAAGTGATCTCTGCAGCCCAAAGATCGTTTCATGCCCCCTGCCCTCCTGGAGGAATTTCCAAGTCCTGTTCCCTTCAGAGCATCAGAACCATCCCCACTGACCCCTCACATCCTGCAGGCTAACTGTTTGATCCGTTGCCATCAGGATAATGCTACAGATCAATCAAATCACACACCATCAGATTCACCAATAGCTTTTCTTCCAGTATGATGAGAACTGCCAACAAATACTGTACTGGAAATGACAATCGGTTCTGCACTAAAGCCCCCTTAATTCACCTTAAAAAAAACTGTCAGTTTTAGTATTTAATGTATTTTATATTGTCTATTTTATGCTTTTTTATTCTTGTCTTTTGCACATTGCATTGATTAAGTGCCTTCATTTCATTGCATTGTTGTATAATGACAATAAAGTCTATTCTATTCTATTCTATTCTATTCTGTTCCCCATGTTGCAGAGCTCCGGTCTGAAGATGGCTCTGCTGGATTACATAAAGCGCTGCCTCCCTGCAGACAGTGAGAAACACAACATGGTGGCGCTGTGTTTCAGCATGAGGAGGGAGATTGGAGAAAACCACGAGATGGCTGCCATGACGCAGCTGAAGATGATCGAGTCTCAGGCCTGGGGTGAGCCAGCAGACAGCTTCGCCATGTAGAGATTTGACCTGAAATCTTTATTCTACAATCTGAGCTGATTGTGACTCCAGTTTTACTGCTGCTGACTGTTTTTAACAGTTGTGACTCCTGATCTGAAGAGTTTGTTGGTGAAAGTTTTGGGTCTGCTGAAGGATGCTGCAGAGAGCTTTTCCAAGGTATCACAGCTCTTTCATGTACTCCTCCTTCTACATTCACAGCATGAAGTCAGGTTTATGCTGGTTATGATGGTGTGTGTTTATGTGGGGCCACAAGGACTCGTGCATCCGTCAGGGAAGCCGTTGTGTCCGCATGGCGAAGCTCGTCACTCTTCAGCTCCATTTCCTGAATCAGGGTTCAGACCTGCGGATTATCAACCTGCGACCTACAGAGCTGCCGCAAACTATCCTGGCTCTGCCCCGATGCTACCAGGTCTGCTTCTGCTTTCACTTAAATGCCTTATATTTAAGTGGTTGCCAAAATAGGGTCCCTGCCCCATGTTGGCACCCCACAGTGGTAAAAAAAAAAAAGCACAGGGGGTCTGTGAGCTTCTGTTCAGATGATGTGTGATTGTTACGATTAAAAGTCCATGTTCATGCAACCACAGGCTTAAAAATAAAAGAATAAAAACGGATTAAATTCTAATTTAGTTTAATAAGATATTGCTTTTGAATCAAATTGAGCTGAATTATTAAATACAAAAAAACCCAAAACTTTTCAAGACAAACTGAAGCACTTTGCTAATGAGCCAAAATATTTGTCCACAGGTGCAGAAGTCTAAGGGTTACTGTAAAAACTTGTTTGCAGTGAAAACCTTGAAAGAATTATTCAACAAAATATTAGTTTATTAGTGACATAAACTAATATTAGTTTATCTTTTTAAAAAATATATTTCAATTAAACCACAATTCAAAAGCAATGACATGATTTTTATAATGTTTTTTATTTATACTTTTGTCAATTTCAACTAATTACATTTGTTTTTCTTCTGTAATGGGAGGGGGGGGGGGGGGGGGGGGGGTGTTATATAAATGAGAAGAAAATGGTAAATATATGGATACATATTATACATAAGTGACAGATGTTTTGTGCCTCTCAGGTGATGGTGGTGTCCGAGGCTTACAGCTACTGTCCAGACTGGCCTGAGATTTTGTACCAGAAGGTGATCCTGAAGGGCGACTTTGTTTACTTGGAGGAGCTGAAACACCACCGCCCACTCACCCCCACGCTGTTTGAGGACATCTTCAGGAAGTAAGAAGTGCTTCCAAATTTTTCTCACATATTCACTGATGAAGGTTCAAATCTCTGCTCTCCTGTCTGTGTGTTCCAGACTGGATGGCGTTCCCAGCAGCGTCATTCCCAATGTGAAGCGCCTGCTGACCCACTGCGACAATGTGTACACCCGCTACAGGCTGGCCTACCAGCAGAATTTTCACGACATCACCAAGACGCTGTTGCAAGATGCCAAGACCTCCAACTACCTGAATGACCGGCTGGCCAGCTGATCTGTTACTGACAGGTGGACCAGTGACTGGTTGGATGACTCGACAGTCCTGGGATGTCTTCGTGTTGTTGCCCAGTACACATTTTTATTCCAGAGGGAAAAGAAAAGAAATTTAACAGTGATTAAACTGGATTTTTTGTGTTTTACTTTCCTCAATGAATGGAAACAAATTCGATGAAATTCAGTATAAATTATGCAATATTTGAACCTGCTGACCTATTTTCCCGCCCGATGGAAACAAAATTGTGACAGTGAAAAAAAAATTACATTAAACTCACTTTTTTGTGTTAACATTTTACTAAAGCTTCTGTCTTTATAATTAATAAATGTCATCTTTAATTTGTGTGCCATGTCTGTTTTATCAGTAAACCTCTTCACAGTCAGCTGTGCAGGGTGTGGCATGAGATCCATGCAGTATAGAGCACACTGGGAAGTAGCAATCCTAACATGCATCATACTAAAATGATGGGGAGAAACTAAAAAGTCTCCCAAGTGTTGGCACCTGAATCAAACACAGTTCAAATCCCAAGCAACTATATGAGATTGTAAGAAAAATATTCGTAAGACACTGTCCACTTTAGAGCTTCTGATCATTTTTTCACAAGCAGAAAGTGCTGAATACAAAAATGTCTGTCTCTACCCTGGAAAGAAAATTTGGCAGCTAGCAGCCAAAATATTAAATCATATTTTACTTTTTCTGTTTTCCAGCTCCACACATCCACGCTAATGTGTCTCCTACGACTCTGCCTTTGTTTGAAATGAATAATGAAGGTCCTGATGGTTTCCATGGAGATTAGGGAGGTTTTACAGCGAAGTACTCACTCTTCCTGTGTTATACTATCATGCTTCACTTTTATAAATCCTCATGGTGTTTCTAAGGTGAATTCGGGGGCTATCCCTCAGTTCTCTTGACTGACCATCAACATCAGTTGATGGCTGCCTGAGATATTTACCCGCAGAACACCTCAATTAAAACACCTGGCAAACTGCTGAGGTTTATCTTTTAGCTTCTATTGCAGCACAGTTCTTCATGTGATTTTGCTTTACCAAGTCTTGGCAATCGTCTGGTTTTCACTGAAAGTAATGTTTTTTTTGGGGGGGGGAGGAGATAACCATTTACATTTTCTAATGTGTTCCAGGCGAATTTATTCTCCCACAGTAAACATATCTTGATCCTGACACATCTCTGCTTTCTTTTGAGACAAAGATCACATATACAGCCCCTTGCATTTGTGAAGAGCTACTTCATTTATTTTATGTTCTGATCCACGATAGCTAGAAGGGATAGCACTGTCTATGGTTCAGAGGAATTCCAGATGTGGGGAGAAGAGCGGCTGAATGCTCTGCTTCTCATAGTGATGAGGCAGGGAAGGAAGGGGGGGGGGGGACAAGAAGCTGGAAAGAGGACAGGAGTAGCTATGTGCAGGAGATCAGATATGTATGGTGGGACCTGATTGTGAAGTACTTTGAATGGATTGATGAGAATTTTAAAGTTAATTCTAAGTTTTATGAGGAGCCAGTGAAGTTATTGGAAGATGGGGGTGATGTAGCAGTGGTCTGTGTATTAATGCCTCTTTATTTGTGGGGAAGGAAGGACAGATGAGTTGTTGATGGAAATGAGAAAACTTAGATTTGGAAAGAGTGTGGGGCGTTCCTAACAGGAGGACTTCTGTTTTAGGTTTGTAGACAGATTTTCCATGATTACAGGAAACTACAATGATCCTAAGACTCTTTTTAAAGTCATCATAAAAAGACTATCAACCCATGACAGCTTTCACACAACTCAGCTGTGTGTCTGCTGATGAAGGCCAGAAAGAGCTCTTACAGCAGTTTTAAAATCTCTGCAGCGTGCTTTCAGGTTTTTTTCAGCTCCTAGAGGTTTTAGCCCAGAGTATTTATCAGACTCCCTTTTAGTTTATGAACCTCTCTGGGCTCTCAGGTTGGCAGGGGATGGCCTCTTGGGTATCCCAAGGGTGGGGGGCCAAGACCCATCCAGAAGCATCTTTTAGTGTTTATGGGACTCGTCTGTGGAACAGCTTTCCAGAAGAACTGAGGTCAGATGGGAGTGCTGATATTTTTAAGAGGCAGCTTAAGACTTACCTTTACAGAAAAGCTTTTGTTTAATTATTTTTTAGACTATTTATTTATTTATTTATTATTTTTAGTTTGCTGTATTTAATACAGTTGTGCTCATATTTATTCATACCCTTTCATTAAAGAAGGAAAAAACACAGTTGCCTGTAAAATAAGATGAAATTGACTAAAGTCATAATAAATAAAAAATTTATGAAAATCATTACATTATTTTCTAATTGTGGTTCAATAGATGTTTTTTTAAAAAAAAAAAAAAAAAAGCAAACAAATAAGAATTTATTACATATTACATCACTCATAAACTAACATTTCGTTGAACAATCCTAATGTTTCCGCTACAGTCAGGTGTTTTCTGTTCCTCTCAGACTTCTGCACCTGTTGACAGGTATTTTATCCCACTGTTCAACAGAAAAGTGCTCTAATTTGTCCAGAACCAACTTGGGTTTTTTTTTTTTCTTTCTTCAACTCAATTCATTGAAAAAACAGTGTCTTAAATTACTAAATTAAATTTTTGCAAATTTTTAGTTATGGTTCCTTTTTTAAGTCTCCAGTTATTTGAGTAACTGTTGTAAATTCAGCCTTTTCTTTAATGAAAGGGGATGAATACATATGAGCACAACTGTGTATATATATATATATATATATATATTTATTTTAATGTGTGATGTATTTATTCTTTTTTATTTAACCTTAAAAACATTACATTTTTAAAGTGTCTCAGTTTCCACCATTCCATTAGTGAAGGTTTGGTCAGTGGCCTTTCTGTGTGGAGTTTGCATGTTGTCCGCGTGTGTGCGTGGAATCTCTCGGGGTTCTCCGGCTTCCTCTCACCGTTCAAAGACATGCATGTTAGGTTAATTGGTTACTCTAAATTGCCCCTAGGAATGGGTGTAAGTGGTTGTCTCTGTGTGGCCCTGCGATGGACTGGCGAGCTGTCCAGGGTGTACCCTGCCTGTTGCCCAAAGCCGGCTGGGATAGGCTCCAGCTTCCCCGCAACCCTCAATTGGATTAAGCGGTTAGGATAATGGATGGATAGATTTTCAAACTGTTAAATCAGAGCAGACGTCATCCTGTCCTGCACCGCTGCAAGGCTCTTAAAGTGGAATAGATACAAATTAAAGACTGATGGTGCTGCCACTGTCTCTTAAAAGTCGAAGTGATAAATGGGTTTAACTCAGTCCGAGACTCCAGCAGAGACTCCAGGTGCTGCGAACTCCTTCTGCAAACTGTCGCCTTCACACAACCATTAAAGGTGGTCGCTCGGCTCATTCTCCTCCTGCAGGCCCCCATGCACCGCAGCAACTAGCCCAACAACGCTTTGACTTCAGGGTAGCTGCAGTTTATTATTTCATGATACCTTTTTGCTTAAACATGCTTTTTTTCCCCTTTGTTTTGCTTTTTCTAGTTTCCTTCATCGTACCTTCACATAAATGGTTTAATAATCACAGATGGCCATTACTGCCCATGTGAAACACTGAGCACAAAGTAGAGTTGTGTAATTTATTTACACAAAGCGTCAAAACAGATCATTTTCGTCAAAGACTTTTGCGATGAAGTTATTCAAGTTATCATTCAGCCCTCAGGACATGCAAAAGCAAGACCACCAAGCTAATCAATTGTTTCAGAAAACGGAAAAAAACACAACACTGGTTCATCAACAGGGAGGCATTGACTTTCACTGAAATGATCGTCTTTATAAGAGAAATCATCCCAAAACAAAGACAGTTAAATGTATTTTCCTATAGACTTTGACACCATCATCTTCTCATTTGTTCAACTTCTGACTTAAGATTTTTTTTTAGCCATTTTTACTGTATAAGCATCCAGCATCAACTAGAAAATTCCCCAACTGCTGTCTATGTATACATTTATATCCATATCCACCTTATAACAAATGTTTCAATAACTAAAACCTGTCTTGTTTAGCATTTCAGAGCATCAGTAAGAGGAATTAACTTAGGCAGCTACAATAATGTAACTTGTCCTAATTACTGTCATAACCCAATGTTAAATTCCAGGAGCATAAAAACTTAAATAAAAACACACAATATTATGTAATAATCTACTTAATGACTTTGTGGATATTATGGTCAGATTATTCATGTAATAAGGTCTTTTTTCTTTTCTTTTTTTATTAGTTGTTCTTCCTTCAGCCGCTGCTACTAGAAGTGTGATGATTAGTTTTACACAAATAGGGATAAAGCTGGACGACCTGGACTGACTTACGAGTTCAGCTAAAAAAAAACCAAGTTTGTTAAGATTAGATGAGCCAGAATCTGCTTTGCATTACAAGCTCCTGTCATCGGTTTTAAGCAAAAATGGTTTCAACAATAAGGATTATCAACAACAAAAAAAAAAAGATATGTCAAAAGAAAATTAAAAAAAAACAACAACTTGCTGGTTGGTATTAAGCTCAAAGATGTGAACATTACATTCCACATCTTTGAGCTTAATTATTTCTTTTTCTTTACTTAAATATACTAATGTTGTTGCCGTAAAACTGTAACTTTTCTTTGATAAGAAATAAAATATGTGGGCTGGAAACATAGAAAAAGAGTTTTGTTTCTTGGCAGGCACTCATTTTGTCTAACAAAGTCTCCTTGATGGCAGAGTGGTGCCCACACTTTAGCTGTCTGGCGTGGAAATAAGGCAAAAAGAGGAGCGGCACGGCTGCTACAGACAAAGATGTTCTCCCTCGGCATCACAAAAAAAACCTGTTGCAGCTGTCTGACACACTGGAGAACAGAGAGGACATGGGTTTGTCTTTGTTTTAAATATTTGTTTCTTTTTAAGAAATAAGCCAGTCATCTCTTCTGTCATCTTCAGCACCATCTGACCTCTTTAAAAAAAAAAACAAAAAAAACCACAAACTTTTTTCGCATAAAAACGCCAGCATGTTTGTTTCAGTGGTACTCCACAAACTCCTCTAAAGTTTTGGGAATCTGGTTGCGGTAGGTGATCTGGTGCTGCAGGACAGCTCGGGCTGCCAGGCACTTCAGGCTCATCTTCATCTGCGTCTTCAGCAGGATCTCTGACACGCCCGTGGTGCTCTTGTCCAGGGGCGTCTTCTTCTGCTTGTTGGTCATGTCTGTGTGAGCACCGGCCTCCACCAGGTTGATGATGATGGCATGCAATGTGAGGAAGTCGCTGATGGGTCTGTTGTACTGGACAATAACATGAAGCGGGGTGTTACCTTCGTGATCAACTGCATTGACGTTTGCGCCACAGTCCAGCAGCAGCTTGGTAACCTGGGCGTTAGGAAAGCTACAGACGTCGTTGGTGTGGAAATCATCCACTGGTGTGCTGGAGCTGATGGCCAGGTGTAACAGAGAGGAGCCCTCGCGGGTCCGCGGATCCAGCTGGATAAGTTTATAAATGTGCTTGTTAATGCTGGCCCGCTCTTCGCTGCTGCAGATGGTCTCGGTGGAGATGCAGGCCAAGTAGAGGAAGGTGAAAATGTTTGATTCGTAATTGTCAATGGCCTGCGGCAGCTCAGATTCAGCTGCCGCATCAACTCGTGCCATACTCCGCTGGATCTCCATGACGCTGCAGTTCAACACCTGCTCGACGGCAGACGCCGTCACCTGCTCCTTCAGGTGGACCATCTGAGAGAAGACCTGGGCAAAGCGCAGAAGGTCTTTGTGTGTGTTCCGGTTTCCTTTCTGTCTGAGGCGGAGCGCATGGAGCCACAGTTTGATGCACTGCTCAAACTCCATGTTGTCGGCATAGACGGCGCCCCGATAAATTATGGGATGTGACACATCTATGTTGTCTGAGCCCAGGACGCGCTCCCGTATTATCAGCCCCTCCATATGCAGAGCGTCTCGGTCAGCTCGGATGGCCTCCAGCTGTTGGAGCGTTTGACACTCGTTACGGCCTCCGTAGGCTTCCACAGGAGGCAGCGTCTCCTTAGCAACCACATTGTCGGGGTTGCGGTAGCGCTCCACCATGGCCATGTGCAGGTAGTGGTACGTTTTCTGGATGTCATAGTTCTCCCTGTCGTTGGCAAAAGAGGCACCCAGCAGTTCCAGGGCCTCAATGCGACTGTGGGGGTTGCAGTCAGCGTGGGACAACAGCAGCTCCACCACGTCAGCTTTACAGCTCTCTGCGGCCACCTTCAACGGGGTCATGCCGTGTCCATTCATCACCATGGCCGCCTGACAACTCATCAATTCTTTCACGATTTCTAGATGCCCTGCCTCTGCTGCAAAGTGTAAGGCAGTCGCTCCACAGTGAGCCTTGGCATTGGGGTCTGCTCCCTGCTCCAACAGGAACTTTACCACTTCCACGTGGCCTTTATAAGCAGCAATCATCAGGCAGGTGTTGTTGAACTTGTTAGTAATGCAGATATCAGCTTTGTGCTCCACCAAGTAACGGACAATGTCCAGGCGTCCATCGAAGCAAGCAGCACGCAACGGGGTAGAGTTCGTGATGGTTGTGTGGTTAACATTGGCATGGTGTCCAACCAGCAGGCGCACCACCTCAAAGTGTCCTGCTCCAGCGGCACACCACAGGGCAGTGGCCCCGTCGATGACGTATCTGCAGCACACAAGCAAAGAGACAGGTGAAGAAAATATCGTTTCCTGGAACAGGTGGCCTAAATCTGAACTGCAAACTTCACAAAAACACCCAAACTTTTCTGATTTATGGAGAACTGGATTCTCCTTGGCTAGCATATCAGTTTAAGCTAAGCTACCTCAGCTACACTGATGCTCTGTCTCATAGCTCTTCAAAAAAAAAAACCTCTCTTTCCACTGGGTTCATTTGAAGAACAATGCATCTGTAAAACATTTTGCTGAGCTGCATTTCTGGGAGGAGACATTAAATAATGTAGATTAAAGCAGCTAGGTAGACACCCTCTCTATTCTGCAGTCAAGTAAAAAAATTATTGGACCACTCTTGTTTACCAAAACTTTATGTTCAGTTTTAATGTCTGGTACAACCAAAGAAAGGTAAATTTATTTTTAAACCAAAGTGGCTCAAATAATTGTTTCCGTGACTGGAGTTAGGTCACATTCATACACATTTGCAAGAAATGGAAAAACAAACAACTTTGATGAATAAATTTGAATCAAAGCTTTCTATATCATCCCAGAGTGTAAAAGTGTCACACAGCTAACAGTAACCTCGCAATCACATTTTCCTGTTAACTGGATTCAATTTAAACTTGTAAAGATGGCCACACGATCATTTCAAAATTCATCCTTTTCTTTACTAATTGGGATCCTGCGGAACTTGAAGTCTAATCCAACCATTAGCAGGTGAGAGGTGGATACACAATGGACAAGCCGCCAGTCCAATAATCTCAACTAATACCTGAAACTAAGGCAGAGCCTGTGCAGAGCAGGTGAGCTGAAACTCACCAGCTGACCGACACCCTGCTGAACATATGGTTTTAAGGTGGGGGGTTACACATTTCTATCCATTATGGGCCTGGTGATAAATACACTCATTTCAATGCTGATATATGTTTAACTCTGGTGTTTAGTGAGGTGTTGATTAAAGAACAATCAATATTTTGAAGTTCATTGTGTTTACTTGCTGCTGATAAACTACATTAAATCCCTCAGATGTGTTTACTACATGTTTTTTTTTTTAAACAACTATTTAGAGATACAAAAATAACAATTGCACCAATTCCTCTGAAAAGCATTAGCACTTTTGTTAGAACAAAGTAGTTAACTGATCAAACATGGCTGGGTTTGTTGCCAATGTACAGCTAAACACCATTATGTGTCTAATACCTGGCATTAGACAGCATTGTAGTGATCAACTAAAACTACAAGTTTGAGCAAAAGTTATAAATAGGGGTGGGAAAATCGAATAAAAAAAATCTGGATTTTTTGTTTCACAATTTTAAAATCAATTAAATAAAATTAATACACTATCAAGTTTTGTCATTTTTATTGGTTTTATTGCTCTTTATACTGGTCTTCTTGATCATTATAGCAGCAGAATGATGGTCTGGCAACTGTGTTGTTTTCTCCTAACTAAAATCAATAAAAATGACTAACAAAAAGAAGTTTTATCAATTTTATTTTAAATCTACAAAAATCCTCAATATTAAAGATTTGTGAGAATCACAATTTAAATAAAATCGGCACCCAAAAAAATCGGAATCGAATCGGGACGAAAGCATATCATCACAGCCCTAGGTATAAATGTGTATTTAGACTTAAATCCCAGTACTTCCAGTACTCCCAGCATGTGTTTGGTCTGAATGTAGCAGCGCCTACCCGTCAAACCGAACCGTTCCAGTTTGTTCCGTGTCCACTTTGTAATGATCCAGGAGCAGACGAACCACTTTGTCGTGTCCGTTCCGAGCTGCGATGATTAGCGGAGTGGACCTCTGCCCGGCCAGCTGGGTCACGTAGCCCAGAAGGTACTGGGTCTCTGCCTCGGAGTGGTTCAGCAGCAGGGCGGCCAGGGTCAGGACGCGACCCTCGCTGGCTGCCTTGTAAACGTAGCCGGCAAGAGACTCCATCGGAGACCGACAGGCAGCCAGTATCTCCTTTTCCTTCGCAACTGTCGCCCCCAATGTCCACTCCTCCGAAGGAAGCTGCCTCCCATTAAAATGTGCACAAAAAATACAGCACTACCATCAAAAGGATAGGAACATGGAGCTTGTCTACTTCAGGCTTGTAGATGAAATGTTGGATATGAAGAGTCCACAGTCCGTGGGAGTAGATTCCATGTAGTGTCAGTGAGCTAGCAGATTAGCTGCGCTGCTAAAATCAATTACTGCCTGTTTGAGACTTCATCACTTTATATTGGTGCCTTGTAAGTGACTTAAACTACTTATCTGGTCTAGGTTTCCCTCTTAGGATCAACAGAAGAACGCAAAAAAAAAAAAAAAAAAAAAACCAAAAATAAAACGAAAACAAAGTACTTTCACCTTTTCTAAGTAGTTTCCCGGAAGTTGTTGTTCAACGTAAAAAACCCTCCGTCAGAAACTTTATCCAGCAGCGATCCGTCCTTCCTCTCCGCCCTCATTCTTCTTCGCTGTCTTCTTTCAGGTTTGCACAGGAAAAACTGTTCAATGTTGTGTTACTGCCATTAGCTGGACTAGGTGTCAGAGCAGTATTTTAAAAAGTAACAACTAAAATTAATAAAAGTAAAAACCAAAATGCATTACATAGGAGTCAATTCCCATGAAAGCCAATTTCTGCCACTTAAAAAACTCTCACAAAGAATTTCATTATAATGGGATTTAAAGTAATAATTATGAGATAGAAAGTAAAATTGTAATATTTAAAGACAAATTATGAGATAGAAATCTATTATTGTAAAACAAAAATATCAAAATATTAGATGAAAAATGCATTATGTGATACAATGCCATATTATGATGTAACATAAATGTGAGAAAAAAAATTATTCAATTAAAAAGCATTAGAGAGAAAAATTCATATTTTGCGGCTGTAGCTCAGGAGAAAGAGCAGTCGTCTTTCAACTGGAAAGTTGAGAAGTTAATTCCAGGCTTCCCCTGACTACATGCTGAAGTGTTCTGGGACAAGACACTGAACCCCAAGTTGATGTGCCTATCAGGGTATGAGTGTGCGTATGAGTGGGTGAAAAAAGGTCACTATTATGAACTGAAAAATAATAATTGGGAGATAAAAAGTCAGTAATATGGGATAAATGTAATTGTATTAGATACGAAAGCCATTATTAGATTTGAAGTCATAATTAATCAGATATAGTCATTATGAGATTAAAAATTAAAATTTGGACTTTTTTTAAAAAATATTTTTGAACAAAGGAAAATATTTTTACATGCATATACATGTATTTTCTTTTCTTTCTCTTTTTTTTTTTTTAAAAAGAAAATACATGTGACATAAAAAGGCAGATGAGATTAAAAGTCATATTTATAAGACAAAGTCAGTGTTATGAAATAAAAAAGTCAGCAGTGTGAGATTAAACATTTTGAAGTCATCCAATTTAGCCATAATTGTGAGATAGTCATTATTATTATTATTATTTAAGATAATATAATAATTTGTGATGACAAGAAGTAATTATGAGCTAAATGTTATCATTATGAGATAAAAACTCAAAATAATAAGATAGTGAAAAGGCCTGGTGTACAACAGATCTTTCATTGTTTTTTAAGTGTAGGCATTATAATGCAGTGTGATAATATCCTCATTTTAAGCCTTTTGTATTCTTATTAATGTTTAAAGATGAATAACTGATGAAAAATACAGTGCAATGTAAAATCTATCATGGTTGAGTTATCTTGATGCTTGTCAACACCATGTTTCATTCTTGTAGAAGCTGCAGAGGACTGATCTTAGTGGCTCAAATAGCAATGGTCTCCAATTCCTTAAGATCTAACATCTTGCAAGTTTTAGTGTTTCCTTGATTCAACACACCTGATTCAAATGAAAAGGTTCTTGAACAACTTGTTGTCAACTTTTTTACCAGACTATTAATGAGCCATTGATTTGAGTTAGTTGTGTTCCAGCAGGAAAACACTAAAACCTTTAGGAAGGTAGATCTTGAAGACCAGAATTGGTTGCCATTGATACAGAGGTAACATTTGTCTCTGTAAATGTGGATACTATTACACCCCAGTATGTCTTGACAATTACTGCATGGCTGCGGGTTTGACACAAGTATGAATATTATACATACAAAAACATTCTAAATATATGAAAACGACTTTAAAAAGAAAACGCTGCACAGTCCCATCACAGCAGATGTGCTCAGATCTGCACTTACTTCAATGATTTAAATCAGCTGATCTTCTACTAATAATATTGAATAAGATTAGGGTCAAATGTAAGAAGAAATAAATAAAACGTGCCTTGATGTAGTTTCTGTTCCTGTCCTCAAGTTGCTCAAACTTCCCACCAGTACCTCTGTTCTTCCCACTGTCTCAGGTGAAAACACCCCTGCTGTGAAAAGCACAACAGGAGCGCAGTAACAGTATATCGCCTGTAGATGGCGTGTTCGCAATGTTATCATTAATAACTTACTTACTAAGCCTGAACTATTATGTGGATAAAATGCATATATATTTAATAGAGAGAGGAAAAAGTAACACAATCTATATGATGATATTATGGCCAAAACAAATGTATGAAATCTTTTGTTTTTCCACATTCAGCACTGCCTTTTATGATAATTTGCTCTGACTGGACTAAAGTTTTGTAAAAGTTTTAATTTGTTTATTTCTTCATGCATACATCTGTTCCACTGCTTTTTGGTCTAGATACTAGCTCTTAGATTATTTTTGTGAAACATACTAGACATGTTTGCACATTTTTCAACATTGGTAGTCCTACTGCCTTTTGTCCTTCCATGAGAAATCATATGGGCTTGTACAGCCTCAGTCGCAGACAACACAACGATGGTGGACCTCCTCAGGGATGACAATGACCTGGCCTAAAGAGAGGAGGTGGAGCAGTTGGTGGGCTGGTGCAGAGACAATAGTCTTATCTCAAATGTTGACAAAACAAAAGACTTCAGGAAGAATCAGCCAAGCCACGCCCCACTTCTCATCAACGACACAGCCGTGGAGGGGTGTGGACATTACAGACAAACTCACCTGGTCTGTGAACACTGGATCACTGGTCAAGAGGGCACAGCAGCACTTGTACTTCCTGCGGGGGACGAGAAGAGCCAACTTGCCCACACTCATCCTCACCACATTCTACAGAAGCACCATATCACATCCTGATGTGTATCTCTGTATGGTGTGGAGGCTGCAGTGCTTCAGACTGGTAAAGAATGAGGAGAGTGGTGAGGACAGCAGAGAACATCTTTGGGACTCCTCTCTCCTCCATTCAGGACACTGCAAGGAAGCGCTGCTTATCTCGAGCTGAAAATATCAGCAGTGACCCCTCACACCACCATCATGGACTGTTTTCCCTGCTGGCCTCTGGCAAGAGGTTCTGCGGCATTCGCTGTAGGACCACCAGGTTCTGTAATAGTTTTGTCTCCCAAGCCATCAGGCCGCTGAACAGTAATTCCAACATATACCACAGTTACCTGACTTTCACATTTTGCACATTCCTGTATTGTATGGTACGTTACATTCAAGCTGTATTTTATATTGTACAGTATTTTATTCTATTGTATTTTTTTTTTTTTTTTTTTTTTTTTTTTTACAATTTATTGGCACATTTTTTTTATTTTTAACACTGTTGAGCCAATGAAGCAAAATTTTGTTCCATATACACTTTTGCAAATTCATTCATTCATTGTCCAAACCGTTTAGTTGGATTAAGAGTCGCGGGGGAGCACGAGCCTGTCCCAGCAGTCATTGGACGAAAGGCAGGGTACACCCTGGACAGCTTGCCAGTCCATCGCAGGGCTACTTTTGCATATACGAAAGATAATAAAGCCTGTCTAAGTATCAAATGTGTGCTGATCCTATTTTCTACAAATAAACATGCAGACCAAACACACTTTGGAAAGGTAATTTTCTTTAAATTTAGGATAACATTATTAACTGCCTTCTTTCTGATATTTACCAAAAAACATATAACTCTTATGTCAGTGCAGCTGATGTGAGGAAAGTGCAGGTAACTAATTTGTTATATTTAGACAGAACCAGACTTTTTCTACTGTCCTGACAACACACACACACACACACACACACACACACACACACACACACACACACACACACACACACACACACACACACACACACACACGCATACAAAAATAATTTGACAATTGATAGTTTTCTCATAAATTAAGGCACTGATTTTGTTCAAGGATTAGTCATATTGTTGTTCATTTACAGCAGTGTAGCACAATCTGTTTTTACAGTGTCTCTGTTTGTACTAACTTCCAGTTTTACCAGTAGATCCTAATGTGTCTTTTAAAGTTCTACTAGAGATACTGCTGCTTAATTAATCAGTTCAATGTGTTTACATATTGACATATCTGTTTTCACTCTAACTGTGTTCCTGTATCTATACAATTTTTGTCCCATGTACTTGTACGTTGCTCAACTCCAATAAAGGTTGCAAAAAAAGCCCTCACATTTTCCTCCTCTCCCTTTCCCTCTGCAAAGCTGCATTCCTGCTGCCATATAGGACCGTACCATTTAGTTTGAGCCATTACGCCTAATAATCACTATAGCTCGAAATATTCTCAGATTTAATGACATTATTTATTTGAATACATTTTAAGTTATGTGCTTTTTAGTTTATGTCGGCCTGTTTCACAGTGTAATCCATTTTAAAGCAGATGCTGGCAGCTTTGGCACCAAACAAGCCTCCCCTCTGGCCGTCATTTAAAGTGGTCTGTTCCGTCTTTCTGCCATGTTGGATGCGTCCAAAGCCTATGGAGCTGCAGGAGTTTCCGAATGAAAGTTGAGCGTTTGTCCACCTAGAGACACTTAAAGATAGCTTTATTTTCTCTTTTTCAGCATACGGAAAATCCAAAGTGTTTTATTTTGCCGGAGCGAGCGTGGTAAACACCCCACACCCTCCTCCTCCTCCGCCGGACTGAGTCGGACTGAGCGGAGATGATCCGGCTGCAGGCCACAGCAACCACAGCCCGCATGGATTTTCTCTAATTTTCTAGTGCATGTTATCCCCAAATGTTGGGATAATTATACCTTATCTGGGTAACTAAAAGTGTTGGGAACCATGAACAGCCACCCTCCTCCCCGCAGGGCTGTGAACGTCGGATCCTTGCTGCTGACCCCGCAGGAGAACGACTGCCTGTTCGGTTACCTTGGCAGGAAATGTACCGTAAGTTTTCCTGTTTATTTACCTGCAGCAAGTTTAAAATGGCTGCAGGTGCATTGATCAGTAATAAGTTCTCGAGCTGTGCACGCTTATGCTTTGACCGTCCGTATCTTGCAACACTGCGTTTCTTAAACTGGGCGCCTTGTGTAACCAAACCTGGGAACTCAAGTACTTGTTGACGTTATTGATGGAGATGTAGTCTGCTGTATTTGCTAAATCTAAAAGCGTGCATACAAATCTAATAGAAGTTAAATCTATTAAAAGTGTGTACACTGAATAAACGTCACTATGGCGCAGGAAAAAAAATGCTTCTGGCCTGTATAGTAACGTCTTAAAGGCACACCTTAACAACTTAATATGTGTTGTATGTAATACTTTAAAAGTCCTTGGGATCTTTACTGTTCCTAAAGTCATCACATCACTGCTGTAATTCCATATGAAGACATTTATTTAGCTGAATGCATCAATTTCTGTTAATTGAAGTTTTTGTAAATTAAATTAATGTCTTGTCCTGTTTAATACGTTTCCATTGTGGTTGATTGGACATTTTTGTGCTTTGTGCCTACTTAAACAGACCTGTCTTTATTTTTTCTGCCAAATTAATCATTGCAACGTGAAATTGCATTGCAGTACTGCAGTGGAAGCATATATAAAAACCTGGAGCTGCATCAGGAAGATGTGGTGGGACACAGTGTTGCATGGGGATGAGTTTAACACATGTACTATTGTTTTGAACACAGTGCCTCTTAAAGTTGTTTGTTTTAACTTTTCATATCTAGTATTACTTTTTATCGGTTGTAACAGTAAAATGGTGGCAGGTATTCAATAAAAAGCTACAGTAGTATTGTGAATGGTTAGCAATAATTTTTATTTTTCATGGATACCAAATAGACATGCATACAACTCTGTTTATACTCCTAAGACTTGAAATTTTAAGTAGATAAACGAGTGTTTTAATCGTTTATTGCTTTTATTTAAATCTTCTAAGAAAATGCACAGTAAGCATTTTATAAAGTTTAACTTCTGTTTTAACCTCAGATTTATTCTTGTAGATGTTTTTTTCCAATATAAACGTATTAATAAGCTTGTTGCACTGTGTGAAATCTGAATCATAAGTCTTTGCTTTCTGATTTGTTATTTTCCTAAACAAAGTTAGAGAACACATTCCTTTCATGAAGTTGTGTAGCAGATTTATTTTTTCTTCTTCCCCTAATCCGGATTTGCAGAGCCCCCACTTCTGTTATGTGGTGGGTTTTTCTGGTGGCAGATTTGATGAGAAAATAAAGTACTGCAGCTAGATTTACGACTTGAATGTTTACAAGCCATCTTCTGTCTTCTGTATGATGGCTCCATTTTTATAAGTTTAGGAATTTGCTTGACCTTTGTACTTGTTTATTTTATTTTAAAAAATTGATTGGAGTAAAACATGCAATCAAAACTTTTTTTTTTTCCAACAACCACTCATTGCTTTACAAATATTTTCCTTTAACAGTTTCACAATATGTATTTTAAATAGTTAAATACTTCACAGTCTGAAAATTTATGTGCTGATTTTTTTTATCCGAAGAATTTTTCTTCATTAATTTAGTAAACTTAAAAAAATACTGTAAAAATTTGGAAAAGAACCTAAGTTGTTACTTTCCACTAGGGCTGGGCGATATGGCCAAAAAATAAAATCTCAGATTTTTTTAAACCAAATCCGATTTCCGATTTTAATCGATTTTTTTTTTTTTTCCCCTTTACTGTAAAGAAAAAGAAAAAAAAGACAAAATGTCAAAAATGATTCTTTTTCAAAAATGCTTTTATTGCGATCAGCCTAAATTTAAAGTGCAACTAAACAAGCTGTTAAACAAGATTGTAACAAGAGATGGCAGACGCTGCCACTGTAAACATTATAAGTAACATGTTTTTACTTAGTGCGTTTCCACTGTGAGATAGTTTTTAAGTTTTGATCATACATTTAAGAATAGGCCTCACTGCACCTGTGTAATTTTATTCTAAAATAAAAAACTGATAAATAAATAAGTAAAAATGCATCCTCTTGGAAGAAAAATAGTGATTCCTTTTAGAGTATTTTTACATTAAATAACCAGAACAATTTCCCACATTGGCAATGAGGGAATAAAAATGAATGTTTCTTTACACTTAACATGTGTTTCGAGAAAATTGACCTCTTTGATACAAAATACCATTTTAAAAAAAATCCCTGAATGTAATTAAAGCTATATTTCTAACATGTATTATTACATTCTTGCTGTTTTTGCTTAATTTACACATTTTTGGCAAAAAGACGAGCCTGTCACCTGCTTCTGGCTGCAGACCCCTGTGGCATGTCACAGTGCCCCCTCCCACACTGAAAACCCTGCATTTCCATCACACATAGAAACTTTGCAAAAACTAAATATCGCCATAAAAACCGCTGCTATAAAAGTTTTTACGATCTCAAGAGGTGGTATTTTAGACATTTCAATACAGAACTTTATTTCAGAAGTGTAATGGAAACACTATTTTTGCGTTTACGTGTCCCCAGACGTGACGTGGGGGTCTTGACCAGGTAATTCCCGGTAAAGATGCCACAGTGTGGAATAAATAACAAATTTCAGAGTTTTAGAAAAGAAAATGAGAGCGAAAAGCTTTGAAAATCTGAAACAAATTCTCCGCAGCAAGTAGAAAAGCATAAAATAACGCTACGTGCCCACTTTGCATTAACCGCAATTACGATAAGTGATGCTAATGTGCTAAACATTGTTCAACGGAAACACCCGCAAATCACAACTGTTGTTTGTCGAAACTTACAAATATCGTTTTTATTTTGCAACAAAATGTAATCGAAACGCAGAGGGGGCACTTCTTGTACGTTTCTAGCTGCCACATTGTTGTGTTTATGCGTCTCTGTGGGAAACCAGTGGGAGCGCGCTGACGTCACTATAAGGTACGGAAGCCCAAAAGGTGCTGGCGGGGCAAAAGAAAAAAATCCAGATTTTCATAAAAATAAATAGTCATTAATCGATTAAATCAATTAATCGCCCAGCCCTACTTTCCACAATAACAATTTCCAGTAATTCTCGAATTTATTAATATCCTTCTATTAAAGAAAAGCCACTATTTGCAAAGTTACTTATAGCTGGAGACTGGGGAAAAAAAATCCATACATTTTCTTAACCGTTTATTCTTAAGTGTCACGGGGAAGATGGAGCCTGTTTCAGCAATTAGCAGGCGAGAGGCGGGGTACACCCTGGACAGGTTGCCAGACCATCACATGAAAAAAATGATAATAAATAAAATTTGCTACATTACTCAGTGAAATAAGAATGGTTTCAAATTCAATTGAGTTGAAAGTAAAAAAAAAACAAACAAAAAAAAAAAACTTTCTGGTGCAAATTAGAGCAGAAGGCCAAAAATACCTGTCAACAGGTGCAGAAGACTGAGTCCTACAGAAAGCACTTGATTGTTTTTAAGAGTGCACTCACTGCAATCTATCAAACCTTAAGCAGACAGGGAATCTGAGCAAGCAAGACTATGCAGCGGTCGATCAAACTTATTTGGAGGTATGTAAAATAAAATGGTCTGGGTAAAAAAATCCATTAAAACATTGAAAGAAATAATGTTGTTAATAATGTTTAATAAAAACTAGTAGGGCCAGTTGCTATACTGTCTCAACCCAGCTCAACACAATATGGCTCCTTCGACCTCTTAAAGGTTTTTAGCAAGAAATACCAGCATGTTTACATCATCTCCAGTTTCAGTGATGCACAAAGGCAGGTTTCCACCTGTGCTGAAGAGACACTTGAAGCTGGGATACAAGGGTATTTCTTTGCCATGAGGGAGAATTGTGGGAAGAGCTGCTGTGATAGTTTCCACCACACCAGTGGGTCTTCATTAATGTCAAGTGTTCACACCTGTTAGTAGGCTTGAAGCTAAAGAGCCATGGTCTGGTCTGGTTGCAGAGCATGTCCTGGAGCTGGAGCTGTCGGGCTGCTTAGGCGCTTCTTCCTCTTCTGGTTTGATGCTCCATCAGCAGTAACCTCAGTGTCACCAGCAGGCATCCTCATCACTTTAGTCTCCTTTAAGAGGACAAATGTAAAATGAAGGCATTATAGAAAGAGGAACAGATTTTATTTGTCTGTTTTGGGGGTTTTACCATTATAACCTAAAATTACATTCTGACTACACAATACTTCACTGAAATGTGTTTGATTTTATATTAATACAAATCTGATTTTGATCCTTAAATTTACCACAATGATTTTAATTTCCTTTGTCAGTCTGGCTTTAACTGACTCTCTTGGCTGCTTTCACTGACATATCTCAGTTTGAACCTTCGGTCCAGAGCAGTGGCCACATGGAGCAGCTCTTGTGTTGGTGGGTCTCTCCATGTTTTTCTTTCATACTTTAGTATAGAGCTGGGCGATTTATCGGATTTTAATCTCAATTACGGTCTGGGTTTTCAACGATCATAAAAATAAAAGGGTGCGATTATTTTTCTCTTTGCAGTTTCCTCTCCTGCTGCCTTCAGTTGCTAATCGAGTGTCTCTGGCATTGCAGCGCTATGCTGTGAACTCCTCCCCAAGCGGCAACCTCCAGCGGTTAAAAGTGAAGCCTATGCGGAAGTACAGCCTGGTTCAAAAATCCATTTTAGGTTTATAGGTCAGGTTGACCTTCATGACAACTGTGGGGGGAGTGAATTTTTTTCTAACTCGCCCGTTTAAAAGAAATTTAACCTCGAAGTTCGGCAAATTTAGGGGCGTGTCCTTTTGGTCGACAGGTACCAATCTCTGGCTTCAAGTAAGAAGAACGTAGAACAACTACGGTTTTTAGCCAGTTAACAATGTGACTTAGCTTTAGCCCGCTTACCTCCGTTAGCTGGGTTGCTCCTGTTATCTCGGGGTTAGCTCGGTTAGCTTTTAGCTACAGAAAGCTCGGAGTTCGCTCGATGTCAATCATCCGCCATGATGCTCACGGCTGCCCTCTCAGCTCTACCTCTTTGCCCATATTTGTATTTTCCGGGCGAGATGACGCGCATGACGCTGCCAACATGGCGACGGTAGGAACTGCCCACCAAGCTTCAATTCAGCTCTTCAGAAACCTATGGGAGACGTCACGGAGACTCTGTCCATCTCTTTATATACAGTCTATGCTCCTCCCATAGCCGATTTGGTTTGATTCAGACACTGTTCTTGCTAAAGACTAGCGACAAATCTAGCAACTTTTACTGGAGTTATTAGAGACTTTTCTGGTGTTTTGGCGACTGACTTGAAGGCACATATTGTTCTGCAGTTACTGTAACAAACAAGCAGTGGGAGCCTCTCCCATCCTAAAGCACTCCCAGTCGGCCAGTCTCAGTCGGCTCCGGCTGCAGGTCAATGTAGAATTACTGCAGTAGGTTGTGGAAATTCACAACAACATAGTTTATACCATTGTCAGTGAGAACTGACTGCATTATTTTCGTATACATAGTTCGGCGAGTTAAACATTGTAATATCCCTCCGTTATTATGGCGTTACCATAGCAACGCGTTAATCAGCTGTCTTTTCACAGGTGAACTAGAAAAACGTGTTGTAGCCTGGCAGCAGTTCTTTGGCATCAAACGTACATCGAGGCCAACATAAAATAGTTCCAATATAAACGGTAAAAGCGGATTAAACAACTCGGAACCGTGCATTAGACGGTTTATAATGCGTGACACGGAGTCGAGAACACCACGATGAGCAGCGTTGTTTAAAAATACTGGAAAATTTTGTTAAATAATCGAGATTTCAATTTTTGTCAAAATAATCAGGATTATAATTTTTGTCAAGTAGCCCTACTTTAGTATCTTCCTCTTTATGCACCTCGACAGGTCTGTGTCAGCCTCTTGCTCTGTCAAGATTGAGTTGTTAGAGGTGCAGTGTTAGTTTTCCAAAAGACACATTCCTATTTTTCTCTCCAGTAAGTGCATCAGTAAATTAAACCAGACGGCCCAGGGTGGGCTCAAGGATGTCAGTGTGCTGTCACCAAGGAATGAAGTATCTGGTTCTTCTATCTTGGGAAAGGACCTGGGCAATGGCCTTGTGCTGCTTGGGGACTGGAAACTGTAGCTTGTCTGGATCCCCATCTGGTTGAACATTTTTTGTCTTTAATGTGTTGTCAGGCAGCTTCAGGTTGTTCTGTGCCTCTCTCAGCTCATTCTTTTTTTTTTTTCTAGCTGTAGGAAAATGTGCTAACCCCCTTCTTGAAGACCCAATTACAGAAATGTTAACACGTTGATTAAAAAAAAACAAAAAAAAAAAACGCATTTCATCGCGGAACCTTTGTCAGAGCACAGTTTCCAAGTATACCGATTACACTGATGCACACACTACTTCTAAGAACTTGGCTGAGTGGCGCTATTTTTAGAGACGTTTCAGACCCTTCAGTGAGTCCATTCTAAGACGAAACAAGCATCCACAAGTCTAGCATCTTTTTCTGGTGGTATCAGGGACTCTTGATGAGTAACAAAAGAGCTAGGGCCCGACTGAAATGGATTTTTTGATACCGATACCGACATAAAGACTTTAGAGCAGGCCGATAGCCGATATAATGGCCGATAAATCCATCCACCAATAAAAATAAAAAAAAATTCAAAAGTATTACTCAAAGCTAAAACACTACATTCTAAGGTCATTCTTAAACTCATGTCTACCTGTTAGACACCATGAACTATCTGAATTATTCACTGATCCACAGTGCCTACACACCATCACTGTTTTATCAGCTGACCTCTTTCCTTTTTCATCGTATTTGACAGGGAAACCAAAGTGTTCCCACACAGGGGATTTGATTGAACTGAGGCGTTCAAGTTCCTCCGCTCGCCATTACCATGCTGCACTTGTGTGGAACGGTTATGCATGCAGCTTTCTTTTTTTTTTTTTTTTTTTCATATCAATTCGCGGATCACGTGTGTGGCGAACTGATACTGATCCGAACGGATCGCGGATCAACGATGATCCGTTGCACCACTAATAAGTGTTCAGAAGTTGTGTAAATGGCACGCAGCCACCAACTGTCACACACGTTCACGAGGCTAAACACGAAGCACTGCTTTCCTTGCTGCAAAACATCGTTTTCCTCACTCTTATGACTTTCCTGCCTCATGACTACAGGTGTTTTGGGGGCGCCTCTATAACATGTAGTTATTTTTAAAGACACTGTTGGAAAAAAAAATAGCCGTCAGATTATGGCTATTTTTAGAGATGATGATGATCGTCGCTATTTAACTTAACACGCAATGACAAGTTTGTAGAGAATGTAATAGGGAAAACTGTTTGTTTTTTTCACATTTCAACTTACCAGTGACAAAATATATAATGCTGGTGAGCAGACTTCACTTTACTTGGCTCAGCTGCCAAGGATGACCCCGCCCCTGCTACTTATCCAGCAGATGGCGCCCATGACACGTGGGTGCCATCTGCTGGATAAGTAGCCCAATTTTTAAACTGGGCAGTCTCAGAAACAAATGTGACGAAAATAAATCGATAAAGAATCGGCAATTTTTTACCGATAGCCGATATCACCCTGGACCCCCATATTGGCTGATAATATCGGACGGCCGATATATCGGTCGGGCCCTAAAAAGAACGTGTAGTTTTCTCTTCTTTGTTAGCAGCAGGTGCCAAGTCCCCTCCCTCACTTCCCCTCCTCCTCTCTCCTAAAGAACACGTAGTTCGGTCCTCGTGCAGCGCCATGCTGTAGTTAGAGCTGAAGGTGATCACCTGTGCTGCGTGATCAGACTGAAGTTGATGCTGGTTAATTCGTCCTGGTTTCCTGGTTAATCAAGCATTTTTCACAAACCCCATCATTCATTTTGTGTTGATCCTCTCAGATCAGCCTCTGCCAGAAACAAGCGAACAGAGAAAGCTCCGCCCTATGTCCTACCTGCAGGCTGCGTCTGATTGGTCAACTGCAAGGAGTAGTTAACTGAGCAGCGAAGGTGGGCGTTGGTTTCTTCTCGTGAATGTCACAACCTAGAGAAGATGACCAATCACTGAGTCCCTCCCTTGGGTCGTCATTAAAATTTTAAGTTGAACAAACTAATTTCCGTTGCAATGGAAACCAAACGTAGAGAGTGATGGAAAACTCAAACATGCGTTCATGGGATTAAAAAATGGCGCCGCTCATTGTCAGATGAGCATTCAACACTATAACATTGAAGAAAGCTCAGAAAACTAGAAATAGCATAATAGAGCCTCTTTAATTAGAGAATAACTGGAGCTGCAGCTGTTAGTTAAAGTATTTGAAAAGATACTTTGGCTATGTTCAGTTTTGGCCAGGGATGTTTTCTATTCCTTTTTTTTTTTTACTGATTCAGAGTTAATTTAATTTATACAGACATTAATAGAGTTTGAGTTAATTATATACTCTTTTACTAGTATTTGATTTATTAATTGCTTAAAATCCATTTAAAAGAAAAATGTTGGGGGCAAATTTCATTTTGCGATTAAAATGCAATTAATTAGACTCCCACCCTTAATATATATGTATGCATGTATTTTATTTTTAATGTATGTATGTGCGTATATATATATACACACACACACACACACACACACACACATATATATATATATATATATATATATATATATATATATATATATATATATATATATATATATATATATATATATATATAATTTTAGGAACTCATGGAAGCTTCACTGCTGCCAAATATGTCATAAATTTATTGTATATGTAATTCGTATATATTCTTTATTTTCTATGTTTTAGACCTTGTGTTCGGCTGTGGTCCAGGTGTATTGGGCAGAGCGTGGCTGCAGCTGGGTCAAAAGGTGCTGTGGAGTGGCATGCCTGGTCAAAGACAACCCCCAGAGATCCTACTTCATCAGAGTGTTTGATATCAAAGTAAGTGAGATCAGTATTAGTTCAACACAGCTGGTATTTCTTCCTGTTTGCAGGATCAAAGCCTACATTTTTAGGCCTATGAAAGTGGTTTCCAGCTTAAAGGTTCAGTGTGAAAGATTTTCTGACATCTAGTGGAAAAAAGGGCATAGTAATTACGTCAGTTGTGAATGGACGGTGGCCAGAATTCTTCCAGACATAAATGTGTTAATCCAAGTGGACCCAACATGGGCACACAACACACACACACACACACACACACACACACACACACACACACACACACACACACACACACACACACACACACACACACACACACACACACACACACACACATACATACATAATCACATTACGTAATAGTGTCATAACAAAACCAAAGGAAACATTGCTAGTGAACCCACTTTAGAGTTAATTTTGGAAAAATTAAAAACCCAGTTCATAGATGTGCATGCTGTACAAATATATGCAAAACAAAGATTTCACATACCAAACATAAAAACTTAAAATTATTGTTTCCTGTGACCTGGTTTTCTGTCATTTGCAAGCCAGCAGATAAGGTGTGGCTTTAAGATATAAAATTTAAAAAAAAAGTATATTGATTAAAAGGGAAAACCATACTGATTGATTACAGATAATTATCAAAAACTTTATAAAGATATATTTTAAGTGTAGACCTATCCATTTTATGCCGCTTCATAATAGGCCTGTGCATCTTTGCTGGTCTCAAAATTGAATTGGAGTATTATGTTGTCCTTGATTCAATTCAACGATGCATCACTATGTGTTCCAACCTTAATTTTTTGTGACTTCAGATTGCTAATTTCTTCATGAATACAAGTAGTCAGATAATTATGAACTCCATGTATGTTTTTTTTTTTTTTTCCCCCCAACTTTTAACGCTTTCATGCACAGTGACCATATGGTCTATTTACAATCTTTTTTTTTTTTTTTTTTTTTTTTTTTTTTTTTTTGTGAATAAACCACTTCAGTGGGTGTTACTGAGTCACGCAATACGTTTCCTCCCACTGGTGAATAAATGAATATATGATATAACTGAACATAAAGTAATTATACAAGATGGCCATTGTGATAAATGGGAAAAGAAAATTATAGAGATATGTTTAATGATGATTTACATAATATAATTATGATTATGTATTATTTTAATATTTTATAGAGTACATTAAAATGAATCATGATAAATTCTAAATATCACTAATAAGCAAAAGTATCATTGCATATGTTTGTAGAGATAAAATACTGTATTTAAAATGTTGTTTTTTTATTTTATTAATTCATGCATGAAAGGGTTAATGTTCTGATGTTGACAAAAAAAAACATATAAACAATTATGTTAAATTTATTTTTCCTTTACTGGTAAATCAAGAAAAAGCACCTCTCTAGTGTCAGATTTAGTGCAGTAAAGAGGTGTGGATTGTCCATTTAAACTTTCTGTAGTTGGTTTCGTCAGACTGTAGAGAAAATTCATATGTTTTACATGTTCTCTTTTATGGCGAGAAAGCGTTTTCCTTTAAGTATTGTAGTCTATTTGTAATTGAACACAGATAATATTTTTGAGGTACACATTTGTTGATGGAAAAAGTTCTTTTAATCCCTTTAGTTCATTTTCACATGCTAACTGCTAGCATACCAGTGCTAACATTTTGCTTTTAATACATTTTGATGTGCAGTGTTACGTGATTTCACTAAGACAATGCATTTCAAATAAGATACTGTATATTATGTATATCTGTTTAGTTTTACAGACTTACTATTTAAAGATTGCAAAACGCTTCATGTGGAATATATAACAAGCTATAGCCCTTATGTTTGGCCCTCTGTTCTTGGCCTGAACAAACCTCCTATGAGTGCAGAATTAATAGCATGGGATAGGTTTATTTTCCCCTTCCTTAATGATGTCCATTCCATCAAACTTTTTTAGCTTCATTGTGTATGCATAATTTCAGAGTCGAGACTTTTCTTTCTTTAGTCATTGCTGTAATTTTCTTCTGTGTGCAGATAGCATTGTTTGTTGTGTACATGCATGGTACAACCTTTATGGATCAGAACGCTGTTTCTGTCACTGAAAACAAGTTTAAGGAGAATAAGTTCATCAAAATTTTTTATTTGTTTTATTTTTCAGGAAGGGAAAACTATGTTTGAACAAGAACTCTACCACAACTTCTCCATCAGCAGCACCAGACCCTACTTCATATCATTCGCAGGGGATGTAAGTGTCCAGTTCTTTGTATCACGCTAAACCCAAATGTCCACAGCAGCTGATCTCACACGGGAAGTGTTGCCACCAATTACACGCCCAGAGTTACTTTACATGTTCTGCAGTCTCCCTCCAGTTTTTGATGAAATGTCATATCCACAGTCTGTTCTGCCTTGACTTCTCCTCAGAGCTGTCATATTGGTCTGAATTTTGCAAGTGAAGAAGAAGCCAAGCGATTCAGAGCAGCAATCAATGACCTGCTCAACAGGCGGCAGCGGAAAACAGGTGAGACTTTTGTGACCTTTTCTCCTCCCCACTGAAAACACCCTTTCCACTGTGTATATGGGCATAGATAATAAGAAGACTGGAAAAAAAAACAGACAAGTTTGTTTTAAATTTGCCTGATTTGCTTTGCAAAATTGGCATTATCTTGCAATGTAGCACATTCTGACCAGTAAGCAGTAGGCAAAAAGGCTGTTAAAAAAGTATGTGAATTGTCCTGGAAAAGAAGTCCTGGAAGTTTGAAGGTCTGCTGAGATGGGAGGAACTCTGAACATCCTCTTTGGCTGTATTTATTCTGTTGATAAATGGGAGTAGACTGGAGTTTGATATCTGTGTGTGTACAGTTAGGGTCAGTAAAATAGCTGGGATCACCTTCCTATACATACAAACTTTGACCAAGGCAATCCAAGTGCTCATTGACAAATGATAAAATTCAGTTCATACAAACAACCAGCTGCAGAAACTGTTGGGATTAAAGATTAGGGCAAATGTGCATCGCAGAAGAGCTTAAAGTGAACAACAGAGACCATGTGCTCTACATATGGCACAGATGGCCACCTGACTGACCAGATTAAACTGTAGCAGTTAATATATATGCACACACATATATTACTACACACAGATATATCTATATCTATTTCAATATTTATTTTTTCTTTATTATCTGGATCGGTCTAAACACATGCATAAAGATGCATGCTCCATACAGATTCAAATCATTGTGTATTTAGCAGACGTGCAAAGCTTCTCTGAGTCTGAGTCAGGTGTGTTGCAGCAGGAACTTTAGGACAACTTGCAGGACACTGGCCATTGAGGACTAGGATTGAGGATCCCTGCACTACCTACTCTCATCTGGACTAATTAGACTGCGCTTAGATGATCATGTTCTTTGATTTCTCAAATTAACAAGATTCAGCTTCTCTGTTATGTGAGAAGCTGCATAAATTACTGGTCAATACTTCCACAGCCATCAGGATTTGTGACTACCTAATGAACAGCCAACAGTTTGTCAGACTGAAAGTTTGTGTGTTTTGAGATGGTAGTCATCAACACAGGAGCACCCCAGGGGGTTGTTCTCTCACCATATCTTTTCACACTATAGACCCCAGACTTTTGAAACAGTTCTGAGTCTTGTGATCTGTAGAAATACTGTGACTCTGCAGTTGTGGGGTCTAGCGGTGATGAGTACAGAGAACTGGTCAGTCAATTTGTGAGTTGGTGCAGAAACAATCAACTCTTAAATACAAAAGAGATGATTGTTGACTTCAAAACAAAACACAGGCTACATTCTGGGAGATGAGCTGGAGAAGGTGGTGTGATTAAAAGTATGGAGTTTAGCTAGATGACAGACCAGACTTGAAATAATAACAGAGGCCTCTACAAGAAGGGACAGGGCAGACTTAAGGAAGTTGAGATGTCTGCATTGGCATGTTGCATGTCTTCTATAGGTCTATGATAGAAAGTGCATTTCTTCTCCCCCTCACACCTTGCAGTTTTCAGAACCCAGATTCAGATGTTCTTTGTCTTTTCATTCAGTGCTAAAACAACACAAGTATCTCCAAATAAATCTGTACAGCAACATTACATGAGAATATTTAAAAGCAAGTGACGACCATGCCTGTCCTGGACTCCAGGAGATGACTTTAAGGAAAGCCTCTTGGTCTGGTCATAGAAAGCCAACATTTATTGGGGGGAACGGGGATTTGGACTAGGATTAGCAGAAGGATTAGTGGTTATGTCAGATGTTCCCTGCAGTTCGTGCAGCTTATAAGGAATTCGTGGACTGAAAGAATCAGTGAGACAGAATTAAATGTTTGGCCAACGTGTGTTGAATCATAATGTTTCAGGCTAGGCTCATAAAATCACTAATGTTCAACTTTGAAAAACTAAAATCAGCAAATGGTGGATAGTTTGTAAAAGGCCAATTTCGTCTCACTCCACGAAATAAACATTTTTTTTGTAATTTGTGTTTCACTTGGCCATGCTCATAAATACCCAAAAATATTGGAAAGCTTGGATGTCAGGCAAAATCTCTTGATTTGTCAAAGACAACATTCGCATGTTTGTCTTTTCCAGTTGAAGAGGAGAGAAGTCGCGTAAACAGTGAATAACTTTAGAAATGAAGCGGGTGGTCCAATGGGCAGCTAGAGTTGGACTGCTGATTCACGAGGAACGGAAGAAAATACACATATATTGAAATATTGCAGTATTTTGTGACTATTTGAAATCTATATTCAAAAGCACTGTATTGTTTAGTTTTGTTTTTTTTTAACAAAAAACTTCACTGATGAGGAATATTTTAATTTCTTTATTTGTTACATCAAGAGCAAGTTATTTATTCTGTAGTAAAATTTAGATTTCTTATTCAACAAGTTGTCAAGCATGTAAGAGCTTATTCTAGTAAAGAAAATCTGCAATGTACCTTCTCGTGTATACATTTATCGCCAGACTCTTGCCAGTACAGATACCTATGAGCTACAGAATTTTATGATCCAAGAGAGCAATAAACACAGTCTTTGCCCCAGAAACATGTCCAAATGGTCTGTAGTCCTTTGGTTCAGGTGGTGGGAATGTTTTAGGCACTGGATCAAGGCAGGATGTTTTCATTTCACAGTAACTATTCTGACTAAAGCCTGTTCCATCCTCCACGAGACGCAAGAACTGAGTTCTTGTTCTCGAGGCTGCAAGAACAAGAAAAAACGTCTTGTTCGGCAGGTCCATACATACTCCACAAGAAGCACGTCTGCAGCGGGGAGGGATCACTGCGAGGGGGCGATGTCTGCTTTAATGTGCGAATCTGCTTGTTGTTAATAATATTAAGCCTCGAGAACAAGAAAAAAGTTCTCGCTTCTCGTGGAGTATGTAACAAGCTTTACGCCGGTTTTGCAGAGGTGTTGTAGAATTCTGCAAAGTTGCAATAACTTTGGATTGCAGTCTTTTCTGACAGAATTTAACAACTGTCTGGAAAAAGCATTTATTTAAAACTCCAATTGTTAATATTAATCTTATTAAAGTGAAATTTATTTATTATTGTAGATAATACATTGAACAATTCTCTTAATATTATTATTATTATTATCTCATGATTCATCTACATCAATATCGGTCAATACGAGACAGAAATAAAGCATTTAAATGATGTGAAATGAATAATTCCTGTTTAACCTCGTGAAGCAAAAAACCTGAGCTGTAAAATGTTCCACAGATATAACAAACAAACCAAAAAATGGCTTCCTCAGATCTAAAGCCTCGTCAGCTCTGTAGCTGAAAATGTCAAGTTTATTAAATGCAGCTGTAATGAGAAGTGACAAACATTCCTTCTGGGCCATTTGCTTTTTCTCCCATTGTGCAGGTCTAACTCTGCCCATGGCCACTGTGGACATCAAGAACCCAGAGATCAACAATGTGCGATTCCACAACTCCCATGGCAATCAGCAGCCATACCACCTGAACAACATGCTAAGCCACAGTGGCCTGATCCGGAGGGACAAGAAGAGCAAAGGCAAGAAGAAAAAACTGACCAAGGCTGACATAGGCACACCCAGCAACTTCCAGTGAGTTGCATCACACACATTGACTAATGGAACTTGTCAATTCATTTCATTTTTATCAAGATTTCAATCCTTGTCATTTTCTAAGCAAAATGTTTAGTTAACATAGCAATGGCACATGCAGTCAGATCTTAAAGGGAAACAGCTGAAGAGTGAGCTCAGTGAGGAGGTCTGTGGTCTGTACCATCTTAACCAGCTGGAATGCTCTTTAGGGCGGCTGTAATGTCTGAGAGGATTCAGTCTGCCCACGTGCACATGCTCAACAGCTGACACATATTTACACGGTAACGTGTATGATCTCACCACACATCTGTCCTGTCTTCTTCAGGCACATTGGTCATGTGGGCTGGGATCCAAACACAGGTTTTGATGTGAGTACCCCTCGACACACACAAACACACAGAGTAGAACAATAGTGACATGTGTGGTGGCTGCATGATGAAATCAGACAATAGGCCCTTGTTGCTTCCTGCCTGTTTTCACAAACATCTCAGTTTGTGGACAGACAGAATGTTCCAGAGAGAACCAGTGTTCATCCTCATTAGCAGGCAGACTGGCCCTCTGCAGATAATAATCAATATGCGGGATGAGTTCTTTTAAATCAGGAATTCCCCCTATTTTATGAATTATTGAGGCTTGTATATGCTGCTTCTGTATACCCCCTTATTCCATTTAAGTATTGTTCATTTAAAATGTCTTGACTTCTTAAGTTCTGCTTTGCGTTCATTCAGTGGTCATGCATATAATTTCAGAACATTCGTTAAGCCACAATTTCCTGGACTGATTACACAGATACACACATCACAGCTCAGCTAATAACTTGGCAACTCTGGCAATAATTTAGCGATTTTAGGCTTACTCAGACATTATTGTCTAATAATGAAGAGTGTGGGTGAAAACTTTAAAAAATCACAGGTACTGTAAAAGGTTGAAGAGCTTAACTTTAGGTCTTTTTAGTTTTGTCCAGGGATATTTTCTGTTTCCTTTTTTTTTCTCAAACTGTTTTTAAGATAAATACAATTAAATGCATTTTTTCAGACATCAATAGAGCCTGAGTTTACAATATTCTTTTCTGTCTATTTAATCACCCACTAAAATCTGTTTAAAAAAAAAAATAAAAAAAATTGCTTTCACCGACAAATATTATGTGATTAAAAAGCGATTAATCAAGATTAATTCCTTACAAAGCCTGTAATTTAGATTTTTAGTTAGCTGCTTATTCTGTTGCAGATATATGCCCAAATTCAAAATTTTCATATTCTTTAAATATGTAAGAATAACAAGTCGAGGTCTTGTTCATCAAAGTGTGAATTCCAGGACTTTATAGAAGAAAAAAAAAAGACTGTTTGAAGCTAAATGGGGCTTTTACCCTCATGAAATTATTAGAGGTCCAAGCCTGTGGAGCACCACATGGAACCCAGTTGTTTTTGCTCCATTTATTTTTATTAGAAGTCTAAGCCCACTGATCAGCACAGGGCCAGCATGCTGGAATCCTGTTGTTTTTTACTTTTAAAAAAAAAAAAGAAAAAAAACTTTTTTTTTTTTTTGTTTCTTTTACCGAAAAACTATACGGGCAGCCTAATCAGTACGTGTATGGACGATGGCATATAAGTGACAATATATCAATTCATGAAATAATTTTTAATTCCTTAAATATCAGTCAAAGGTAGTCCAAATTAATTCTGAACAAACCAGAGATTGTCCTGATGACCCCAGACCTTTTTCAGGTTATTTGGAATCACTGTTTAGGAGTTATGATTTTGGAAATGAATAAGAAGCCCCCAGACAGTCTGGAGCCGCTGCCACCAGGAGACTTATTTTACTTCCATGCAAGAAGTGTCTAGATGGCTCAAACTGTTAGTGTATGGACGATGGCGTTTACATGGCTTTGACAACAAAGGTTATTGTAGAGAAATCTAAAAAGTGACAAATATAAACCACTAGGTGGCGCTATGGCAAAGCTCATTACATTTCAGCATCTAATATAAAACTCAAAAGTTGTATACATTACCAGATTCCTTGGATAATGCCCCATAATCCTAAAATATACTTAATTTGTTTACAAATATTTTTTTGAGTCAAGTAGAAAATTATGCAAAAACCTATTTTAGTTGTCCAAGGTCTTGGACCAAGTCATTGTGAAAACTTGGCTCTTAAAACTAGAGACAAAGCATTAACAAAGTATCCTTCCACATTTTGCTCTACTATTTTGTATAGTATATCTGAATATGATGCTAATATTAGCAAAATAATTTTTCTGCCAACACCTCAACAGCAACATAAGATAATCACGTGAAACCTCTGAAACAAGTGGGGAACTTGTTTCAGAGGAACTTGTTTCATGCTTGACTGGGAGCCACCATCAAGGCATCAGTGAGCACTTTTAAAAAAAAATTTAGCCAGAAAATGCCTCATATATTTAACTATTTTTAGTTTAGTAAAAATCTAATCCTCTCTAGTCAGAATAACGTTCCATCTCATGACGTCACTTCCACAAAACACAAAACATGCCTCAAACATGATATGTTGAGGTGGCGGAAAATAACTGTCCCTAACGTCGTCCTTCGCCTTTGGCTGTCTATGTGGAGCGATACTGATGGCAGTGTAAAAACAAACATACATGGCCTGTACAATGGATAACGCTAACACAGTTTTCAGGACATCCATGCTGTTGTAAACGCTCATGTGACATCATGGTGTTTTTTTTTTTGTCACAGACTGTGGTGTTACAAAACCTGGTTACATGTGTCCACATGCAGATGTGCAAACAGTATTTGCAAATCTTCATTTTGGTCGGAGGTTTTTAAAAGATTGGGTTTTGATTGCATAAATCTGCGTTTTTGTGTGGATGACAGGCCAAATTGGAGAAAAATATCTTTGTTTTGTGAGATTCCCTGCCACGCGATGACAAGGCCTCAGTCTGCTGTGAGGGACATAAGCTAAAGTACAAAGAAAATCACATGCAGACATTTAAAACACTAGTAATTATTTGCATTTTATAAATCTTATATAAAACGTTTTGTGGATACATTGTTTATATTTGATATAACCTCTAACCCCTGTTTGGGCTTATCTTGTCTTTGTTCAAAGCTATAAGTGGACTGTCAGTCCTGTTTGAGCTGCTTGCAGTTCTACTTCTGGCCACCAGGTGTCATACTGACCCTGCGCGGAAGCATAATATCACTTCAGACAGCTTGTAAAATGTCAGTCGGGGTGAAAATACTTCAAAACCAGTGAATTTTCATCATCTGTTTCTGTCTTGGTGCAGTGCAACAAACACATCAGATGAACACATAAAAGAACAGTAGACTTCTGCAGAAACCTTTCCAGGTGATATGTTTTTGGTAGACCGTGTTTTGGATTTAAAGGACAATTTAGACTTTGACTACGTGTAAATATAACTGCATTTACAAAATGTCAGCTCAGGTGAGATGTTGCACCTGATAATTCATGTAAAAAGGGTTTCTGGCTACAGACGCAATAAGACCATAATTTTAATTGCAGCAGTATTGATCTGGATGAGATTCACAAGTGCCGATTAGAACACCACTGTTTTCCAAAGGATTGTGATGATTTGTAGCTTTCTATTTAACATGAGTCCCAGTCTTGCTCCCAGTTTTGCTAAGTCATCATTCAACATTAAACAACATTCAGGACTGTTCACATTCAGACCTTTCAGAGTACACATTTAAATTGGAATACTGTCTAATAATGAATGCACAACATTGCCATAGATATACCAGATTTTGCAGGGTGCCAATTTCAATCCATTGTCCCATAAAGACAAATCATAACAACATCGACCAAAGTAGATGTGTATTTTATTATTGTAACAAGTAGATATACTTCTTATTTTTGACAGCTTTAATTTTTGGAAATCTTTTTAACAAAAGATTATAGAGAAAAATATAATTACCATCCTTTCCGGGGAAATAAAAAAACACCAAAATGCAGTTTTAGAAAGGGGTAAGAAGGAGAAGGGTTTTGAAAAGCTGTGGCAAATTCTTTGCAGCAAATGGAAAGACCTGAAACAAGCCACAGTAGACCTCTTCAAATTTGACCTTTTTCATCAAACATATGCAAACTGATATTTTTCCCATTCTCCAAGGTCTAAATTAACTAAATATAGCAGTTATTTTGATCTTGGACCTTGGCTATGCCTGCGTCTAGAACTTTGTAGTTTTATTGTTTGCGTTTTTCAAAAACAATGTAAAATTTGGGATATTATGTCCTTTTTTTCATTGTAGCTTACCAGAGGTTGATGCTATCGCATTGAAAGTTGTACCAAATGAAAGTTAATAAAATGTTTTTGCATATGCTTGTGAACACATTAACACCTGTGTAAATTTGAACTAATTTTAATGTACAAACAATGTCAAACATTCATATTTTTTAATGCTTGGAAAGGATAACATCATTTGACACATACAGTGGATCCACTGTATCATGGGCTAGAGACCTCTTGTCACTGGTAAGCTACAATGAAGCCACAGTTAGCCATACCTGAGGCTGGCCACAAGAATTGCGGCTTATGTGGTCAACACGATTCAGTGGAAACACCTGCATATCGCAACTGTAGTTTGTTTAAATTTTAGAAATCTTCCATTTGTGAAAAAACTGCAAGAGAAGTGCAGCTACTGTCTCTTGGCAGCTGCAGTTCTAACCCAATCAGGTAGTTTTAACTTCCACCACTGTTGCAGTCTTGGGAATCGCTTATTGACACTTTCCCAACTAAAAAAATATAGACTGAGATTAAACATTTTAGGTGCTCTGTAAAACCCAGTCCACTATGAAAGTTCAAAACATTTTAGTGGAATTTTAAGGATGCTGCAGGAGAGGGTGGTGTGTTGTTTCTTTGTGTCTCTTCCATCCCGTCAGGTTTAGAGCATCATTTCATTAAAGTATATGTCTAAATGACATATTGTAGTCAGTCTTTACTGTGTTTTGTTGTGTTGTGAACAGCTGAACAACCTGGACCCCGAGCTGAAGAACCTTTTTGACATGTGTGGCATCTCAGAGGCTCAGCTGAAGGACCGAGAGACGTCCAAAGTCATTTATGACTTCATTGAGAAGAAAGGAGGGGTGGAGGCAGTCAAAAATGAGCTGAGGCGGCAAGGTGAGCGAACACACACATGCACACATTGTCTTTAATCTATCAAACCAATCTTCATTCATATTGCGTTTTTACTTATGTTTGAGGTAAATAACTTCAACTTTATTTATAATGCACCTTAAAAACAATGTTGACCAAAATGCCACAAAAGGTCTTAAGGTACAGTACTATGTACAACTAGAAAATCTTGAAGAAGTTTTGATGGGTGCCTATGCAACTACTGCCCACCCCTCCCGCAGTGTGACAGCTATATTTTACAAAGACAGAGCAAGTTTGCGGTTGTGTTGACCTAATGAATGTGAGAGAGTGCTTGTAAGACATAAACAAACATGTAGAGACACCAGCAGTATGATATATATGGTGTGTGTTTCAGAGAATCAGAGAAGAGATGCTCTGACATGCATCTGTGTATACTCACTAAATGAAAGTGTTTATTTACTGACATCCATTATAAAACAATTCAGACTGTGAATTGTGTGGGTGATTCTAATCTTACACACCAGGTATGGGCAATATGACAATATATATTGTTTGGACGATTCAATAGAAAATGTCTATCGTTTCATTTGAGGCTCTATTGTTTACGCCACAATAAGGCGCTTTACTGCAGTATGCTACATCAAGATATATAATATATTGTATAATATAACCTGTACTATATAATGTAATAAACATTATACAGTACAAGTCTAAATTTTCCCATTAGATTTAATGATGTGTGTCCAAACTTTTGCCAGGTGATATTAGTCACCTGACTGCTGATGATTTGAGCCACAAGTGTGTTTGAAAATGTTAGATTTGGTTTCAAAAGAACATGATAAATATAAAACTCCTCTGACTGAACACTGTTATATCTAAGAAAGATGGATAGATAGATGGATAGCTTTCAAAATGTGGGAATAAAAATACCCTGAAGTACTCATTAGTGACATTATTTTTTACTTTTTATTGCTTTTTTTCTTGTAGATGCGTTATTGTGTGAAACTAGATTTCTTTATCTTCCTGCAAAGGCAAAAATTTCATGTCCTAGTGAACGGGCAGAAGTCATCTTTGCACATCGTGTGTTTTTATTTGTGCAGATGCTGAAGATGAGGCATTTGGTTAGCACTTGTTCTGCACATCAAATTAGGAAATGAGGTGAAAAGTCTGAAAACGAAACCGTGGCGATCTCTGTCCTTTAGAGACACGCAGCCACCCTGTTGGATGCAACAGAAATTCAGCTTCATACCTCGGTGTGATGATGTGCTGCAGACTGGCCACCAGGCATTTTACTGGTCCGTTAACATCTGATGTTCTCGTCCTAAAATGGTCATAATTCAACTCCTTTTGTCTCCCACTGCAGCACCTCCTCCACCTCCTTCTCGTGGTGGCCCTCCTCCTCCCCCACCTCCTCACAGTTCTGCCCCTCCGCCTCCTCCTCCATCCAGAGGGGGTCGAGGAGCCCCCCCTCCCCCTCCTCCTCCTCCATCCAGAGCACCAGCTTCAGCTCCTCCTCCCCCACCTCCGTCCAGACCAGGAACTCTGGGGGCCCCACCTCCTCCTCCTCCACCCACCAGGGGAGGTCACCAGCCTCCTCCTCCTCCGCACCACCACAACCAGCCTACCCCTCCACCCCCTCCACATCCCCCAGTGGCCCAACAGAGTCCTGCGAGCGGCGTCCCTGGACCACCTCCTCCCCCTCCTCCCCCTCCCCCACCCGGTCCCCCTCCTCCCCCAGAGCCGGATAGTGTTGGTGGAGGTGGGGACTCCCCTCATTCTCCTAGCCCCGGTGGGAAGTCAGCGTTGCTGGAGCAGATCAGAGGAGGAGCCCAGCTGAAGAAGGTGGAGCAGAATAACCGAGCGCCGACCTCCAGCATGGGACGAGATGCATTGCTGGACCAGATCCGGCAGGGAATCCAGCTCAAGACAGTAAGTTTTGTCTCATTATGCACACATCACATCCATTATGCAAATTTAAACTGTCAGAGGCCAGTTAACCCTTTTTAGAGGTCAAGTTCCTCCTGGCTGAAGCGCAGGTGGAAGAGCAGTCGTCTGAGGCTTCTCTCGACTACGTGCCTAAATTCTGGTTCATTCAGCATCTGGTCGCGTCTGATGTAGATGGTGTGTGTTCTTATACTGTGAGTGTAGGGTCTGCAGATGGCAGTGGGGCCAAAATCAGCCAATAAAATCCGTAGGAGTGAGTTGCTTTGATAGTTTGTTTCTGTTCCGGCAAATATTTCCTGTTTTCAAACAACAATGGCAGCTAACAGCATTCATCCAGCCATAGATGTGTGTTTTATGAAATCAGCAACAAGACACAAAGGGAGAAACGCATAATTACACTCTGACCAATCACAGGGTAGTACTTCTGTGTAACTGTGTTTGCATAGGCAGGAGACACGCCATGTCCAAAGAGGTCCATTTTGAGCCTCTGTGGACCCACGCTTAGCTGATGACCTGATGCAGGACGAGGATGAACTGGCCTTAAGCATTGCCTCCTGATGTGTGTGTGAATGTGACATGCAGTGTAAAGCACTTTGAGTGAAATACATGACCGGAAATTGCGCTATAAAAGTACAGTCTATTTACTATGTCAACAAGGCTTGTTAAAGACGTTATGACTATATATAAATATAGTATAATAACAGCAGGTCACAGTTGGTGGATGATGATTCTGAGGAAGAATTAGGACGCCAGTCAAACTTAAGGTTGTCACGTTATTAAAATGTCCAACTCGATACGCATACGAAGTGTGATGCTCAATACTATTTATGATACTAAACGGGGAAAAAACACTTTTATAATAATTTTAAATCAGAAGACTACAAAAATAACATCACAACTTATACAATGAAAATTATGATTGAAAATAAAAAAAATTCACATTATGAAACTGCATTATCTTGCTATTGCTGTATAAATAGCAGAAGACATGAGGCCATTTTCATTTGTCGAAAAAGACATTATTAGAACTTCAGAGGTGAAGTACTCCATTCAGTCATACCCACACTTTTTTTTTTTTTTTTTCTCCTTTGGTCGCTGCCATGTTTGTTTCCAGTGTAAACAATGGTTCCACCAGGTAGCTGCTGTAGGGTGACGGCTGCCCACTACAAGGCCTGTTAAAAACGGTTAGAGGTGGTAGCTCTTGTCCATGAACTGGCAAATGTAAAAGTGGACTTTAGTATCGATACACATGTTGATGAAATTATAGTATTTATTAGTATCTGAGTATTATTTATTTATTTATTAAAACATAAGTCAAAACATGTCAAGGTGAAAATGAAGACATTCAACCTTTACTTTGTCTGAAAGAAGAAACTGTATTGCTGTAAACTATATTACAAGGAAAAGGCTCAAAGGAAAAAGAAGGAAGGAAAAAGAAACAATAATTATTTTCTATTGGTAGAAAAATGGACTATATCAGCCATCCAAAAAATGTGAACTTCCTCTCATTTGTGTTATTTTAAAAAAAAAGAAAGAAAAAGAATTGTAATTTTTAAAAATACTGTAAGGTTGTGTGTGTTTTTAACTAAAAGTATCGCTATAAAGAAGTCTGATCAGAATGCAGCTGTAATGATCTTATATTGTGTCCTGAGGTGTCAGAGCAACCAGAGTCCAGCCCTCCAACACTTGCTCCAGCAGCAGGCATCGTCGGGGCTCTCATGGAAGTGATGCAGAAGAGGAGCAAAGCCATCCATTCTTCAGGTGAGACTTCAGGTGCTGAAACCATCATGTTGATGGTTAAATAAAATATCATAGGGCACCATCTCTTTGCCCAGTTAAAACAAGGACATTTACTGTTAAACAGTAGATTAGGGTTTTAAACAGTAAAACCAGTCTATCTGAAAGTTGGCAGTCATTGGTGGAAAATTTGTCTGAAAATGGAATAAATGTAACTAAAAATCTGGACAGACTGCAAGCAGGATAATCCACGGAGCTGTGGGGAGGAACGGACACAGAGTAGACCTTCCACTTCGCAGTGCGTTGTAGCAAGACCTCCTCCGCAACCAGAGCCATTATATAGAAGATGTACACAAATCCAGGAGGAGTGGAGTCATTTAAAAGTCCTGAAGACATGTCCATATTTCAGTTAAGCAGAGAAAAACAAACTTTCTGTCAAAGAAGGAGATCCTGGACGTGATGTCCCTTGCTTGTGAGTTAGCGGATGTTAAGTAGACCAAAGTTGACAACAGTGTTGTCCTATTTGATGTCAGTGTTAGCCAACCTTGCTAGACTGGTTAAGGCGCTGTATGTTAACAGTTCTGTCATCTTAGATCATCTCACCAGATCTTCTCAAGATACTGGGATCAATCTACAAACCCATTTCTTGCTGCTGAGCCACAGTTTCAGATAATTACGGCATTAGGAATTGTTCCTCAATCATTTTTAAGCGGGGTGAAATTAGTCGCATTTTAGTCGCAGATTCCAACAAACTCGCTCTGCTCCCGACAGCTGACGTGCTGTGCGTCTCACTTCTCTCCCCAGCTCAACCATTCCTAAAGGAGCCACACTGTTCTTTAACACCGCCCTGTAAACAGCACCTTGTCTGTGCCACAAATAACTCTTGCAATCATTTTTTTTGTCTGTATAATCTGGCGGGAAAGATGTTGTCAGTTTGCTGAGCACTGACTACTTGCTGACATAATTACCTTTTTCACAGTCTTTCTTCTTCTTTTTTTTTTTTGTTTCTTTCCCCAGACGAAGACGAGGATGACGATGAAGATGAGGACTTTGAGGATGATGACGAGTGGGATGACTAGTGAATATCTCTCCAACCTCCCTCACCTACTCCCGCTTACCCTCTACCTATCGCTGGCACTACAAAAACTCCTTCCACAATCTAACTACAGTTGTAATGTAAATGTTGTATGAATTTGTTTTATATTTATTTCTCCTTTTTGTTTTAATTATTCTAAATAATCTGTGCAATACCTCACCTGTTAAACTGTTACATTAGACCCACTCGTTCATGGTTAAACTCCTCTGTTGCATCATTAAAAAGCACTTAACCCCGTCATTCAGCTGCAGATCACCATCACTAATTGATAAAAAAAAAAACACTCAACTAAGAGGAGTCAGAGCTCTTGTGTCTTCTTTGGGAGATATGTTTTTTGCTCCCTTCTTCACTCCTTGTTTGAGATACTTGAAAAAGGGATTTGAGATCTACCACCCAACAGGATGGATCCTCTTTGTGTTTGTTAGTTGACTGTTTAAATGCAAAGTGACACTATTTTCTTAACGCATTTATTTTCTAACCCTTGCGCTTCCTACTAAAGTCTAGTTTAGCTTTGTTATTTTTCTGTTAAAATACACAATGACCAAAATGTGGCAGCATGGTTGCCTCACGTGGATTTTCTGTTATTTTTTTATGTAATTAAAGCTGTTTATTTGCGCACAGTTTCTATTATAGATGGGGATTAGCATTTCGGGGTGTGCGTAGGTCAAGTTTTAGTTTTTGTGAACAGGTTACATCAGTAATGGAGTCTTTGTTTTTTCATTTCACAGCCTCCAGATGAGATTTAAAACATGACTGACAATGTTACGTTACTTTTTTTTTTTTTTTGTAAAGCCTGACACAAACATTGATTTAGTGTGTGCATTTGTGAAATGAGGGGATATTTATTCTCATGTCTGCTTGTACTTGTTTGTTACATCATTTTATCATTCATCACCTGCAAAACCAAGAAGCATTAATTTGACATCACAGCAAAAAATAACCCCATGAAAATATAACTTCACTCTTCTATCCCTCCATTAGCATATTATGATTTTATGCAATGCGACTGTAAATGCGTCCTTACGGAAAATAATAGAAAAATGCAAATAATATTGAACCAAATGTGTAAAGAAATAACCAACAGTAGTTGACTGTCTTAAAGCTTTTCGCGTCCTCCAGCGAGGTTCAATGCTGCATACAGAAATACTGACGTGAAACCTGTGAAAAGGGTCTGGGTGGGGTTGAGGGGGGTGTCAATGGGAATACTAAATTATGTACCTAAATAAATGTTAATATTTACAAAGGTTTGTCTGGAGTTCTTTGTCAGAGAATTTGACCACAGAGCTGTTATCCTCCAAAGCCTCAGTGCTTGCAGTAGTTTTGCAGTAAAAAAGAAAAAATATTTGTTAGACTCTTTGATGTGATGCAGTACGGTGGTGTTTCTATACAATGAGCACCCTTCAATTTAAACCTAATTTATTTAATCTAGGCAGTGAAAACGCAGTACTTTGGATCCATATGTGTATGAATCCAGTCTCCCAGCTCTGCATCTTGTTTGTTCTTTGAAGTGTCAACCAGTCGAGACTGGCACTACTTATAGCAAAAGTGTCTCCACACTTTCGTAGCGAGACATCTTAGTTCTTTTGTGGTTCATGTCATACCTCACAGGAAGATCCTTCACAGGATCTTGGTGAGGAGTAATGTCCACAGTGCATGGGTTGACAAGTTGGCCCTTTTCTCTCTTTACGCCTCCTCAATGGTGCAGTCTTTGGTTCTCATAGTTTCTCCTACCACTACACCGATGACTCAGCTTTTCATTTTTTTCCCACCTGATGACACAATTGTCTTTTTGAAAATCGGCATGGAGGATCATCACCTTCAGCTAAATCTGTCCAAGACCAAGCGTATTTATTTAAAAGATAGTGTATGACTGGGACCCACCATGAAACACTGTTCTGATACCCCCCAAACACACACACACAAATAGATACATATACAATTGTCCTTAAATTTATTCCCTGAACATTAAATGGTCTTAATTAACATTAAACAGAATGATGGTCTGGATGCTGTGTTCTGCTGAGCAAATTTACTTTGTCAAAGGGAGCTTTAGAGATGCGATCCCCTTGATATTCTGGATTCTTAATTTATTTTTATTTTTATTTTGCATAATTGTTTGTATTCAGAGTTTGTGTAGTACTGCTGGACCAGACTGGAGAGGATCAAAAAAAGATTGAAAGAGAAGAGAGAAGAAAAAAACATAACACCTATTCTCTAGAGAGAGAGAAAAAAACATACATATATATACACGCACACATATGCATGTACTCACGCACATGTACACATGTGCATAGACAAATTAAAAATGATTAAAGAAAAAAAAAACTTGACAAATGAGGCCACTTTGCTGATAAGCAGTGCATCAAAGTAGCTGACAGGTGCATAAGTCAGAGTTACAGAAAAAAAACTTGATTGCAGTGACTGCTTCAAAGGAGTTGTTCAAGAAAATATTACTTTATGAGTGACACAAACTATTAGTTTATGTCACATCATATTCGTTTGCTTGTTTTTACCACAGTCTGAATGGACATGGCCGGATTATCCAGTGGGCATTATGGGCACAGGCCCATGTGGGACCCACGTAGGGTATACATCAGCAGTTTGGACATGAAACAGATAGTTACACCACAGTGTCTAGTGTACTGCTATTGGTAACACTAGCTGAGAGATGTTAGAAAAGTATTTTCACAGTATATCATTCACAATTTTTACAATATGCTGTGGATTGGGGCCCCTGGAGCACTCTGGACCCAGGGGCCTGTGCACTTTTAATTTGGCTCTGCAAATGGAATGTCATAATTCTCATTAAAGTGTACACATTGTGCTTTTAAATACTTTTTCACATGTAAATTATTCAGTTATGGTCTACATAAAGTAGAACCGCAATGCTTTGGTCTGAATTCCAGATTTTTCTTGCTCCACACATACCTTAACCCCTTTTCGGAGAGACGTCTTCAGAGCGACTTGTTTTGGTGCTGTCTCTTTAAATGTGAATGAGACATTTCATGCCCCGCCTCCCTCCAGGTAGCCAAGACTTTGACTCCACCCAGTTCGGCCATGATTGTAGTTTATTAGCAGCAATACGATTATCTACCAGCAGAGATTTTTTTTTTTTTTTTTTTTTTTTTTTTTTTTGGCAAGTTCATTCGAGATGTCAGCTACGGAAAACGTGTCCATCCAGCCTGACATGTTCGAGCCAGAGTCTGACCCAGAGCAGGAGAATGAAGAGGACAAAACCTGTTCAAATGCATTGCAATGCTGTGTTACCACAATATTTACATCCTCTCCATTAATACCAACTACTACAATGTATAGCGCAGATTAGCTGTGGTGTTAAAAACTTTCCAACACCTATAAAATTATACTCACTGTTTCTGTACACAGTTAACGATGTGCATAATTTTATTAAGTGTATCTTATTTTGTGTTGGTCTCGATGATTGTCGTGTACAAAAAGCTTATAGAATTTCAATTTATTGTTTGGAGTTTCATTTATCAAATAGTAGAATTATAGTATTTGCAACCTTTCTCCTTTTGCAACACTTTACCTTCTGCATAAGTTTGATTGATGCTCTCAAAAATGCTTATGACATGTGTTGTATTCTTAACTAATGTTTATCCAATTTATGCATGCCTGTGTTAACTGTTCTAAAGTTTTAACTTAATCTATGTATTAACGAACATGATCTATTCTTCAGTCATTTCTGTATAATAAATTAAATACCACTGATAGGTTGTTGCCTGAATGGAGGAAGTATCCAGTGAACTGATATGCATGGTGGATCATCCAGGATTTGAGCCTGTCTGTCTCAGTGAGTAATCATACAGAATGCAACAAATGTTTACAAAGCTCAGTTGTTGATGTTGTTGTTTCCTTTTGGCCCTGTCCCTTTTAGGTTGCTTCAACAAATCATCACTGTGGTGAAATGGCACATGTTTTTACACTGCATGCCTTTCCTGACACAACCACATTTAACTGGGCCTCAGAGAACAGACGTACATTTATTTCTCATCACGAAATCAACAGCGCCCTCTAGTGTAGAAAGATGCAACATGCAACTTGTTAAACAGATACTTTCTGACAATAAAACGTTGATTAAATGCTTATGGGAATATTTTTTTCAAATACACATACACAGTGGTGTAGTGGTCCCTCAAGAAGTAGATATACTCTCAATTTTTCACCTTTTTTTTTTTTTTTTTTTTAAAAATAAGAAAACAGAAAAGTAGCCCCCCTCTATTTAATTCACCCCAAAAATTGATCTGTATATTTGTCACATAATTTATGTTCTTCGGTTTCAGGAAGGAAGAGTTATGAAAAGAATAAACCACTACTGGCACACAGACAAGTGAGAGACATGCTCATAGACATAAATACATATGTCTTTATTATGTCTATGTTCAGGCTAAAGTTAACGCAGCTGATGGCTAACTGTACCAGTGTAGCATAGGTAACCTTATCTGAGCTGCTGGGCAACGTAGCTACATGTATAGAGAACTTTGTAATCGTACAAACAGCATAAGAGGGGGTGTAGAAGTTGGTATACTCAGTCCTGACTGAAAAAGAAGTGGGTATACCTGCATATACCTGCGTATACCCTTGACTACACTACTGCACATACACACACATGGACACACAAAATCTTTGGGCCTCTTGTTGGTCTTCTGTTTTTCAACTGACAGAAATACCAGAATTTTCTGCATCTGCCTAAAATTACAATCGTGCAACTGGTACATGTACAGTTTCGCCACAACAGTCCTCAGAGGGAGTATCTCAGTATACATAAAACATACTGAGTAAATTTTGCTGCTATTCACAACTAAACACTCTTCCTCCCAATATTTATTATACATAAAAGAATTTTTTTTGTGTTTTTGTTTGTTTTGTAATTAATAAATCAACAATTCAAAGAAATAAAAATAGAATTTAAGTTAAGATAAGATAGGACTTTATTGTTTGCTTGCATGGAAAATTGTACTACAGTAGAGAATCAACAATAGTTAAATTAAAATCAACCTACAGTCATACTCAACAGGAACAAATAGTCCATAAATACACAGAGCAAGGACATAAAATCCATAAAAACACATTTTTAAAATGTGTACCAATTAAAGTCCATTGGAACTTCTAGACAAAATGGGAAAGATAGCACAATGTTACCGATTGTGTGATGAAGTATGGGATAAATGAATATTTATGCTTATTTCCTCTACAGACGACGAGCCTGCTGGATGGAAAACACTGATATTCATTGTGCAGGTATATGAGAAAGATCTGCAGCTATCTTATTCGCTGATCTAAGAGTGTGTTCAGACCAAACATGAGACAAATGCGTTCAGATCTTAAAAATGATAAAAATTTGATAATTTTGAGCAGGTCCGAATTTGTTTCAGTGATTTATTTAAAAATGCAGATACATTACCTGTTAGGGCTGCGACGATGCGCTTTTGTCCCGATTCGATTCTTTTCCAATTTTTTGGGTGCCGAATTCGATTTAAATTGTGATTCTGACAATTCTTCAATATTGCTGATTTTTGTAGATTAAAAACAAAATAAATGTATAAAACTTGTTTTTGCTCATTATTTTTCTTGATTTCAATTAGAAAAAAAACAACAACACAGTAGCCAGACCATCATTCTGCTGCTATAATGCCCAAGAAGACAAGTAAAAAGATCAACAAAAACAATAAAAATGACAAAAATTTTATAAAGGATTATTTTTATTTGTTGGAAAGAAAAAAAAAATCGTTTTTTTTAAACAAAATATGGATTTAAAAATTGTGAAGCAATCTGCCCATTTATTACATAAACAACAATAATGGTAATAACAATAATAATAATAATAAAAATAATAATAATAATAATAATAATAATAATAATAATAATGGAATTATTAAATGAAAAGAACTAACATTGTGTATGTGAATACAGGTTTTTTCCATATATTAGTAAATTATTGTCTAACACAGTTAATCACTTAGTTCTGAGGTTCAACATTCAACCATTCAACTAACTGGGTGTTGAGTTGAGACCAGTTTAGTCAGCTGTTGTCCGAAGGTCAAGAATGAACTTTGAACCTTGACTTTTATGGGAGAGAAGTCTGTATGGAAATCCGATCATCTGCAATTCCCTGTCAACTCAGCAGTCTGATGAAGATCATATGACATGGCTAAAGACCAAAATGTGACTTTATGGACATTGAAGAGATGAGTCGTTTTCCACTGGTGTAAACAGGAACGACTAACAGTCAGGCATTCGTTGAAAGAACAGCAAAGAAATGCATTTTAATTGAACAAATTACATTTTCTGTTGTGAATGAAATATCTGATAATGTGGAAAAATATATCTCTCAGTAGTCGTTTAAATGTGACTGATAAACAGACTAAATGCTGTATAATTTACTGAAATCTCAGTTTATTAGTCTTACAAATTCATTAAACTGTCAGTGACCAATTATACTTATTCACATACCAATGAACATGTCCAAAAATATATGGCCATTAGTGAACTGGTAAAACCTTTCGTAACTCGACAGATACATTACCCGTTCTGGCAACGATACGCTTTTGTCCCAATTCGATTCCTTTCCAATTTTTTTCGATTTAAATTGTGATTCTCACAATTCTTCGATATTGCTGATTTTTGTAGATTAAAAACAAAATAAATGTATAAAACTTGTTTTTGGTCATTATTTTTCTTGATTTCAATTAGACACAGTAGCCAGACCATCATTCTGCTGCTATAATGCCCAAGAAGACAAGTAAAAAGATCAATAAAAACATTAAAAATGACAAAAATTTTATAATGGATTATTTTTGTTTGAAAAAAAAATCGATTTTTTTTTAACAAAATATGGATTTTAAAATTGTGAAGCAAAAAAATCCAGATTTTCGATTTTTTGATTCAATTTTCCCATCCCTATTACCTGCAGGGTTACTAACTGTCGAGTTAACTAAACTAGTCTACTTATGACTACATAACAAGCTGACTGAAAGGTTATGTTTCTGAAACGGCTTCCAACTCTGAAAACTGATTACACAGCATTTGTGGAGTGTATCAGAGATGGACAAGAAGCTGAGTACAGAGAACTGGTTAGTCAGTTTGTGAGAAGGTGCAGAAACAATCACCACATCTTGAACATACACAATGGGATATCAACATCAGTAGGAGCAGGAGTAAACAAACCCCTGTTCACATCCTTGGAGAAGAAGAAACTGAACAACCTGATCCAGAAGTTCTAGTTTTGGAGACTGATCTGAAGCTCATCCAGTAGAAAAATACTGCACAGGCTGTTGAACATGATGGACGAGTCTTCACATCCTCTATGCCAGTGCTTATCAAACTTTGCCAGCCAGAAACCCCAAGATAGCAAATATTGCTGTTGATGCGCGTGACTTTTGACCTCATGCAAAGATAAACTGGTTAATTGTGTGATATATAAAATGGGCCATTTTGCAGCATCCTCTACACATAAAACTAGAAAAATGTCAGAATCTTCATGAATAAGGAGGAAGAAGTGTTTTTTTTTTATTTTTATTTGGTTCACTGCTGTGAAAAGACACCTACATGCCTAAAATCTGCTTGTCTTAAGGAGGTAATAACAAGTTCAGATTTTTAAAAACATCTTCTAACTTTGTTATTTCTGCATTAATGTGTTAAAAAAAAATGAAGGTTTTGCATTCAGATTATCTCCTCACATTGGTTTAGTGTTAACAGCCATGATAAAAATCCCAGTTTGATTTGATAAATGTAGAACTTATAATAAGTTCTACATTTATGATTTTACAATTATCTAGTGACCTTCTGAAATGAATTCAAGACCCCCAAGGGATTCCAACCCCCAGTATGAGAATCACTGCTCTACACAACATAGAAAGGAAACAAGGTGTGTTCAGTCAGAGGCTTTTTCAGGTAGGTGCAACACATGAAGGTACAGGTTATTATTCATGCTAGTGGACATCATCCTGGCAGAGCAGCTGATCTGTGTTAAAAACATTTGAGAAATAAAAGAACATGATCCTCCCAGTGCTGCCTGAATGGGTCCGAAGCAGGTAGATGATGGCATCTTCAGCTTATTGGCCATTATAATAAGCAGACTGCTTATTGAGGTGAGCAGGACTTTCCTGATGTGAGATGTTAGAGAAACTGGCCAGTGCTTTAGAGGGTAGATTGTTTTTTAGATTTTGGAACAAGATGGGATGTTTTCTGGAGCACAGGAACTCCTTTCTGACTCTGGTGTTGAAAAGGTGCAAAAGAATCCAACATAGTAGTTCTTAGCAGGTCCCTGCCTTTCAAACAAATTTAGAACCATATAGAAAAAATATGTTCTAATCATAACAATAATAATAAATAAAAAAATGTGAAGTCAACATCTGACTTTCTAGGTGAGAGCAGAAATGAAGGAAGATAAAGCTAGCATTCATTGTGCAGCAACAAATCTGGTTTTAAGACACTAAATGCTCTCATCATTTTTATGATCTTGGTCATGAAGTTCAGGAGAACTTTGACCTCCCACTAAATCCCAACACCAGCACATTCCTGACTGAGGCTTTTCAGAACGATGTGTGTGTCAGTGAAGCCATTTAACACTTTGGAATTTACTATCAGTTCTAGCACTAAGACCACACTATTACCTGATCCTCAGTGATGCTACAAAGACCTGAAATTCCTCTCACACACACATACACACACACACACACACACACAAATCCGTCTGGATTGGACCTCACTGTTTCCGTACCATGACTGAGTTTGTATTTTGGATTACTGCACAAGAATCAACTATTAGTTTGCTTAGTTTATAAGTTTTGGAAGATTAATGCATCAGATTCCCCAGTGAAAATGAAAGGTTTTATATGATGAAGTGAAAGCAAATAAACCTATCCAAAAAATAAATAAATGAATGATGTAAAAAAAAAAAAAAAAAAAAAAGGAATAAAAATATTAAAACAACCTGCTTAAAAAAGAAAAAAAAAGAAGGATTTGTACTACCCCCCCCCCCCCCCCCCCCCCCCCCCCATCTCCCAAGGCAGGTGGCTGTTCATCTATCAGGCTCGGGTTCTCTCTCTCTCTCTCAGGTTCTCCTGGAAGCTCGAGGGTCCTATGCAGTATCTTAGCTGTTCCTAGGACTGAGCTTTTCTGTACAGAGATGTCTGATGTTTCACCAGGTATCTGTTGGAGCTACTTCTCCAGTGTGGGGGAAGTAGCTCCAGAACAATTTGAATAATATGGAATGAAATTTAAATACTTTATCAGTGTCCCATACCTAATCTGCCAAGTGGGTCAAATATTGATTTATATTTTAGAATTTGGCCTCATAAATTATACTTCAAATATAACATGATTTATTACATTACAGGACTTAAATACATGTTCCTAATAACCTCCTCATCCATTAATCAGAAAACAGCACAGAGTACATAAAAAAGTCCTGAAGCAGTTTTTAGGAAAATCATCAACAGATTAGTTTCTGCTTTAAATATTGGGTTTCTAACTTCAGACCTTTAAATACACCGCCGATGCAGCCCACGGCTGTGTGTGAAACCTGTGTTACGTGACATGCAACATGACATGTCATGGACTCTTTTTCACTCCCACCCCTGAAAAGAATTCAGCTGGTAACCTCCACCAAGCCTTTACAAAGGAATGTCCCTGATATTACATACTGACCAGTCAAATCTTGTAACTACACCCTTTATAGTAGAATTATTTGGACCTTGTTTACTAAGATGTACAATTTTAGACCATGAATCTGACACAAACAAACCGTTAACTGATCATCTTGCAATGTCCTATGTGCCAGATAGGGTTGTCTATAAGCTGATGCCCATACAACAGACCTCTGGAAAGCTAGGATTGCTGTGATTTATTCATTCAAAACCTTTTTCTGATTCAGTGAACAAAGCTAAATTAAAAAAAGAAATCTAAGAACATATCCCCCTAAAAAATAATCAGCTGAAACCGCAGGCAGATCCAGCAGCATATCTTCTTCAGCATATCTGCATCAGTAATGCCCATCACACAAGAGTTGCATGTTTGGATTTTTTCAATGGGAAAAACTATTTCACTACTCTGTATTCGAAGTGGATGCTGTTTTAGAGGGAGCAGTCTCACTGTTATGTTGCGTTTATGGACTGTGGACATGTGTATAGAAAAATATGTATCTTCCACTGAAGAATACTAAAGGAGTTTGCTCCTTTTCCTTCTGCCATCTCATCCAGACGTGAGGCCATTTTATGTTTCTTTAATCTACTATTACTGTATGAAAAAAAAAGAATTTCTAGTCTAAAAAAAAAAAAAAAAAAAAGTTCAACATCGGCCTGAGACAAACTATCATTGTTTTGCTGTTAGTTCTTCTTCTCTGCAGATCTTTGGGATTTTCTCTCTTTAGTGTCCAAAGAGCAAACAGCTGCTGAGTTACCAAAGTACAGTCCATCATCTTCAGCTTTGTGTTAACACACCACCACACCAATGACCACTGCTGTGTGCGTGTGTGCCATGAGGGAGTTTCATTCCACTTATATGCAGGGCTTAGCTGGCCCCGAGCACAACAATGCCTGCATTGAGGAGGCCTTTCCCCCACGTGGCTTGGTGTAGATGGAGTGTTGTTGAGGGGGTTTGCGGAGTGATGCAGTTTTTTTGGGAGGTAGGGGGTTTGTCATGTGAAGAGACCCTGAGCTCTGCAGCTGTTGCCTGGCACGCTCCGGCCTCAGGGAGCACCGACAGCTCACATCAGTGCCAAGTGTCCTGCGGCAGCGGATGGGTGGGGGGGGATGGCGGGGGGCTCTGTCATCATGGGGCATCTGGAAGGGGGTAAATGAGAGAGGGTGAGGGGTTGTAGACCAACAAACACCCCAACACCAGATGCACTCACGTTCTCCCCTGCTCGCCCCTGATTCGTCTCTTTGGTGGAACGTGTCAGAGTTGAAGCAGTTCGTACCACCGACAGTCAAGTCAGAGCACAAAACCATCGGCTGTAAATCTCTCAGAGCAGGTGACTCTTCTACCACATAATCTTTATTCAATTTGTCACACAAGCTGGGGGATGTTAACATTCCTGCAGAAAGAAACTGTTCAACAAAGTCCAGATTCATGGCGCCACACACGGTTCTTCTGTCAGTTCTATCAGAGGGAAGCTTACTGAAGGAGCCCAAGCAGGTTATCCAACCATGATTACTGAAAATAACACTTTGAGGGATTTTGATACTCAAAATTAGACATATTTTCACATTTAAGATTCAAAACACGCAACAGTGCACACTTGCTTTAAGCTAAAATGTACAATCACCAGTTAACCAAGAAACAGGGGGTCAGCATGAGATACGTGCAGAAAAGAAGATTTTTGCTCTCACCCAAAATGCCGAGACTCTAAGATGTAGCATCAGCTAAAAGATCAAGCACTGGCATCCAAACCAAACATGGTTCAAACCCCATGTAACAAAACCAGGAGAACATTACTGTCTACTTTAGAGCTTGTGGTAACTTCTCCACATCAAGCAAACCACACAAACAAGATGCCATATAAACAGCAGAGACTGCTGATTGTAGAGATGTATCTTTCATCACTGTGAGAGCTCTGAACTCTAAGAGTCAAAAACATAAAATCATGGCTTACTTTTGATGTCTTGTAGTCAAAAGTTTTATTCCAGTTTTAAAAATCTCTGATAGTGTGTTCTGCTTTTTGTGAAAGTCATCATAAAGGTCCTGGTAGTTGCCATGAAAAAAGGGGTTTTAAAATGAAGAATTTACTCTTCCTACAATACACTATTTTACAAATTCAATCAGTATAACATGTAAACTGGAGTCTTCATTGTTTCTCTTCGATTTTAACCATGAGTTCCCTTTAGATGAGAGAAGTTTTTTTCTGATAGTGTGTTATTAAGTTTAGTGGATTGGATCCTTTCCAACAAAATGATCTTCTTAAGTTGTAAGTTAATGGGTAGAAAGAGAAGCTGCTAAAGAGTCTTTCTTATTTATGTCACAGCTTTTGATTTAAAAAAAAATGTCAGCATGACTAAAACTTTCATTTAATCAGTCAAGTAACTGTGAAAGCAGTGCAAGATGCATGCATGGTGCACAGTAAGACACAATCTCTGTGTGTTGCTGTGGACTTGATCCTGTCCTGACTGGTTCCTTACTGGATTTACCCAGCATACAAATGCACACAAACACACACAGCCCTCCTGAGGTTTTAGATAAAAATAACTGGGGAGTCAAGTTAAAAGTATTTATGGGGTTCATCTCACACAGACACAGCACAACCAGCAATATATATCCACATAAACATCATTCAAATAACAGATTTAAAAGATGAAAAACATGTGAATGTTGGACTGAAATGACTTTTTATGAAGTAAGTATCGTGTTTCTGTTTGATATCAGATGGTTTGAGTTATTTCATGAACAATATGGTAGCATTTTCTTTTCTGCTCTAAAGTTGAGGAATTTGTAGCGACATCTGTTTTCATCAGAAACGAACCCTGACCAATCTGTAACAAACCAGGAGTGCAGAAGTTTACACTGCTGCCCTTCTTCCCCTCTATCACTTCTTCTCTGTTCTTGGTGAGGAGTGCTCAGTTCACAGTTGCTTTATTATTTATCTGCCCGCATCGGGCCAACAGTTGCTGTTCCCCCTCTTCTCGCCAAAGTGCTGCTCTACCACCTGGAGCTGTCATTTTACTGCACTGTTGCTACTGCTGCCTCGGATATTCACAGACAGTCTTCAGAAAACCAACTCAACCTGAAAACATGACAGGTTTGACTAAATTGCAGCAGGATTCAGAGTGAGGTCAAAATATCGTAAGTTGTTCTCTGTCAAAGGCTTTTTCTCTATTCCTCATTTGTCCGTAATAATTCTTCAGATGTAGCTGTCCTCATTCAACACTCATCAACTAGTTATATTAATATTTTTTCACAAAGCTGCCACTGCAACACTGCAATACAACTCACCTGTATCAGAGTATTTAGGTGGTTAATGTGGAGTTCAGTTTCTAGATATTCCAGGCTAAATTTTTTTTAGACAAAATACGCAGATCCTCCTTTGTTTTCAAATTGTCTGAGACTTTTCAGGCTCAGATGAGAAGAAAAAGAAATGTAATGGCTTTCTAGTATGATTTAATAAATGTAATCCAGGCCCTCAGTTGTAGATAAATCCTCATCCATCTGACCTTCATCAGTTTGTTGTGGTGATGAAGGAGTTAAGCCAGAAAGCGATGCTCTCGATTTACCGGTTGACCTATGTCACTACCCTCATCTATGGCCACAAACTGTGCATAATGATTGAAAGAATCAATATCTAAATGAGTTTCCTAAATGAGTTTTGTTAGGCTCTTCCTCAGAGATAATGTGAGAAGTTTGATCATCCTGGAGGGGCCTTGACTAGAGCCACTGCTCCTCTGCATCGAGAGGAGCCGTTGAGGTGGCTAAGACATCTGGTTAGGATGCCTCCTGGACGTCTCTCTGCTGGGGTGTTCTGGATATATTTATATAAATGTGTGTGTGTGTGTGTGTGTGTGTGTGTGTATATGTATGTGATATTTATCTGGAAAAATGACATTCCGGTGTTTTGAATTTTGTGCAAACATTAACTTTTGGTATCTTCATCCAGATATAAGTTCTTTTTCAGGCTCATGAAGAAAACCACCTAAAATGAGTTGTTTTTGATGTGCAACAAACAAAGTGCACAATCTTTTCTCCACCAGTTGCATGCGCATCATGTCTTTGCATTAATCAACTGCAGAAGTCATTGCAGGTCTGTAGACCTCAGCATCCATAACTGCAGCAGTTGTCCATCTGTTAAACCTTAAGCATCAGCACATAGACGCCAGAACCACTTCACATGTCAACCCGATCCTCATCTCCACCTCTCCTCTCTGTTTTCAGAGGCTGTAAAGGCCGAAACAGTGGAGTAGTAAAAGGCCAGGGCCCTTCATCAAACCGGGGCCGCGCTCCTTACACCTACATGTGTGGTCACTTGTAAAGTCGTCCTTGTGGCGGAACACCGTGTCGCCACTCGCCTAATGCATAAAAATACCTTGTTAAAGAGCCAGTTACCTTCGGATGGTGTGACGTTCAGAGAAAACAACACCCCACAAACACACACACACACATCAGGTTTTTACTTCTGAAATGAGTGTTTGATAGACAAATAAATCAAAAACAAACCTGGTACTGCTGATCGACCTTCAGATGCAGTTTTACTCACCTGTTAAAAAAAAGGAAAAGGTCATATTGTGTTTCAGTCAGGTCAAATGCTGTCTTTAAGAAGAATCTTCTTCTGTGCTGTTTTTATTTTTATGGAAGCCAAATGTGTGTAGAGGATGAAGAGTAGGAAGAAAACGTATGGTGTAGGGGTTTAGCTGTGTTGATAAGATAAAGTTCTGTGGTTTGAAACAGTGATGAGATCCGTCGGAGTCACACATGCTGTTTGTTCTTCTCATGTTTTCACAGCAGGTCCAACAAAAGATTCCTCCAAACTGAATCAGAGGTCAGCCAGTTGGATCAGTTCTCAATGCCAGTGATTCACTTTCACTCTTCAGATCTTTCTACTGTGTGTCAGAGCTAATGTTTAAAACAGAAACTCAACCACGTTTTCTTCCTGACACACAAATCTGAAGCCAACTGAATCGGTGTGTTTCCTACGCACAAGCTCTCAACTAACAACACTTTTTATTGTTTCATAACTGACATGTTTTCAATAATTGTATTAAGATAAATTCAGATCACGTTTTTTAAAGACACATGAACAGATATGTATTTCTGTTTATCTGGAATCTTTCACTTGCTGTCATAATGACTGTGGCTTCATACTTGCCATCACACTTTCTGCTCACTTGTTGATATTTGGCTGCGCCTCATTGGACATTACCATCATTTTAAGCTATCTGATTGGTGGACAGGACTGCACGGTGGCGTAGTGGTTAGCACTGTGGCCTCACAGCATGACGTTTACTGGTTCAATCTTCAGCTTGGACCTTTCTGTGTGGAGTTTGCATGTTCTCCCTGTGTATGTGTTAGTTCTCTCTGGGTACTCCAGCTTCCTCCCACTGTCCAAAGACAGTCTATTCTATTCTACAGTCATCTAGGAGATGATTTTATCCAAAGCGACTTACATATGAGTGAGAACAACATAAGCACGAAATCAAACAGTAGAAGACATTGTAGGAAGGTGCTAGTGGACTGTCCAGTTGGACGCAGGTCCTTACATGAAGTGCTACAGGCATTTTTGCTTGTTTACTCCCTTCCCACCCCATAATATCACCGATGTTATAATACAAAGAATTAATACCATAATGTTTGTTGCAAAGAACTGGGCTAAGTTCTCCAACTTTCCTACAAATATATCTATACTAAGTGCTGAAGTACTCCTTGAAGACATGCATGCCTGGAAAACTTCCATTGATCCTCTAAAGAGTAAAGTATGTATATCTCACTTTACCCAGGACACACCACCATCCCGGGGAATTTACTGACTATATAAGTAAGAGTTCTCTGCGCACTAGAGATACAGTGGATTTTTAAGGGATTAATGAACTGTATTTCTGTTCATAAAGGTTTTGCAGTTCTATCAGCATATAAAAACACTATTTTCAGTTCATTTCCCTGTGAAAACATCCCAGCTCAGAACACTGCAGTGATAATGTACAGCTCAGTGGTCCCAGGGCTGACCAACAGGTCACTGTCCCATGTATCTACCTTGATTCTCTCTGTTTGGACAACTGGTTTGATGACCAGTGGAAGAAGAACTGGTTGTTGTTGGCTCGTGTTGATTACCAAGCAATGAGCAAAGAATGTTGGCAGAATGCAGCTGGTTACAGATCTGCTGGAGATCAATTCTCAGCTGGTAGGCAACTTCAAGTTAGTGGTCAGCAATTAAGACCAGATCAGATCTCAGTGGTTCCAGTCATATGGAAAAGAAAGTAAACCCTCTGTCACTTTCAAGGTTTTATGTTTCAGAACTTCACAGTAAATATTCTTGCCCTCACTAGAGCTAAAAATAAGGCAAGGCAGACACATCACAACAAAATGAGGATTTCTCTACCTGTGGGAAATTCAGAGGCATGACTCCAAATTTTTGTTTAAAAGTTTACTTTGTCAAAAGTTAAAACTCATTATGTTGAACTGAATAATACACAGAGACAGTTTTTTTTTTTTTTTTTTTTTTTTTTGCCACATAATCTGAATTAACTCCGCTCATCCATAATGAAAACAGTTCTTTTTTCACATCAGTTTCAAACTAATTGAGCACACTATTCAAGATGCAATAGAAGTTAGGATCCTGATCGTGGCTGTGGACCTGGAGGACCTCTGACTGTACAGGGTTAACATAATCCCCCTGAAGCTGCAGCTTTAGTGGATGTAATTCACCGCGCAGCTGTCCACTGCTGGAAGAATTGTGAAATTGTCCTGCACATGTTCAGCTCCAGGAACAAATGTCACAAAGTAAAAAAAAAAAGAAAAAAAAAAGCTGGACCTCTGAACCTCCACACTCCCTTCTGCACACCACATCCTCACACATGGATTTACCAAACATGGGATTAAGGAGAAGTGAGGAGGAAGGCAGGTTGAGGAGAATCGTGTTAGCAGACCATGTGGACAAGATGGAATCATTATAAAAACAAAGCATTAATGCTTTATGACAGACATCGGCTAATAGAGCATAATAATAAACGACTTAAATTCACACAAATTGATGTATGTGTAGAGACACAGACAGAGATCAAGTCAGCCAGGTAATCTTCTCCACTTTGTGCTTCAGCTCAACGCCTCGTCAGGTTTTTGACTCTGGGTTGGCTCTGCAAGCATCTGTGTCTAAAGAGATGGAACTGGATGTTAAGATGAAAAGGAAATATGCAGAGACATCTTCAGTCGTAACAATGAGAACAGAAAAAGTTACTGTTGGCTGTAAGTCAGACTCCTGCCAACAGGACTGGTGTTCTCATGGGAGAAATCTTTCCTCAGAGCTTTCCACAGTCAGAGACAGCAGACTGAGGCAGTTTCTGTGCTGGAACCAGAACACAGATGAATTTATAACCATCTCCACATACCAAGAGGATGAAAAGGATGCAGCATTCTATACAGTATACTTTCTTTAAAACAAATTGGTTTAGGATCATTTCTTGCCTCTTCTTGGTCTGTATATTTTATGACAGTTTACAGAGCAGAGGATGGCTTTCAGGTCACATACACCAGATTTAAGTGCATGAATTTTTCTGATGTATGCACCTTTAATGTAGTGAGTCAGTTCAGCAGGTGCAGAATATTCATCCAGTTTCATATCCTATCACAATGCAGATCCAGACAGTTTAATGTTTGGATTTAACTGATTTGGATTTAATGTTTAAAGATCCACACATTTTGGTACCATCAGTATACATTTCTCTTAATTTTCCATACCTGCCTAATCATGTGGAGGTTCATGGGGGTTAAAGTCATTCCCACTTGTTGCAGTGGGCGAGGCAGGGTAGCACTGACCCTGGCATTGTTACCACAGAGGGAAATGACTACGGAAGTAAAACAGCACAATTGTGTGAAAGGTTCCCTGTGTTCCCCCTAACATGAGTCGCAGGATTGATCTGATTTCAGGAAAGAAAAATTAATTTTGCTGCTGAGATCTAAATCTATTTGTAGAATTCTCTCCGATCTTTGTTGTTGTTGTTTTTTTTTTTCCAGATAACTGTTTTATTTTAATTCTGTGTGTATTAATCTATCAGTGTTAAATGCAACTTTTTGAATAAAAATGTTTTACATGGGTGTGCAAATGTGCTATTTTGGGTTTTTAAAATGAGTTTCTGCCATATGAATCATTGTGTACATTAATGCACGGATGGCTAACTAATTTTGAGATGTCCAGATTAGATCCACTTTTCAGTACCTGTGGACGACTCTGACATTGTCACTACAGCTATCCATGATACTGTCTATGGCGGCAGGCGGTAGGAGATTGGTCATTAGGATTCACCAGTAATACCGGTGCAACATGATGGTGCAACACAGAAAACAGTCACTGGATTGGTCTATAACTCATATGTGACCAGCACAATGGACAAACTAGAGAACAACAGTAACAGAGGGACTTTCAGAACTTACAAAACTACAAACACATCTTTTTATGTCTGTTTCTGTGAATGTACATTATCATAATCCACCATCGCCATGTTTTTTACTGTCTGAAAGTGATGTCAGAACTGGGGAGTGAGCGCTGAACTCTGCACTGCCCTCTAGTGGCTGCATTCTCTAACATCCATGCCAACGTGAGGGATGCATGGGACCTCCTGTCCTCAACACAGCTACAGACCTGGTAGCCCCAGAGTCTCACTTTGCTTGATGCTCTTGGAGTGAAATGTAACTGGCTCACTTCTCTTGCTGACACCTAAATAAAATTAGTTCAAATTTACACTGTTGTTAATGTGTTTACAACCATATGCAAGAACATTTTATTAGCTTTCATTTGGTACAACCTTCAGTGCTACAGCATCAACCTCTGGGAAGCTACAATGAAAACAAGGACATAATGTCCCAAATTTAGCATTGTTTTTGAAAAACGTCAAAAATAAAACAACATGGCTCATGAAGCAGGTATAGCCAAGGTCCAAGATCAAAATAAATTATATATTTAGTTTATTTAGACCTTGGAGAATGGGAATAATATCAGTTTGTATATGTTTGATGAAAAAGGTCAAATTTGAAGAGGTCTAATGGGGAGTATGTGAGGTTTGACAGCGTTTTCAATGGACACATCTATTTAGGTGCATAAAGCAATAAAATAATCTTAAAGAGTAACGCCTGCATTGTATGTGTGTGTGTGTGTGTCTCTGTGTATTTTTCATTCATGATGGGAGCCAAAACATGACTTCACAACAATTGAGTAAACCAGAGGTAACAAGGTTTTTTAAGGTTCTAGGTTCGGGGTTAGAATTAGGGTTTATTCAGTTGTGGTGGTTCAAGGCTGGGGTAAGGAATGAGAGAATGTGTGTGTGTGTGTGTGTGTGTGTGTGTGTGTGTGTGTGTGTGTGTGTGTGAAAGAGAGAGACAGTGACAGAGAGAGATACATTTCCTGCATGTCCTTGGTCTTACTGAACATTAGTGAACACATTCACCCTCATGCCAGGAAAGCTGCAGTAGTGTTCCTCACTGCCTCAGGAGGGAGCAATGAGCCAACAGTGACTCTGGGCTACATGATATATGATGATACTAAAAGCTGAACAGCAAACAAAGGTTATGTTTAGTTATAAATGTATTATTTCTAGTTCTAGGCTGCATATAAACTTCTAGTTAGTGTTTTCTAGCTTGTAGTTGAGTAAAATAACCACTATGAGGTGTTGTGATTAAAGTAATTAAAGACAAAATCAATTGATTTATTATTTATGTTTAGGAATGTTATTATCTGTCTACCTGTTTTCCAAATCTCGATGTCTCCATCATCTAAAAGCATTTAAAGATATTACAGAATTCGTTAGTGTTAAGGTCTCAGCTACAATAACTGCATGTTAAAGTAGCAACTTCCTATCCAATCAGAATAGCTTTGTGACATCACTTCCACAAAACACAACATGCCTCTGATGTGATATGGTTGTGTGGCGGAAAATATCTGTCCTTATTCTCGTCCTTTGTCTTTGATTATCTATGTGGCAGTGTAAAAACAAACAAACACAAAGCGCCTGGACAACTGATAATGCTAAGTTTTAAGGACGTCCATGCTGTTGAAAACAAAGCTTACACATGTGACTTCATGATATTTTTTGTCACAGATAACAAACATGGCAGTGACGTTTCAAAACCTAAACGCCGGTTACATGCAGACGTGCAAACGGACTATTTGCAAATCTTCACTTTGGTCCGAGGTTTTTAATAGAATCGTTTTTGTGTGGATGACCGGTCAAATCGGAGACACTCTGCTACGTGTTGACAAGGCCTAAATCTGTTAGTGAGCATTTCTGCTGAGATAATCTCAGCCTCACAGGTGTGGCATATCAAAATGCGGATTATTGCCCAGGTGTGCCTTACGCTGGGCGGACACTGTGCGATTTCGAGCAGATTTCACCACAATTTTGCTGTCGCAGGCCACGCTGCGTCATCGTAGAAACATCGTAGCGTCGGGATGTCCGGTCGGGAGGTCGTAAGCCGTACAGTGTGAGAACACTCACGAGGAAGGATTAATTGCTGCTACGTTCTAACGATGATGCTGCGACCTCCCGATCAAACTTCTGGCATGTCAGTAATTTTCGCCGTCGCTCGTACAGTGTGAGTGGTGTTACGTCACGATTCTACGTTCGCACTTGCGCAGAAGACACCGGTGGAGCTTTAAACAATGACAGGCAACCCCAACTTCAGACATGTGCGGTGGACACAGCTGCTAGAAGAGAGATAAGTAGAGCTATGGAGAGAACACGAGGTTTTCTTTTGTTTGTTCGTTTCAGCACACAAGACAGCACACACAAATGCAACAACTTGCTGCCTGCTCGCCATCTTGTTGTCAGGCATGCTGTGGTTGTCATAGGAACTAGGAACCTTTGTTTTTCGTTGTTCACACTCGAGCATGTCATGCCGTCACACACCGACTGACGCCGACAACTGGTCGTGGTTGTCAATAATGGTGGCTGACAGGAGTCGTACAGTATGAGTACACATGTCGTAGGGTCAAATAGAGTACGAGGGACAAACCCGGTCGTGCAGTGGGAGCATTTCCCCGACAGTCAGATTTCTAAAATCAAAATCAAATCAAAATCAAATCAAATTTTATTTATAAAGCGCTTTACAACAACCTTAGTTGACCAAAGTGCTGAACAAAGATAAAAAACAAGTAAAAATATAAAATAGCAGTTCATTCGCATGTAAAAATCTCAACAGCCAAAGGCTGATCTAAACAGATGAGTCTTTAGCCTGGCCTTAAACAGAGGCAGGTCCATGATGGAGCGTAACTCCAGAGGCAGAGAGTTCCAGAGTTTGGGCCCTGCCACTGCGAAGGCCCGATCGCACAGTGTCCGCCTGGCATTAGGCTGGCAACAGTAAAAGACCACTCTAAAATGTACAGTTTTATCACACAGCATGATGCCACAGATGTCACAAGTTTGGTGGATTTGTGCAATAGACATGTGCGATTCTGCAATATATATACTTAAGACTAATCAGTCTTTGGTCAGTGGCCTTTCTGTGTGGAGTTTGCATGTTCTCCCCGTGTATGCGTGGGTTCTCTCCGGGTACTCCGGCTTCCTCCCACCATCCAAAGACATGCATGTTAGGTTAATTGGTCACTCTAAATTGCCCCTAGGAGTGAGTGTGAGCATGTGTGTGGCCCTGCGATGGACTGGCGAGCTGTCCAGGGTGTACCCTGCCTGTCGCCCAAAGCCTGCTGGGATAGGCTCCAGCTTCCCCGCGACCCTGAATTGGAATAAGCGGTTTGGAAAATGAATGAATGAATGAATAATCAAGACTTACTGTGATGGACTGGTGAGATGTCCAGCGCCTTTTGCCCAAACGACTGCCGGGATAGGCTCCAGCTTCCCTGCGACCCTTCGTCGGAATAAGTGGTGAGGATAATGAATGAATAATCAAGACTAATTACATTCATTGGACTTAGTCCATCACTGTACTTGTTTCATAAACCAAACTACTCACCATATTATCACACTCTGTCACTAAATGTGTTCATTCAGCTTGTAGAAACACTCACATAGTGCTCACCACACAATAACATAACATCTGACTGCCAGCATGGGTTAGCAAAAGTTACGAGAGAAAAATAATGAGGACGAGCCATCATCATTCATGACAGGTTTAATAACACATGATGCTTTTACCTATCAGATAAATATCACATCATTTGAAAGTCTGATATGATACACTCTCCTCTGTAAATGAATGAGCTGGTGGGAGTTGATACAGGGTGGACGACACACCAGTCTTAGCATTAAAGCTTAGGGACTAGAGACCAACACACCCACACAAACGCATGGGCGAAGGGCTGAGACAGGTTTGGGCTAGACCAAGTTTAGGGGGTAGTTACTGCATGCTTTTGTCCCCTTTTTGTTACTTTTAACAAATATTGTAATTCTATACAATGTTGTATTTTTCAACACTAAAAAATTAACAAGATTAAAACAAAACAAAATACAAAGTCTAAAAGAGATCCAGGGCCTTTGAAAAAACATCCTGGACTTAAACCGACCCTCTTACCCCTGCTCCACCAATCTGTCACATTAAAAAAATTCTACTTTTCTTAACAATTTTGGATCCTATAGGGTTCAGGCTGGGACATTAAAGGTAGATTGTAGCCATGGCATGTCTAATGACTGTGTTCAAATATGAGACCTTAGCTGACTTCACAGCTACAGCAAAGTGTTTGGGACTGAAACTGTTCCATGAAAAAAAAAACCCAAAATATTTTTCATGTATTTCCAACTGTATCACTTAATGACAGACCTCTGGTGGTGGTAGGTTCCGTTTCCTCCTCCTCCTCTGGTGATAACTCTACACGCTCAAATAATCTCAGTGATTTATTCACCTCTCATTCTGATGCATCTTTTCTGACAAGACATACTCAGAGAAAGGTCACACGCCCTGGCCAGGGCCTCTCAGTGACGCTCTAAGCTAAAATAGAACTAAAAAGTCATCCATCAAACATGTAAGCCAAGGGTCAGTGATGAGCTGGCAGCTGAGGGAAACTACTGACATAAAACTGAGCATGACAGAAAAATCCCAGAATGCTTTGCAGTTTAACCTCCACATTTACAGAATGTTAAGTATTTCAGATTGACGCTTCTTTCAAGTCATGTTATAGTAAATAACACAGAGAGAACAGAGAGAGTGTTAACATGGCCCCTGCTTGGCCAAGCATTGCAGTTGTTGTTCTCTGTAGCTGCTTCATCCAGTTCAGGGTTGCTGGGGGTTGGAGCCTGTCCCAGCTGCTATCAGGTGAGAGGTGGAGAACACCCTGAACAGATGGCCGGTCCAACAGGACCAATGCAGAGATAAATGAAACCAACAACCAGTCAGACACACTCCTGCAGTCAACTGGTACATACTGGTGGGCAATACTTCAAGTATTTGTATTGATTCAATGCCAAGTGAATACGAGCCCAGTATCACTGATACTTTCTAATACCTTAAGTGGAGAGAAACATCAAATTGATAAGTCTGAATGAATTTTCATGACCTTTTAACATAATGAAACCTCATCATCTGAACGTTTGTGTGTAAAATCATGACGTGAAGAACTTACACAACTTGCATACTGCTGGCTGAGCCTCCCTGAAGAACCCCCTCATCAAGTTTGTCACTTTCAGATCAGGTGTTTGTTGATCCACTGGGTGCACTGAAGGAATTATATGAGTAATAAATAAAATATAATCATGAACACGATCTGTGTCATCAGATCTCTTGACCAGCATATGATGTCACTGCCAGCAATCAGCTGATAGACGACGGTGAAAAATGCCATCTGACTTTGCTGACCTGTAAAATCAAATAATATCAATTTATTTCTTCTTTCCCAGAGTTATTTCTACTCCCAGAAAAACATTTTTTTCTTCTTTGGGTTTGACAGTCTTGCCATTCTTGCTCTATAAAATGCAAAACCACCATCTTTCATTCAACACTATGGTACATGGATTGAAGCAGTGGTGTGTGTGACTTCCTGTACTGTGCTCCACACTCATGGTGCCAACTTTAACATTCAAACAGACCAGAAAGTCCCAGCAATATTGTCTACATGTGAACATAACGGGCAGTAAAGAACATAACTCAACTTTATGGGGTAACAATCTCAAATGTTAATTCCTGCTGCACATGGATTTCCCATGAGTTTTGCAGTCTTTACACAGATGGCACCGTGGTGCACTGTGGATCTGTGACTCTGGAGAAAACGGCATGTCATTAAAAAAACTAAAGCTATGTCAAACTTTACTGTAGAGCTTTAAGAGTGGAAAACTAATCCTAGATTACTCCAGAACAGAGAACTTCAGATGTGTTCAAGTTTGGGGAGAAATTCCTGGCCACAAGACGCAATGTATAAATAAAAAAAATACAGGTAAAACTATTGTAAAAAAAGCTAAAACGGAAAATTCCTTGAAATATTTCTGATAAATCTTGCCTTATTTTTACAGACTTCGGAGTGAGGAGGCTCTGCTGAACAGAAAAGCAATTTTCTATCTGTGGTGTGATTAAAATAGCAACTCCATAAAAGAATATTGTTTTCCTTGATTTGGATACTGACATGTGTGTCTCTCTTTTCATTTTGGCACCTATTGGACATTTTATCGGCTCTACAAAGAATTCACATATATTGTCTTCTTTACTTTTGTTAAAAAATAATTCATTATCTTGAGGTGTAAAAAATCTCTTACAGACCATTGCACACTGATGACTAAAAGGCATAAACATCACACCAAGCCACTGTGAAGGGCTAAAATATCAATAAAAAATCATCTCTACAAAGTAATATTCTGTGAATAGTTGATGTAATTCCACCCAGAACTATATGTAGTTCTAAAAAAATGACATATAACATGATAACATTTAGGGCTGCACGGTGGCGTAGTAGTTAGCACTGTAGCCTGTGTGCTCCTGCGATGGTCTGGCGAGCTGTCCAGGGTGTACCCTGACTTTCGCCCAAAGACTGCTGGGATAGGCTCCAGCTTCCCCGCGACCCTTCATCAGACCAGACAGTTGGGATAATGAATGAATGAATGAATGTTACATAGTTAAATACTAACATATTCTAACCCAGTAACTGAACATTGAACTTTACTTTGTTATACAAAGCTGGTAGTTATCTTGCAGGTGGTGAAACATATTGGATGTATTTCCTTACTTATATTCTGCTTTACAGGTTGTTGAACTCAATGCCACCTTTGCTCATGTTTTTAGAAGCTGTATGTCAGAAGCATTTCAGACAGTGCTCCCAGACCCCCTACACCCTTCCCCCACCACCTCCCTGTCTATCGACTTGGACCTGACTTTAGACATCAAGAATATAACCCTTCAATCTGGGAGTCAGAAAATCCAACCCGTCTGAGAAAATCCTCCCTCCCTGAATCTCTGCAGAGAGACAAAGAGAAGGCTCGACTCTGAAACTGATCTGTGGTTTGAACCCAAAACAAAATGAAAACAAAACAAATCACAACTCCCTTCCCATGCTCCACTCCATTCATATTCATTCCACAAGAAAATAACAAACCTATTAAGTTGATCATCGACCATAAATATCAAACAATCGCTGGGCCCAGATGGAGAGGATTATGTCGCCTTAAAGTCATTAACATCACATCCTCTCCCTAAGCTTCCAATTCCCTTCTCAGCTGCATTGTAATACCCCACATCGGATCACTTTCCCATATTAAACTCACTGTTTGCCAATGCGTTTGTTAATGCTTTCGGTTTTTTAGTGCAGATACAAGTCCTCCACTCAGACTGATAGAATTCCTGAGCGTGATTAATCCGATTTGGAGTCAAATGGGTCAGAACGCTGTGGAAACAGGCAGAACGGGGCTCTCGTCCTAGGTGGCGGCAGGATGTTTTTTTTTTCAACACTCGCCTCCTTTGAAGCGAAGACAGTGCATGTTTCACGCTGAAAGTGGCTGTCAGAAGTCAGGCCGGGCTTATAACACACCGTAACCTGAGATCGCAAAGGAGCTTAGGCTTCCCCAGCCAGAGTTTTGATATCAATTAGATTTGTGGTTACCTGATACTTGGAAGGCCTGGTACTGAACATCTGCATGGGATAATGAGAGGAGGAGGCGGAGGAGTGGGGCTGGAGCTCTGCTGTGGTACCTTGGCAATGCTGGAACACATGAAACATCAGCTGGCTCTGATGAAACGGAGCCACACACATCCAAACGAAGCTCAAGCAGACAGACAGAAGACACTTGGAAACACACAAACACAGGTGGACAGAGTACTTCAATGAAAGCAAAAACTTTCATTGTATGCCCAGAGACCTTCTAGTAGGATGAACTGAAGTCAGATTTTTCTGCTGTGAACAAACACATACAAAGCTATAAGACTATAAGATTCAGAGACTGTAGCTCAATCATTTATCTGAATGCTGGAGAAAACTGGAAGCAGAGTTTCAGTAATCGTGCCCAATGCCATACAGTTAGTTTGTGGAATTATATTTGACCAAAGCTTTCAGAAACTTGGATTAATCCACTCAGCAAAACACCCAATGCAATAAATGTGAAAGTGACTACAATTTAAATGTTAATTTCTTAGTAAAACTGATAAGAATCATGCAAACTTTCCTTATTGCTTCCTGTCATTTCACAGAATCCTGACCAGAACAAATTTTAACCACGTAGAACCAGTTTAAGCTTCAGTCAGTCATGACGGGCAGCAGTGTGTCGTCTGTTAACACTCCAACGTCTACCAGCTGGATGTTAACAAGATGCTGAGAGGTGGTCGAAGCACGGAACTACTTCTCCCACCACTGAAACACATCAACAAACCAAACAGACATCCAACAAAGACCCAACAGAGGACACTGCAGGCTTTCTGGTTAACCTTAGAAAAAGGCTGCATGACTTTTTAATGTAAATTCTATCAATATTTTGCTGTGTAAGTCTTGTCTTTTGCAGTCTGACAGCAACAGTTGAGTCATCGCTATTAGCTCAGCAGAGGTCGAGCACCTCTTAAAGTTCAGTAAGAAGACAAAGAGTTAAGAACAGACGAGACGGGAAGTCGCACTGTCTTGGGAGACTTATCGAACCTGTCCAGTAATCACGTCCTCCATGTTAGATCTGCCAACCATTCCCAAACGCTGTGCAAACAACCCTGCAGACGTTTCACGTTTCAAAGTCCTCAACTCCAGCTGTAGAGCCTTTTTCCACCATCGAATGTGAAGGAATGGGGCTGAGAGAGGTTAAAGACAGAGGAATGGGCCTTGTTTGATAAACTGCAGGTGCCCTGGACGATAAACTAAAGCTGCTGATAGAAGCTCGGAGCAGAAACAATGTGTGCAGCAGCAGCAGCAGCTCTGTAGACAAGCTGTAAGTAAACAGAAACTACTGTACACCATCAACACACAGAGCATCAGTAACACCAGAAAGGCTAGTCATGCTTTCTGCTTTAAGAAAACAGGACTTTATTCAGCTGCCAGTGAAAAGAGAAAACCATATTTTCCACTGGTCATTATACGCAGTTATGTTTTTATGTTGATGGTGTAATGCGAACTACAAACAAAACTTTCAGTCTAAGTGGAAACACTTTTTGGTGAATTGTTACATTCAACGTGTATAAGTAGTATTTTTAGTGCTATTTTTATAGAGTAAAATTAAATATTTTAAAGCATGTTTAAAGTTAGTCTAGAGCCTCTTTAGTTTTAGTGGTAGCTTTCTTTATTTAGCAGAATGACAGAACCTGTCAGAACCAGTAATGCTGACTATTAACATGTTCTTCAGTTCCAAAATCTGGAGAAAACTAGTAGCTAACTAAGTCTGATACCAAGCCATCTCAGTAGAGACACTGGTTAAAACTAGTGTCTCTACTAGTGGACGGTAAAGTCCAATCAGGAGCAGTCAAGATCAACAAGTGAGCAGAGATTTTTATCTGAAAAGAACACAATACATGTGTTTTTATATTACAAAAGGAAAAGAAAGGTGGACAAAAATAAAGCCACAGTGGCTCGGAGTTTTGAGTGTAAAATAATAAAAATCCATGATACAGTTAAACGTGTCTCCATTCCCACTTTGTTTTGACTGTAAGAGTTAACACTGATTGGGAAATTTTTAATTGAATTCTTTTTACATACAAAGTATTACGACTACAGACATGGTCAGTGATGCTTGTCTTCTTTCTTTTATTCTATGTTACTTTTTTTTAAACCTGACCCTGAATGGTCAGAAGCGGTGTAGAAAATGAATAGATATCTATTGCTATTCTATAAAAATACTTTTATTGTGTCATAGTTAGTTTACTGTTTCTTAGTTCTATTGTATGAAAATATAGGCGTATCCCTTTCATTTCCTCTTTATCACTGAGGAAATTACAGTGTATGTGTATAAATTCTCACCAGTGTCCACTGAATTGTCAAACTTGCAAATATACCTTCCTTACACACTAATATAAACAGCCTTTAAAAGTTAAAGGAGTTCATTTCCACTATTTAGGGCCAGACTGGTAGTCATACACCCCTCCTTAGTCAGATTCCAACTAGACATTTTGGTTGTTAGAACAAAGAAAATAGAAATAATTTTATAACCTAACCTGAAGCTATTTATCATAAATTGGCTGGAATTGATGTGTATGCATTTTGCCTTGGGATAATATTGTTGTGAAGTGGTGCTATAAAAAAATAAATAAAGCTGAACTGAACTGAGTTGCCACATGATTACTATATTCATGATTGATTAAGATTTACAGTTTGAAATGACAATGTTGGTGAAGCCTCTTGGCGCAGTGTCATTTCATTATTGACAGAAAAACCTACCAAAGACATAAAAAGACTTCCTACACAAATATGTCTACACCCAGGATTGTATGTAATTGTTGTCAAACATAAGCATGAAAATGAAACATAAAGCCAACTAACTTTGAAAAAATAAATAAAATGTCTCAGTCAGAAAGCGGAAGTTGTAAATGTTCCTGCTTTTAGGTGAGAAGAAAACCTCCACACATGGCTGGTAGCTGTATTTTCCTGTTGTGCTCTTAGACTTTAGCCTTGACTTTGGTACTTTTGTCTCTGTGTAACTTTACCCTGGCTGACCCCTCCCTTTCTGTCCTACTGACCCCTCACCGCAGCAGACCTGAATTTACATTCTTCACCAATCCTTTAAGCTCAGCGACCAGAACGCTCTCATCCCCTGATCAAAACAGACCTGTTGACACGTCCAGCCAAGTCCCAGTACACAGTTTGTCCTCTTCAGCTCCTCTAATTGGCTTGTTGAGAGGAAAAAGATGTTGTTTGGAGGAGAGGCGTTTCTCACTAAATCTTCTGCTTGGTGTTGTCGTTTACTGTGACAAGTACAGCTTCATTAAGTGGGGATAAGTAAAGTCTGGCTGGTGGTTAAAAGGTCAGGGATGATGTGTGAGGAGCAAAACACCTGCAGAGTCCAGAATCAGCTTTGACTCAAAATAAATCAACTTTTTCATTTACAGAAAGCAGTGTCCCCAAAGTTTGGAACTGTTGGCACGATTTTATCTCTGCGGAAAATATGAGAAAACGTTAAACAAGTTCTTAATGTGATGAACATCTTCAGCTTTCTAAACCAAGTCAGTAGATTCAGTTTTCATGGACTGGGAGCCCAATTTCATAGATATCTAATCAAAATCTGCTCATAACTTTTTGAATATATTGCTAACTATTCTGCTAACAGGCAGACAGACAGACAGACAAACTATGGGCTCATTTGAAAGTCATTAATAATTTGCAGTTTTGAATGAATGTTTGAGTTTATATTTGTAAATCCAGTTTTGTCATCCTGCAAAAAGAATCTGCCCAAAAAGATCAAGCTTGTAAATGTGCAGAAAAGATTTGCATGGTTGTAAAAAAAGATTTGCATTTGTGGAGAAAACAGAAGTTCTTTATATTTTATCCTGCCTAGAGATGGAAAGCAAAAAACTGCGTGCAAGACTCTGAAGTTGCAGTTTTGTGGATCTGATGCGGAGCACAAAATATATGATTTTGATTGTGATGTAGATCCAGAGAGTCATGTGTTCACTCGTATTGTTGACACTTGTAGATATTATACAGATAATGAAATAAAACTGAAAATTGAAGTGGAGAACACATTTTCATTGTCACATTTTAATTCTAGGAGCAAGTTAACATCATTACTGCATTGATGTCTGTTAGTGAAGAAGAGTTTTTGAGGCAAACCTACAGACAACAGCAACACGGTCCAGGAAAAGGAACATCACCATTTTTACAAGGCATTGTTTTTAGAATCTGTGAAAGTGGATTTGTTTTGGAAGAGGAAATCGATGTGGGATTTGACTTTACATGAACAGTGCAATAACATAAATTTCAAAACTCAATGTGTTGTCAAGCCGGTTCCAAGATCCTTATTGAGTCGAACTGAATCAATCTCACAGCCATTCAGAGACAGAATTTTAGGGGACCACTCACCTTGTAGCAGGTTTCTATTGAAAATCATGTACTTAGTTTTATTCATATTTAAAAGGGCACCACTCTTAGCTCCTTGCCTGTTGTGCAAATGTACCAACATGTGATATACTTTTTCACATCTTTCATCCAGCGTTTATTCAAAACAATAGTTGAAAGTACTGGATGAGCTGCAAAATGTTGTTGCATGCATCAGTGTCTTTATTTTGCAAGTTAGCTACAGAACAATGCTAATGTGACTCCCTAAACATTTCAGAGGCGCATACCTCTGCCAATGCCCTATCCTGTAAAATGACTCTATTATTCACATTTCAGTCTAATTTATTTTAATATGCAAGTCCAGGAGGGCAAGAAATAATCAAGTATTTTCCACAAACCCCTTCATTTAATTTTGTAGTGATCCTCGTAGATCAGCCTCTGGCAGAAACAAGTGAACAGAGAAAGCCCCGCCCTATGTCCTGCCTCTGATTGGTCAACTGCTAGGAGTAGTTATACTGAGCAGTGAAGGTGTGTGTGGCTTTCTTCTCATGAAAGTGTAGAACAAGAACATGACCAATCACTGAATCCCTCCCCCCGGGACGTCACTAAAATTTCGAAGTAGAAAAAAATTCTCTAAAACCAATCGTTCCGTTGCCACTGAAAACGAACATAGAGAGTGCTGGAAAACTTAAACATGCATTTAGGTGATAAAAAAAAAAATGGAACTGCTCATATGTCTGATGAGTATTCAACACTATAACAATGTAGAAAGCTCAGAAAACCAGACATAGCACGAGAAAAAAGCACTTGCAGAGCACAAACCTCCTCCAAGGGCAAATCCTTTAAAAAAAATTCCTAGATCCAAACGATGATCTGGATCAACATTAAAATTAAATCAGTTCTTCCTTTTCACATTTCCAACAAGTCCTCATAGTTTCATGAAAATCTGTTTATAACATTGTTTGTTATCTTGAACACAAACAGACAAACAAACAAACAGATAAACATAAAAACATGACCTTCTTGGCAGAGGTAATAATAGAGCCCCTTTAATGGTGACAGTTCCAAAACACAGATGGAGACTGCTTTTGTAACAGTTTTGTGTGGCCTGTGGGAAGTTACAGGTTTCATGCTCCAAGTGGTCTAAAGTTACACAAAATCTCCATAAATCTAAGTGAAGACTAGAGAAAGCATTCAGGATTTTGTTTAAGATGGCTTTTAATGAGTGCAATGCATATGTCAAGGAGAAACTTGATGTATAAATAATGGTGTCATCAGCATATAACATATATTTTATGTGAGAATCCCCAGCAGCAGATGTAACAACATTAATATAAATGTTAAATAATGTTGGAACCAATACGCTACCTTGTGGGACACCATAAGATAGATACAGGTTGGCTGAAAGAAGGCTGAGTACCCTCACATACTGAATGCTGCCAGAGCAGTAACTTCTGAACCAAGCCAGACCGCTTAGCTGGATATTGCCAGAACAACAACTGCAGCTGTAGGATAATAAGGACTAAAATGTTCCAGTTCATCTTCATCAATAAGAACTGAGCTTATATTGGATGTGAAAAACTGAAATGATGATGATGAAAATCTCTCCCATTAGTTTAGATAATGAGCATAAACACAGCATATTGAGGAGGAGTCTTGGCAGTAAACGCCATTGTCAGACATGAGCTGTGGCTGGATGCCTGAAGCCTGACTGTCATAAAATTCGCTCTAATCAATTACAGCATACAGCTGCAGTGTGTGGAGCTGATCATGTTTCCCATTCGGAGCACCTGCCATTAGCCATGATCACAGCTTTCTGAACCCACAGCTCGCTGAAAACCCTCTGACTCACACCAGCCTCGCAGTTGGCCCAACTACTTACAGGGCATCCACACACACTGGCTCGTATATCAGCTTACAGAGCGGCATGCGTGCCAACAGCTAACACGCTCCTCCACGCACAGCCTCACAAACTCTGTCATTTTATTTTCGTGCCCGTCACAATTTCACACGTCTTTTCCAGGCGTGGTTGGCTAATCCCTCGCGGGGCAAACGCCTGCGGGCCAGAGGGGCCACAACGTGCCCGCCTGAGACCATCATAACTCCAAGAAAAAAAACATAATCAAGGAGAAGTTAAAAAACAGTCTGAATCTCTGATGTTTCTTTGCTTCTTCTGCACTTCATCTAATTATCACCCAGAGTATAAATATCCTTCCAACACAAATGAACACTTAAAACGTAAAACCATTTTTATGATGTTTGGTCCCCTTGCTGTTTTTTTTTTTTTTTTGGTTTGCTTTAATTAAAAAATGAATGTGGAAGCTCAAATTTTCATCCAGACAATATTTTTCAGGACAACCTCAGTTGTCAGGTAATGAGGTTTAAACGATGTGAAACAAGTGTATCAACAGATGGAGCACCACAAAGGCCAACCAAAACTACAACTAACAATATAGAAATAACTAATAGATCAATAGTCTGCATACGATTCTCTCAAGTTTTCTTTAATTTCAGGAGAAATCTACTGGCTCACACACACACACACACACACACACCCAACAGAAACTATTAGTATATTACCATTTTCTCCTTTAGCTGTTTTTTTCTCCCACTCCAATGCAATTGCTTTTTGATACCACAGTGCGTCAAGGATAAAATGTGTCTTTACTATCAAGTGAACCTGTTTTTGGTAGAAATGTCTGATATTATCAGCATATCAATATTATCAGCCGATATAGACATTAAAATGATCAAACTGTTTGTCTCCTCTAATTCAAAATGACAAAATCTAATAGATATCTTAAACAATTTTCCAGATAATTTTGTTTGTTTGGCACAACTTGCTCCAAAAATATTGGTATCAGTTGATACTGGTGTAGAAAATCAAAAGTTGGACAGAATTGGTATATCAGAAATCAGTAAAAAAGCCAATATCAAACATCCCTAGTTTTCACCTTGATAGTGGAAATGAAATGACATCCTGGGCTAAAAAGACCAAAGGCAAAGTATTAAAAGAAGTATAATACAAAAATAATAACTTTAAAAATGGACTTTGAAAGGCCTGATGCTATGCTAAGTGTGGGATGCTGATGTACTGGACGAGGATGTCTATTATATTCAGCACATGAATCACAGTAAAAGCTCTCAGTCTGTTGGACTCTGGAGAATAATGTGGTCCAGCAGTTTGTCTCATCCGTGCAGTTCCAGCTCGTCACTGTGAAACATGCTCATGCCTGGAAAGTACTGTCAGGGCTTGTTAAAACAGGGATTACCTCACCAATTCTGCATGGTGAGGAGGCTGAACACCTCGACACAGACATTCTTTCCACTTGACCACCACCTCTGGTATGGAGCTGAGAAAAAGACAATTACTGTAGGCCTGACCATCACTTCACTGCCTGTAAGAGGAACCTGTTTGGGTGGTATGTAGACTTCTTCAAGCACTGCACATATGCAGGTGAATAAGGAACAGAGTCAATGTTCATTTAAACCTAAGGAGCATCTTATGTAGGTTTTAACCCTTTGTTACAATGATGACACTTTTCTACTTTTACTACATCCCTTCTTAGTATTAGAGCTTTAGGTACCATAAACACGCTATAGGCCTCAGTTGGAAGATAGATAGGGGCCCAAAAAGATGTAGAAACTGTATAAGAAAATCATTACACATTCAATAAAAATAATAAATACTTTTTTCAAAGATTGTAATAAAATACACCAGTGATCATCCATTTATATTAAAATAACCTAGTTAGATGTATGCACTGTGATTTAACCCCATATATGGCACTCAATAAAATACCTCCAAATTTGGAAAGAAATTTTAACCTAAAATTGTCCTTCTGGTGTGAACCAAAGACCTACATTCTGTTGTTACATTAATAAAAAAAATAGTTTCATGTTGAATATGAAAGGAAACAAAGTGATCAAAAATAGTCACCTGCCCCATAAAGGGATAAACACAGCCCTGGATTTTTAATATTCCCATGGAAAGCTATTTTTTTTTTATCAGCTTAAAGCAATTGAAGCAAAAACAAAAATCTAAAATTTGCGATCAAGACATAGGATTTATGTCATTGTCTTTCATAGGGCCCAAAATTCCTGGCGGCGCCCCTGCTTATAATTAATGTAATCTCATATGGCGCAGACAGATGACCACCATTAATGGTTCTGATGGACGTTTTTGTCCTTCCTGGTTCTGGTGCTGATGGATTGATGTCTTCTTCACACTCTTTCTAATGGAAGTTTTTATTCCTCGTTCTGGTTCTAGTGGAGATTTTCCTTCTTGGTTCTACTTTTAATTGCGGCTATCTTTCTTGGTTCTGGTTCTAATGGATGTTTGTCTCCTCAAGCTGTATGATGGAGGATTGGATGGAAAAGAACATTGTTCAGCCCAGAGGTACTTTATACTACAAAATGAACTGAACGAGTGTGCATTGTTTTAAGTTATTTTAAAGTGGACTGGAGTGATTTAAATGAATTAGAATTTATTTGGATGGAACCAGACTGTATTTTCAAAAGCTTTCCTAGTCTCCGTCTGAAAGTAAAACTAATTTGTAAGGTCATTTGCAGATTTATGAATCGATGCCCATTTTATTTATTCATTTATTGTTTTAACATTTATGAACATTTGAATGGATCGGAGATAAAGAGGAGGTGTTGCCAAGCTTGTAACAAATTAAACAGTAAGACAACAACTGACACCTCTTCAGAGGGTTTTGTCAATAAAATGAACCTGTCAAGTAAATCTAGTCTTTATTAACGGCCTAACGATTGTGACGTTGCTCTGAACGAGGCAGAGAAAGAGATCTGCTGCAGACTGTCCAGTAGCCCCTCGTCATGAAACTCATCACAAGCCTCTGTGGTGAAATGAAGATGGGGTTCTCCAGAGGTGTCAGAATGAGGGGAGGTTGAAGGGTTAAAGGTCACTGGTGACATGGGGAGGCTGTAAACAGCAGTGGTGGGCTTCAACAGGCAGGTACAGCCCCAGTTTTATTTATGAAGCTACAGTTGTGGCTTGGGTTTTGATTGCCTGGAGCAATGGGGGCAGCGGGGGAGGGTGTGTGGGGGGTGTCATTACCTTGCCCACGGGGATAGGAAGTTGGTCACAGGGTCAGAGGTTGAGGGAGTGGGGAAGAGGGGTAAGAAGGGTGTGCATGTTTGCAGGCATGGAGGGGGTCAGATCGACAGGTGGGACGCTGCTACAGAGAAGCCACACCTGCCACTGCTGTCAATCAGTGTCCAGCCACGAGTGTGTGGTTACAGTCAGGGTGTTCATGTGTGTGGGCTGGTTTTTATGAATGAGATGAGATATATAGGGATAAGAATGAGAGAAACAAACCAAAATGTAGATATTTTTTTCAGCCTCTATGGATATGCATGCATGTGTCTTTTGTTTGATTTCATTTGCTGGATGAAAATGAATTCTGTCAGCATGTTGGCTGGTTGTGTCATCAGATTAATGTTACAAAACAATAACAAGCATCTAAATATGCTGAGTATCTTGTTTTTTTCTGTAGTAAAATCCCAAAATTGTCAACCAACAGAAAGGAAAGGCGATGTTAGAGGGTCTGTATTAGTTCTGATGGGGAGGTGTTATATTAGTGGGTCTTCCAATGAGACCCACAGTTGGTCAGTTGGACGTTCGGCTCCGTCTGGGTCTTATGTGGGCCGGCTGAGTGAATGAGCGTGTGTGTAGACGTACATTTGCTGTGTCAGTGGCAGGTGCAGATTAGACGGGTCGTTCGTCCTGACAGTTGCAGTCGACCCAAAACAACACATGCAAACAGCTTACACACAAAGCTCCTTCAGTGACTCAGCACCGCGTTGGGATTAAAAACACTAAACTGGTGTCAGTAACCTACAGTAAACTACAGGATTTACATGGAACAGAAGTACAAACTACAATTTGCACCTGTAAATTAAAGCTGAAAACGTCTTGAAAACTAAAAATACCAGTTGTGTAACTTGATTGTAATTATAGATGCGTGTGTGTGTTGGAGATGTTCAGGTTCTTTGTGATGTTTAATTTCATAGTTCATTTACAAAGTATTTTCTCCATAATTACAATGAAAATTTTCCTTATTTACGTTCTGCCTGATTTTAAAAGAGCACTCTCACTTACATCTTTAACAGTTTTTCAGCAGTGTGTAACTCTGAAGGATAAATATGGAAGACTTCCAGCCATTTTTATCCTGTCCAGAATAAAAAAAAATCACAAAACATAGTGTTTAGTCTGAGACTCTGTATGGTAAATTCAAATGAGGGATCCATTATAAAATTTTTATTTATATTGTATTATTGTGTTGTATAATGTAAAAAGATCACTTTCACTATGATGTTGATAAGAGATGTCTATTTTCCTACCAAACTGTCCACAGTTAGAATAGCTTTTGTTGCTAAAATTGACTGTAGTGTCAAATTAGGAGCAGCCAAAGTTTCAACTTTGTTTGAACAGAACAAGCATAATGGTCCTCTATAGCCAAGTAGATGCTTTTGATATTCAGAGGCACCAACTAATATGTTGGTGTTGTTTCCGTGAGGACAATAGGTAACTATTGACACATATATGGATAATCAACAAACATGCTGTGTGTTTGTTTCAATGTTATTATTTTTTCTTCTGAAAGCAAAGACTAGAGAGAACGACATGCAGATGAGAAAAGGCTTGGTCACTGCTGATCTGTGTGTTATTCTTATAAAGTGCTGTCAGTAACAAATTCTGCTTTGCTGTTTTGGTTGGCCTTTATGGTGGAATATCTGTTGATACATTCATTTTACATCCTTTAAAGTTCAGACAACTGAGTCTGTTCTGAAACACAGTTTCTTTGCATTTTCAACAACCTCCAAATTTATCTTTTCAAGGGTTAACATTTTCTGGGTATAAACATAGTTCATTCATGAATAAATATTGGGATATTTTATTTCTGAGTTTGAAGCTGAAGCTTCTCTAAAGAAAAACAATCAGGATGAACACTGCTCTGTACAGACAGGGAAAATCCTTTAGTCTCTAGAGGGCGCTAATCCTGTTGATGCCATAGTGTGTGTCTGCACATGTGTGTGTGTGTGTGTGTGTGTGCGTGCATGTGTGTGTGTAAGTATGTTTTGAAGGCCATGAGAGACCCGAGGGACTCTCCAATTGCAGGCCTGCAGACTGGCTGGCACCCCCAAAGTAGCTTCTTCATCCTGGAGACAGCTGTTGTCTCTGTGACGACACGATCGGCCAATCAGGACCAAGATGGGGAGGCAGGGGGGATGTTGGCATGTATGTTTGAGCTTGATTATGTACAATGTGCAAGTTTATGTGTCTTTACTGAAAGAAAATATTGAGACCTGCAGAATTTAGAGCTGACTTCTTTTTTTAACTTTGTGAAGCACAGCTAATATTTGAATGGTTGTGCTGAAATGTGCATGTGCGTATGGGTGTGTATGTGTGTGCGTTGCAGTCCAGCTGGCTCTGTGCAGTAAACACCATTCCTTCAGTCCCGGTGTGGCAGAGGAAAAGACTCCACATCGATTCAACAACAGGGAAACATAATTCTGGATGTGATCCCGCAGTAAGAGGCAGAGCGTGTAAAGAGGCGTCGCTAAAATGGTGTTAGCTTACATCAGGTTTATACTGTCTGCCAAATGCTTGCTCAATCAAAAATATATATTTACTGTATAACATCTATTATGGGAAAAAACAACAACAAAAGACTGCCAGTCTGTTCTGCAGGGATAAATCAGCTTGAAAACAAGTGAAAGTTATGAAAAAAAAAAAAAAAAAAAGAAAAAAAATGTTTAAAACCAACAAAGAAGAAGTTTAAGTAGGAGTCAGGGAGTTTACATGATAACTGCAGCAGAGTAAATGGTTTAAAAGATGTTTCCTTTAGTATGTCAGTTGATCATATTTTTGTTTTTCAGGTAAAATTTTTTTTTATCCCTGATTTGTTGAGGATTTTAGGTAAGAAAACGTCTTAAAACAGCAAAGTCCCCAGTTCCTGATGGAGTCAACAGTGGCATTAAAAAGCACAGTTTTTGGTTGTGATATAGAAAACATCCATGAAGGGATATGATTGTTCCAGATCTGTTTTCCTTTCAGTGTAAACACAAGGCCAGTACCTTTCCTTGAACATGTTAGCACAGCATGGTGCCAATAAACCTACTCACAATCATAAGTCAGGGATGAACCCTGAGGTTAAACTGGAACAGGACTGATAAATTGGGGCTCATAAACTGGTGCATTATCAAGGAAAATGCATCTTATTCAGAGATCAGCGGTTAAAGAGCCACTGATGAGCAGCAGCAGGTATCTGGAGCTGCTGGTGAATCTCTCCATCTGGATACTCCACAGGCTGCAGATGTGCCTGGAGCTGTATCTGGACCACCCTTAACTAATACTTACACAGAAAAAACGTTTGCAGTGGACTCAGAAATATTACGTTTTTGTCATGTTTCTTCATATATTTAATCTAATTTTTAAATTTTCTTCACCAAACAAAGCAGCGATGCACTGGATGGTCCAGGTGGATGGAGCTCTGGATGACTGGTGGATGGAGAGCACGCCCTAACAAGGCTGACATATCAGTAAAGTGGCAGTGGAGGCCTGTTTTGAGCCAGGCTCTGTAATAACAGAGTCGTTGATGTGGAGCTGAATCTGGAAACATGGTTTTATACATTATTCTTTTTTTCTTTTTTTTTTCTTTACAAAATTATTTCTTGAGTAAAAGAAAAAAAAGGACTGCTGAATATTTTAAGGTTTTTTTCACACGCTGTTTAAAGTTTGGAAATTGATTCAGAAGAATTTGTAACTCTGGATTTAAAGGGATGTTTTCATGATTAGTAGTTTCAGTAAAATTCAAATTATTATACAATGTAACTTTATATAAGTTTTGATGATCACAGAATTGTATTAACTGTCATTCACATCAATAATTTGGAAAAGTGTATGAAAACAGAATCGTTTGGAGTGAAATCTTTTCAGGGACTGGCAGAAGTCAGAGGAGACAGCTGGCGCTGTGGTGTCAAATCCTTCATTACTGGGCAGACAGGTGGAGTTTGGTGGTTTAAAAAGACTCCATTGTCTTTTAACAAGGTGAGTGAATAAAGAAGAAACTGTAAAGTGAATGTCCAGATGATGTACTAAGAGGTCATGACATCTGCTTCTCTGCAGGAAGTGACCCATGACCCCCAAACAAGTTTTGTCCAGTGAACTCGTAACCCACTGGGAAAAAGTGCTGATGTGGTCTGAAGACAGCGATGGGAACCACTCATGTATTATCATGGCAGGGCTTCAAAACACAGAGACAGGTGTGTGTTTGTTTGTGTGAGGTCTATTTTTTTCTCAAGTGTTTCTTAGGGACTCCATTCTTACAATTTTTATCAGTGATGCAATCCGCCCATGTCTTGAATATCTCGTATTTGGGATGCTAAGCAAACAAATTCAAGCCATCATTTTAAAAAGTTCAGTTTATTTCATGTTGAGTCTGGTTTAGTCCACAGATCTGGTGTTTTCTGTTAGAAAAACAGAGCAAAGGTGACATAACGATGTTTGGTTGTGGTCACATGTGTTGTGTTTGCAGAAGTGGAACATCAGGACAGAATAGATGAATAAGACTTTATTATGCAGAAACTTCAAAAGAAATCTTCTCCACTTTCTTTGGTTGATGATTTATGCTTTGGGGTTTTGAAAAAATTTCGGACTGAATATTGTTGAAGTTCTACTTTATTTAGTAATTATTTATGGGACTGGAGTTTGTAAAGAGCACTACTCTGTAACAAATGGTCTATCCAACCAAGTCTTACAATCTTTCCAGTAAAGTTGTTAATCTCGAGTGTCATAAACTTGGCAACATCAGAATATGTAAGATTATTAATCATGTCATTTATTTCTTACTTAGTTATTAAATCCTAAATTTTGGGATTTTACATGAATATTATGTTAAATCTTCCATTTTTACACTGTGCTTGACATCACATTGTCTTTCATAACCGTTTTTGGATATGAAAGCTTTTTTTGAGACCTTTAAGTACCAGTTCACACACTTTAGCATTTCTATGGGCTCTGATTGCACATTCATGTCCGCAAGAGAAACAAGTCAAATAAAGGTTCGTACCTAAATAAGGGTTAAATAAATAAGCCTCTTAAATTGTTTCCTTAAATGTAAATGTCATGGAATCAGTGTGAAACACTTTGGGGGCCTAGAAAAAAGATATAAACCATTAAAATAAAAATAAACCAATAATGCTGATTTTTAAGGTAAGAAACATAATTCAAATGTTGGATATCATGTTGATTTATGAATCTTCTTGTTCACTATCGAATGCTTAAAAACTCCCTCCATCCATCTCAGAACTATTAACCTGTTTTTTTTTTTTTGTATGACCTCATAGATCCACAGATAAAAACCCTCTGATTATCCTTAGATCACAGTTTGGGACAAAGGAATAATTTTTCATTAAGAACCTCGACATGATGGACCTATTTCCCTTCTGCACGCTGGAATACAACATCTCTGAGCCCTTTAAATCCTCCTTAAAACCTTCCTTTTTTAGAGTGACTTTGGCTTGTTGTGGGTCATGGGGGCAGCTGGTTAAGCAGGGAAACCCAGACTTCCCTACCCTAAACCACGCTTGCCAGCTTGTCCAAGGGGATCCCGTGGAGTCCCCAGACCTAAACGACAGATATAATCCCTCCAGCATGTCCCAGTTCTTCTTTCGGGTCTCCTTCCACAGGGACATGTCAGGAACACCTCTCCAGGGAGATTTCCAGTAGGCATCCTAAAGAACCCGGTCACATCGTGGAGAGAACTAACTTTAACAGCTTGCATTTGCAATCTTGTTCTTTTGGTCATTACCGACAACTTGTGACAAGGTGAGGGTAGGAGCAAAGATCATTCACCATGTCAGACTGATGCAGAGTCCACATTACTGCAGATGCAGAACCAATCCACCCATCAATCTAACGCTTCATCCTTCCCTCATCAATGAACGAAACCCCAACATACTTGAAGTCCTCCGCTTGGGGCAGGACCTCATTCCCGACCCAGAGAGGACATTCCATCCTTTTCTGGTTGACGACATTGGTCTCAGATTTTAAGGGCCTGATCCTCATCCCAGTCGCTTCACTCTCGCTTTAGCCAACATAACTACGTCATCTGCAAAAAGCAGAGACCCAATTCTGAGGTAACCAAACTAGATTGCCTCAACACCTACGCAGACAAATTCGATCCATAAAGGTTATGACCAGAGTTGGTGATGATTGGTGATTTACTCTGGCGATGTGGACCAAGCTCTGACACTGGTCATACAGGGACCATACAGCTTGCACAGAGTGGTCCAGTTCTCCATAATCCCTGAGCACCCATGAAGCAGTCTCCAGGGGACATAGTTGAGCACCTTCTCCAAGTCCACAAAACCTATGTAGACTAATTGGGTGAAATCTCCAGCGCCCTCCAGAGGGTGTAGAGCGGATGAGATACACTTGGATAAGAAAAAAAATGTAGGGACTTTGGTTTGTCTGACTCAGGTTAGTAACCCTGGCCATCCATCCATCCATCCATCCATCCATCCATCCATCCAAGGTGATGCCTTATTCCTCTTCCAAAGCTTATGCGCAATCTGTCATTTCAGATCAGGCTTCACAGTACTTCTATAAATGAAAACTGGACCATCTATAAGGAGACTTTGTTGGATATCAATACAGCTACTGCTCAGTAAGATGTTTGTTTGCATGGCAGAGGAAGCCAGGGAGGCAGTGTTTTGTTGTAAGTCAACTGACAGAGAAAGGCAAACAGGAGTTAGATAATACAGGCTCTACAGGGGCAGTTATGGTGGATTATCTACACTAAGATATGAGGCTCTCCTGAGTTTTTATGTAAATATAATTTGAGCCAGTGGGAGTTGCTCACTGCACTCTGAGACAATTTGATAAAAAAGCATACGGCTCAGTGCAGTTATTGACACATTAGGTGAAAGAAGATGCAAATATCTGGGTTTTGATGTGAAGTCTGTAAAGAAGAAATTGTGAGCATGAATAATTTTAAGACCTACAGGTTCAAGGGCAAAGCATCATCACACTCTTGTGTTAAAATCATGTTGCAAAATACCAAAATGTCATAAATTTGATATCTTTTTATTAAAACCATAAACAATAGCTGCATGTTTTGATGTATTTCTTCTTTTTACAAGAGTTTTCTCAAAACTAGCACTGAAAAATGGCCAGATAATTGTGTGATAGAATATACATCTGTTTAAATCAGAATTAGGTGACTACAATGGTTAATTTCTGTTACTACTAATATGTATTATGGTCTCCTATATGATCAAGTTTTCTGAACTTCACCTTTGCAATGAAACTCAGGAGAACCTTTAGCCTTCCCAGATGGATTTACTACAACCCTCTGTTTCTGGGAGTTCTTGTTCAGAAAGTCATTTGTCAGTATTATGGTGGATCATGTCGGGAGCCTGTGTAGGTACAGGGGTTAGGACACAGCAGTTGAGTAAACATGAGTTGGGATATCACTTACAGAGTGTCTGTTGGCCTCACATCAGGTTAAACAGAGGCAGCATCCAAGTTGCGCTGCTCAGGTATCAGACTGACCTACGAATTACGCTACAAAGCCTTCTCAGTTCTGTGACACTGACTGAGGAAGAGATGCTGTGTGAGCAGGCGGATGATGACTGTTTATGTCTCCTTCCTGATAATCATACGATCTAGTGTTCTGTCTGAGTGGAGGCTCCAATAAAGGTCAGTCTATGACCTACTGGACCTTAAACACCCTCAACCCCCCGCACACACACACACACACACCCTGAATGCTGACAGAAACCGAGAAAGCTTGATATTGCTCTATGTTGAAATATTAATACACTTAAGGTTAAGTCTAAAAAGAAGATTTTGCAGCCCTGTTCACACATTTGTGGCTAATTATGGATCTGCTGTCTGATAAATATGTTGGTGTTTGTAACTTCTGGCCACACTCACACTGAAATAATGCATGTTTGGGTAACAAGTGATTCTAAATTACAATTACTTCCAGCACCCTCACAACCCTAAACTGGATTAAACAGGTTTAGAGTACCAGCATGGTGTTTTTCATTTAACCAGCAAAGACAACCAGACATTGTGTTGGTATTCCATCATGTCAGCAGTCCTGCTGTAAGCGTGACCTTCACTGAAATACTAAACAAAGCAGCCCATAAGGCCGACCCCTTCTCCTTCTATTGGTGAGAAAGTCCAAGCTGCAACCACAATCAGCACAAAATGAACCCAAAAATTGAAAAAAGGCTCAACAAAATGGGCAAAATATTTCTGCTGGTTAAACTGGTTGCTAGATTAACTCAACTACTGCATGGTTTTTGTCTGAGCTTGTACCCACCACCAAGCCTACTCTTCTGGGTCATGTCTTTGTAAATGTGTTTCTAGAACTTGTTTCAGTGAATTTGCAAAAGTTGCCAGTGAACTTATAAAGTGTTTCTGTAAATTTGTAGGTATGTCTGTGGATGTAAATGTGTATAGTAAAAATGTAAAAGTGTTTCACTGAATCAAATCTTTCTGCTGCTGTTCTCATTAATACTCTAGTCACTTGTGATTTGAGAACCACAAATAGATAAAGCCCTGGGTCTTGTTGTTGTTTGAGGGTAAAACATGAGATAAGGTTGTTTTGATCCATCTGCTCATGAATGGGATATGTCTAGAATGACAGAGAAAGTTAGAGCCTTCTTTCAAAATAAAAAAAATGATTTATTATGATTATTAACATGCAGATGTGTAACTGAGAAATGTCTCACATGGATCCTCTGAAATCTGTGAGTAAACTGTGCATAACACTTTAAAAGTAATCAGGAAGGTTTTTAAAAAAAAAAAAAAAAAAAAATGTAATGTTCAGATTTGTGGTGGTTTGCTTAAGGTTAAAAAAATCACAAAATCCCTTGTATTTTTTATGCAACTTTTACCAAAAGCAGAGTCGAAATCAGGCATTTTAGGTTACATCTATAAAAAAAAAAAAATCCTGGAGCGACTGTTTTGTAACTTTGAAACAAGCAGAGTGGCTGACCTGTGGCTTGTCTGGATATGTATCTATAGTTGGTGAGCAGCGAACATTGAAAAATAATCATAAATAATCATAACAAGTAAAAATGAAGGAGCCCCCAGTTAGCACCCTCTCCACCGATTCAGAACTGATGTTTGGTGCATAGGCACCCACCTTGAAGTTTCAGGGAGGCTTTCCTCTCATCCACTGTGGTAAATCCTGACGTGAATCCTGACCCTTAAGCCTTAACTATGCCCACACCTGTTCTGGGCCTCTCATTGGGGGCAGTTCCAGGGTAGGAGAGTCAACCCCTTTCAATCAGACTAGATGTTGAGGCTGTCCTTTATCTTATTGGAGCCTCTCAATTTGCACACTTGCTCAGATTTATTGTAAACTACTTTGAAATGCTGATGTCATGTTTTTAGCCTAAATACTTTGTCATCAGCTATGATTAGCAATTTCTTTAGTACTATTTTTTTTTTTTTTTACAACTGTCATCATACTAATGTAGCGCTTTAGGTAAAACAGTAATCTGTGTTCAGATGTGTGGCAGTGTGTTTACAAAACCAACGTAAACCAGTCTTTGAGGTCAGTTAGTTAAACTAGGAAACTACCTTAATTCCCAGCTGGCTTTGAAGTAGTCACTCCAAATACAAGAAATGAACAGAGAGGTCATGACCTCTTAGCCAGCATGTTCATGTCTAATTAGAAGGTCATGGACACTGAAGTGACACTAATAACTTCTAACACAGGCTCTGACTGTCACCTCTCCAGGAACGCAACCTGCTTCCTTAATGGTTCCAGGTATCAGTAAGTTACTCATGTCAGTTTGTGTAGAAACCTACAAATAATATTAATAAATAAATGCATAAATAATACAAAAAATGCACACAATTATGGTTATTCAGCCTTGGTTCATCCTTTGGTTCATAGAGTTGGTTCTGGTTCCTTCTTTCGCTCATGGAGGGGGTTCTGGTTTCTAGGCCTGTGGAGGTGGTCCCATTCCTCTCTTTGGTTCATGAAGGCTGCGCAATATATTGGACACATTCAGAAGTTATTTTACATCGAGAAAACCATATACGGTCACAGAATCATAATGTTGCCACTGAAGGAATAAAAAAGGACTTTATGATAGATAGAAAGTCTTATTGAAATATATCAAATAACATATTCCTGTTTCCATATTTGGATGAAGAAACTGTGAAGACAGCAGATCAGCCAAATGTTCGTAAAACTTTGGAAAACCCTCGAAGCAGACAGGTCCCATTTTGTTATGTATAATTGCATTTGGCTTTCTCAAGGCAGTCAGGACTATCAGTGGTAAATGTCAACCAACACACATACATCTCACTGTGTGCAAGCAGCTGGTATAAATCTACTGTGTGTACCACAATGTATAAGAACAATAAACAAATGTTTAATATACATAAGTAACATAAAGAAACAAAACTAAGACAGAACTTGAGAAAGTATCGCAAAAGTGTTGCTGGCAAGAGGTGGTTGGTATTGTTTTATAAAATCAGAAGTGACCAGTTGTTCAGATCAGCTTGCAGAGTTTTCATAGTAAGTTTGACTTAATTTTCTTCTGTGGTGTGACATTGAACTTGGCTTCCTTCTGCATGTTTTTATTCAACGTTTGACACGAAACTCTCACATTTCCAAAACACTGAAGACTCTACACATGGCTGCTGAAATGTTCAATGATTCTTGGGTTTCACTTCTTCACCAGCCTGAATCCAGTGGCTCATGCTGTGGTGTCCCCGAGGTGCTCTGCCCGCTGGACACATCAGCCCCCTCTGCAGAGTTTGGCCCTTGTCAGTAGAAAGCAGGCCCCTGGGAGTAATTTATAACCTGACCCCAGCTCACACAGCAGTGCTTGCTCCCTTGCACTTATCCACCAAGTGTTAAAAGAGAGATCCTTAAAAGCGGGGAGCCATGTGTACCCCAGCCTGAAACTTTAAATGAGCTTTTCATCAGGTCTTACAGGCCGAAGCACTCAGAACCAAGGCCAGACACCTGCTGACAGGTTAGCCGGCATGGATGGCCAGAGTTAAACGTTTTGTTTTGGGTGATCAGACTCCTCTTTAGCCCAGACAGGTCCACTTTTCACGTGCTGTCTGGGGTGTTTTCCAGATGAATTAGAATATCTGGTTTAACGTTATTCTGTTGTAGTTGTGGTTTGTTGCAGTACCATTAAATGCTTTGTTGGGTAGACTATAAAGCTGTCTATTCCAACCTTGGAGATAAAAAAAGATCTTGAATGGTATTATCTGTTGTTAGAGATAAACTATTTGGTAACATAATGAACTGTGTTCAACTAACAGGAAGATATTTTCATATTTTGGCTGCTTAGCTTGTACACAGGTCGGCCTGTTCACCTCATAGACAGTATAAAAGATGAACGGAGCCTTTGTGATGCTACCCGTAGGTTTCTGCAAAGGTAAATTGGAGCTCATTGGGTGGTTACCACCATTACTATCTTGGTGACGTCATGCATGCCTTTGCTCTGGAAATTACACAAATGGGCAATGAAGGGATGTCCATGTATACATCAGCATTGTTGCCAGTTATTTACAGTATTAGATAAATTGTATTAACAGTTTTACATGAACTTTATTAACATTTTTACCCAAATCTTATTCAGAGCATCACATTAACTTTATTATCCATATTTGGTAAACACTATTATCAGTGTTACATTATTTCTATGTCGTTCATTCTTCTCAGTTATATTTAATTGAATTACACTAATTTTATTTTCTGGTTAAGGTTACAGAAATATTGTGCAATAGGATGAAAATTTGTTATCTAATTGAAATACGTAAACTGTAGTAGAAATACCAGATTATTTTTTCAGTGTACTTACGACACTGAGTGAAGCTGATCATTTTTATTTTGCAGGGAGGGGTTGTTTTAGATGGGTGTTAGCTTACATGGTTTAACAAAGACTTGGTTACTTTAAGAAACTCCTACCAGGCTATTTTCTAACATACACATCTAATCAAGCAACATTTTCTCATCCTGGTTGTAGCATAGTTCGGGCTGGAGTTGAAATACAGCTGGATCTGATTGAGGAGGAGTTTAGAAAGCATGTGTTGCCAGACAATAAATAAAGGCTATCTAGGCATCATGTTTTTTTTTACTTCTTAGATATAATGAATAAAAACCAGTCTTATGGATGATAAATAAATAATTCAATATGATCACTTAAAGTATGCAAAGAGATTCTGTAATATGTAGTTTGATCATGTCGTCAGAGTTTGACGAGGACACTAACACATTCTGACAAAAGCAATGCTGTTAAAATTTTGTCTGTTGGTTCTTAACATTATTAGCAATACCAGATAAACTGTTATCATCTCAATCTGCTGTAACTTGTTTGCCTACATTTAGTGAAACCTTCAAATACTCTCACTAATCTATTATTCTATTCTAATCTAATATTTCCATCATGGCTATCAGAAACAGTTATTATTGACCATAATGCTGACTTCTCACAGTGTAATAAAGCAGGAATGTTTTCATATTCAGTTATTATTTCCAGCTTGTGAAGCACATATTTACATATTGAGACAATATGACATAACAGGAAGCTTTGTCCTGACACAGGAGTGCCAAGGTGGGAAAACGGGATGACCCGACGTTCTAGAAATATAGACAGAAGACTGCACTGGCTCTGGTTGGGAATGTGAGCTATGGATAACCTCTAAACCCAGGATGAAATTCCTTCTTGAAATAGTGTCCTGGGTGAAGAAAGACATTGGGAGGCCACAGAGTTCTTTCTGCAGGGATTTACACATCAGTTAATTGGTGATTTCTTCATAGCACTGTGGGACTGAACGAGAGCTGGATATATTTGTAAAATCTGTTTTCAAGGCAGAGACTCTGAGAGCATCTTTTCTCAATGGAAAACTGTCAGATGATGGTCATGATGATCGATGAAGAGTAAAAATCAATGCAGACATGATCAAGACAAATTCCCTAGTCTGTTGTTAGCCTCCAGAAGGTAAAACACAGCACAATTGTGACTGTCTGACTTCAGCTCAGAGAGTGACTTAAAATGCTCTTGTTTTTATACTTGTTTTATTTTAGCAAAGAGATCCAGGAACTTAGTTTTAAATTGTATGATAGTTAGCATTTCTCTGTTCGACTTAGATGTGTTGAAAAGGCCTTCCTCTGTACGACATTAACAAAATTTACAGACCTGATAACATCTACTGCTGGCTACTTTTAAACATTGCAAAAGAATTACTGTGTTTTTGCTGAGTTTCCATGGAAAAAAGGCGAGTCGGCCCGAATTGGAAGACCGACTTGATCCGATACGGGCTTGACAAAGGAACTCCAACCGCTGGACATTGGTATACCGGACTGTATGCAGACACCACAGAAATATAAATGCAGCTTTAGCCTGTGTATGTGCATGCGTGCGTTTTGACATGTCATGACAAATTCCATGCTATGTCAAAATACAATAAATACTATGCTATGACATATTATGAGACACACTATGCATTATGAGTTGGGGTGGCCAATCGGAGTGATGCCCAGACTTTTATCTCAGCCTGATCCTACACTTGACTCTAACCTTCATGCTGACTCAGAGGTTGAACATTACGGAGCAGAAACATACCTGCTCCATCACATGGAAAAAATTCTTTATAAGAGTCAACTTCTTATCAGGTTATTCTGGATTAGTCAACTCCCCAGTTGATCCCTAGCAATGTTTCTCAAATCCAGTCCTCAGGCCTCCCAGCCTTGCATGTTTTAGACATGTTCCTCCTCCAAAGCACCTGAGTCAGATTATTGAACTTCCTCATCAAGTTCTTTGCAGCCTGTTAATGAGCCTTTATTTCATTCAGGTTTGTTAAGGTAGGGTTGCCTATACAGGGCAGGGAGGCCTGGGGACTGGAACTGTGAAACACTGGTCTATGGGAAAAGTTAGTTTTCATCCGCTAAAGGTATTAATTTATGAATTAAAATATGCCTTAGTTTTTTCAATATTTTATGTTACATCATATTTATAGTTATTGCTTGAGATTTGCATTGAAAAGTTCAGTGTGCTTTATGTGACTTATAAACTGAGATTTGTAAGAAATAAACGGCAAAATAGGAACCAATCTCTTTAATTGAACTCTAATATTCATAAACTTCTTATTTAATTGACTCTTGTTTTTTATTTCTTCTTGTTTTGATGCATCAACTGTGTATATAAAATAATATGTCATGAGCACATAAATGGAGGCTAGGGTGAGGAAGTGAGTGTTACCTGTGTTCAGAGTATATTAGAGTGGTTATAGCTTTCACAGATGGGTGGACACCTGTTGTAGTGAGACAAGGACCTTAAGTCAGGAGGTCAGAGGTCACACAGAAGCTCAAAGCTCAAACATACTGACCTAGAGAATGTATAATTTTTAATGCTAATCTTTGATTTAATCTGGGATTATGTCATTGGGTGGCAGTGGCTCTGGTGGTAGAACAGGTTATTCAATGACTGGAAGGTTGGTGGTCCATTCCTGCTCCTATAGTCAAGCTGTCATTGTGTCCTTGGGCAAGACACTTCATGCTCTTTGCCTCCAGGAGGGGCATCGCTGCTGAATGAGTGTGTATGAATGTTTGGTGGTGGTGGGAGAGGCCTTTGGTGTGGATTGGCTGACATGTTTCCTTTGGTGTACCCCAGGGTGTTTGTGGCTGCACATGTAGTTTACCATCACCAAGTTTAATAAGATATGGATGAATAATGGATTAAATATAAAACATGTTCTAAATCTTTTTTAAACTGGGGTTGAACTTTTCAAGCACAAAGTGGTCAGTGGGCCAATCAAACATTCACACTACTGGTTTGATCTATCTTACTCATTTTGTATTCAATAACAAAACCAAATTCACTTGCAGTTTGGCTAGAGGTTTGTGAAATATGACATGATTATAAAACATTTATATGTGCATGTGAAACTCTATAAAATGCCCAGTAGGCTGATAAGTCATGGCCCAAAATGAAGCTACATGATCATTTAAAAGCTCAAGTTGGGCCAATAAACACAAAATAAACATAAAAATCTACTAAATATTAGATTTTACTGCAACAAAAAGATGAAGAGACAGGGAAAAATACTGATGGAAGAAGATGGAAATCTGATGAGTAAAATAGTGCTTATAAAAAACATTCTGTGGTTATTCATTCATTCATTATCCTAACCGCTTAGTCCGATGAAGGGTCGCGGGAAGCCGGAGCGTATCCCAGCAGTCTTTTGGCGAAAGGCAGGGTACACCCTGGACAGTACAATGATACATATTTTATCAATAGTTGTTTGGATGACTGCTGGACAGAGACTTTTACTTCACTGATACAAAGAAGAAGAAAATTGCCTTGAGACTGATTCTACGTTTGATCAGTTTCTTTATCATTATTATCTGTTTAACTTTTGTCATTACAATTGATGGTTTTTATCACAGATTTAACACAAGGTAGGGAGTTGCTGAGATGACACTGTATGAATTCTGTATTAACATCTAGAACATGTAGAGGGAGAAAAATTTATAAAGACCATTGTATTACAATGTCACTTGGACATCTGAGGTCCAACCAAAGAAAGGTAATTTCACATACAAATTGTCAGTATTGTTTGATCATCTATTTTGGTGTGGTTCCTGGGGGACCAGCCAGATATTAGGGGTGACCTGAAAGGAACATTAAAGGAAAATTGACTAAAACTTCCATTCAGTTGGTATTTTAAATAAAATAAATAATAATAAAAAATAAAAAAAAACCTGCCCCGCAGGTTTAGTTTATTCCAACTGCAGCATCTGATTCAGATCAATCAAACATCTCGTCAAGTTCTTTGCAAGGTTGGTACAGAGCCATTCATTTGAATCAGGTCTATTAAAGTAGACTTACCTCTAAAACATGGAGGATAGAGTCCCTGAGGACTGAGAAACAATGTCATACATTATTCCTCTTATCATGTTGCTAAGTGAAGTAAGTATACAGATAATAATGTGATATTGGCTATATAATACAGTAATAACACAAATAATAATGCATTACATGAAATGAATTAAACAAGTGGCTGAATAGTTCTTTTTAAGCACAATTCTGCTGCTCAGTGGCCTGTTCCACTACATATACACAAAGTAAACCCTGGATATCAGGTCTTGTAAGGCTGATATCTGGAGACAGAACTGTACAAAGTCAAATAAAGTGCTGTTGAGTGTGGTGCTGGAGTACAGCTTAGGTTATTGTATAGAAAACAAAAAAGACAGAACAACATCAGTTGATGTGAACAGGTGACCAACAAACAAAACAAACCAAAGTCCAAACAATAAACCATAAATCGTGGAGTTGCGAGCACACTAACAGAGCGTAGATATGGTGTCAGCAGGGCATCTGGAAACTCCATTCCCTTCCACCTCTGACACCCATGCTGCCTTCACCCCCAGCTGAAGGCCACAGGTCTGGATGGTGTAGAAAGGACCCGGAAGAGGCAGCTACCAAGGGAAGTGTGCATGAGGTAAAATCCCGTGAGGGGGTGGGAGTTGGGGTTAGTGGCAGAAAATGATGCTCCTTTGTAACGACCAGAAGTCTTGTTTTCTACATCAGATGCAATGGGGTTGACCTTGCTCTCCATTGCCACCCTGGGATCGTGTATATATATATATATATATATATATATATATATATATATATATATATATATATATATATATATATATATATATATATATATATATAAATAAATCAGATGAAAATCTGAGGTGCCTTTCATATATATATATATATTTTTTTTTTTTCGTATATATATATATATATATATATATATATATATATATATATATATATATATATATATATATATTTTCAATATTAACATTATATACCAACCCACCAACCCACAAATTATTGCTTAGTTACATTTGACCATGTTCGGGAAAAGTGAAATTTGTAAAAAAAATTACATGATTCGTTTCCATTTGGCATATTCAGGAAATATAGGTCATTATTTGAAACCCTTTTTTCAAAACTGACTTGTCAAAGACTCCAGTTTTTTTTTTAAGTTGTTTGTTTCAGGCTGAGGCCTTTGTATTTGAATGAAAGATAAATCTACTTTTTCATTTTGTTAGTTCTGTATTATTTATTGTTAAATTTTGTTTAAACAAAATAAAGATCAAATTAAGATTCACTCGTTTTATTTTCCTGTTTTCTTGATGCCACTAACTGATCATAATCGGCACTGTGGCTTCATTTTAAAGTTATTATGACCTAATTTTCTTTGTTGATCGTTTACATTAAGTAAATATGCAGAAATGTGAATCCTTATAGCTTTGTTCCTAGTCCAGCACACCTGAAGACTCCGGCTAATTTTCCACACCCACTCAGGTTACCTCCTGAGAGTCTGCCGGTCCCGGAGGTGCAGTGAATGTGGGCTTTAGTGGCTTTAATATTAAACCTGATACTGACTGGTGATCGTAACATCAAGTGTTTATATAAAACAACCAGAGCAACTCAGACTGCAAAAGACATTAAGCCCCCAAAGGCCAAATCCCAATTGTTCACGAATGGACTTTTTCTTTGCACGAGCAATGTGTGTGTGAGCCCGTTGGGGGCCAGGAAGACGGGGAGTGGGGGTTGGGGTGGTGGTGGTGGGGGAGGACTATATAAGATGTATTAATCATGTTCTAAGTTTGGGATGGCAGAGGAGTTTGGAGTTTGATCCCACCCTGTTTGGATATTTATAACCTTCATTTAAACACAATCACATCTTTAAATATAGTTATTCATTTATCTTTTCAGATTTACAAACAGAGTTTTACTTGAAGAGAGCAGTTTTTAAAAAAAACTTAAAGTATAAATATCGTTCCTTAAAGACTGCTCTTTTCCTTTTATTTAATATTTGCACAATTATGGAGTAAGAGCGCAAATCATCTGAAATCTCAACACTGACAACAGTGTTTAGTTTTTAGTTTCCAAGAATTCCCTCTTGGTGATGCCCTGTCATACATATTTTACATGAATAATTCCACAGAATATAAATGCATGATGGCGTAGTGGTTAGAAGTCTGGCCTCACAGCAAGAAAGTCACTGGTTTGAGCCCCAGCTGTGGGAGGTGCTTCCTCATGCGTGTTAGGTTAATTGGTTTCTCTACATTGTCCCTGTGTGTATGAATGGTTGTTTGCCCCTCTGTGCCAGTCCCTGTGATGACGTGTCCAGGGTGTACCTCTAGCCCACTGAGAGGCTGCGCCAGCTTCCATTGATCCTGAACTGAAACAAGCAGTAAAGAAAATGGATGGATAACTTTCCTTGGACACTTAATTGCTTTTACTACTTCATAACAGCATTATACTAATAAAAAAAAACAAACAAATTTATTGTTTTAAGAAGTTACATTTTTGGGCTAGTCCAAAAACAAAGAACTGCAAGTTTCTTACAGGAACAAAAAAAATCAGAATTATTTGCTGTCAGTCTGGAATTTGTATATTGTTTTCCCCCCTTTTATTATTATTCCTGTTTATGCGGCTGCAGTATGTAGAATACATTTCTGGACAATCTGAATAACCATAAAGTTTTGTGTTTTTGGCTTACCAGCTGGCCCGCAGTGATATGTGGCATGGTAGGAAGCCCCATTGTCATAAAGGGTTTAATCAAACCAATTTCTCAATTAGCAAAGCCATTTAATGGTTTGCTAATTGAATGCAAACTGCTGAGTAGTGCTAGTGGGTGCCTTGCCATATAAGCATGTTATTACCACTACTAAAGCTGTGGGGAGTCCCAAATGATAAATTATCAGCATCTTGCACAATTTCCATGTGTTTCCATGTGTTTATATTTTAATGTCTTCTGATGGCTTCTTCCAGCAGGATAATGCACCATGTCACACAGCTCAAATCATCTCTAACTGCTTTCTTGAACATGACAGGGAGTTCCACAGTCACCAGATTTCAGTCCAACAGAGCAGCTTTGGGATGTGGTGGAACTGGAGATTCTCATCATGGATGTGCAGCCGACAAATCTGCAGCAACTATGTCAATATGGAGAAAAATCTCTGAGCAAGGTTTCCATCACCTTGTGGACTCTATGACACTAAGAATTAAAGCCATTCTGAAGGGAAAAGGGTGACCAGCATGGTACTAGAGGGTGGACCCAATAAGATGGATGCTGAATGTATATGATCACCGAAAGTGCATTGGAGCTAACCAAGAAAGCTGCCTTGCTCTCACAGCTTCTTCATCTCTTTCATCGTGTGGACCTCACACTGCTCCCTCTCCCTTTCCTGATCGCACATACTCCCTCTCAGATAGCCTGTTGGGTCTTTTCCTGCTGTTCTTGGATGGTTGAGGGACCCCCCACCCTGCCTTGGCTGAGTGCCGAGCCGCAGAGAGGCAAGTTGGCGCCTCCGCTACTTATAGGACAAAACTTACCAGGTTCAGAACTTCATCTGCGAGTGGAAAATGGGATTATACCCTGGGGTTTGTCTAAATCCACTGACCCGGGGAAAAGAACAGCTCTCTGTGGTTTTCTGAAGCTGTTGTCTGATTAAGAGCCTGAAACACCATTACCCAACATTTGAGGTATTCAGCTGGCGGGAGAGTGAAACAGCGGGCACTGACTGCAGCAGGTGGAGCTTTACGAGGCTGAAACTCAAACATTTTAATGATCTAAACAGAGAGATGTATAAATGAAGGGAAATCTGACCTTTTCAATGTACTTTACTGAAAAGACAACATGAGTGAGATTTCATCAAACAGAAAACAATCCTCAGGCCGTCATTAAAAAGTCCCACAAAATAACCAATTAAACTTTGTAAAATGTAGATTAAAAACAAAACACAGTTATCTGTAAATCTAATAAATCAATATTCAATTTACAGTAGAGCATCAAAAACATAAAAATATTATGAAAACCACCAGCTCATCATGAATTTGATGGCAGCAACATCTCATAAAGATATGGGAAGGGCTCAAAAATATAAGTGGACATCAGTGGTCCCTAAAAGAGACACAATAGGACTTTGAAAAGGAATGTATGAAACAGGTAGTAATCCCAGCAGTGACTAAAATGATTTGATACTTACTGAAATGATACTTACTGCTCACCTGTTGATCTTTGGCTCCTCGTGATTGGACTTTACCATCAATTTAAGCAATCCGATTGGTGGAAATTTTGACAGGAAGTGACTTCATTATATTTTCTGAGTCATATTAGAGGTTTTTCAGGAGTATAGTGGTAATAGTTTTTTTTTTTTTTTTTTTTTTTTTTTTCCCCCCCCACAATTATAGTGTGATAAATAATGGTGTTATTAATGGATCATAAATCATCTTTTTGACATACAGTCTCTAAAAAAAAAAAAACCCAAAAAACCCACTACATTTTGTGGTTGGATTGTAGACCTCCTGGATAGGATATAGATGCCTGGAGAACTTCTATAGATTGTTGTTGTTGTGGTACTTCCTGTATAAATTATCTTCCCGTCATATGAATGTACTGTAGGTGTTTGCAGTCCTAATGAGAATCAAGCTGAGCCTCAGCAGTCAGTGTGCCTTGCTCAGCTTGGCACGCTGTTTGGGACACTCCAAGTCATACCGGAGGGTTTAAATGAGGGCTCTGGGGAATGGAGGAGCTGTGGCGAGGTGTGCTGGGGAAAGATTAATGGCTGCCACTGGGAAGTGCAGAGGGGCATTCTGGGAACTGATCATGCTGAGACCTTCCTCATGGCTCACTATGAGAAATGGAGAGTGTGTGATTGGAGCCAAATGGAGCTGACAGCCAACTGGTTTAGCTTTCTCGTCCACATACACACACACACACCTCCTCTACTTCCAGTGTCTTTTTTTACCTCTTGTATAATTTTGTTTTGGAAAAACATGATCTCGTGTTTCGCCTCTGTGAGAGCCACCAGGATTCTCCAACTTTCATGTCCAGGTCCTCCTCCAACCCTCGGCTACTTAAGGACCTTTTGTTTGTCCGCCACAGCGCTGAGGGCAGATTTTGGCAGACATACATGTGCTGATAGGAACAAACTCCATAATGCAAAGTGAACTGAGTGCCAAGAGGCTAATGGCTGCGTGAACTTAAAAAAAAAAAAAGAAAAAAAAAAAAAAGAAAAAATGGAGGACTGTGTTTGAGCTTTTGCCAAACTGGATCCGCCAGTGGAAAATATTTTATGAACACCATTGCTCTTCAGGGTAGCAATGAGCTCAGATATAATGGTATGAGTGTGTGTGTGTGTGTGTGTGTGTGTGTGTGTGTGGGTCAAAACCAGAATAATGATCCATCCTCTGGCTCAGAACCATCTGATAACCCTCTGGACCTGTGTCATGTCACCTCTCCGGAACAGAACACCATCATATGATAGTTCCTCATCATCCAAAGTATGTTGAGATAATCCATCCCAAGACTCTGAGAGGCAGCAAATTATAGTACTCTTTATCCATTTAATTATATACATTTACTGCAGTAAGCTAGTAATTTGTTTTAGTCCCTCACGGGTGTGTACTATTACTTTATATTCAAAGTACAAGATGATCTTGGAGCCACAAATATGAATATTATTTCTTCAATGCATTAAGTCTCAAAACACTTATTTCTGGCATCCGTGGGAACTATTTCTCATGTTGTCAACAGTTCCCTGATAGTGTGTAACTCTCGGGTGAATTGTGATGGATAGTTTACCCTTTAGGTGATCTGCAGAGGTTTTCCAGGCATTTATATCTGGTCCAGGATGGTTACAGCTGCGCTGCAAAATGTACTGTTTATTCAGAGGCTCCAACTAGTAAATCCACAATGAGTGATTAATGATAATCCATCCATGATCCATGATAACACCACATATGAAAAAAATGGAAACTAATTTATTTATTTTGAAGTTTAATTTAGAATACAAGTGTCACAGTTTTCTGATGATCGTCATAATATGAAGAAGTATTGGATCAATAATAATGTCAACTGTCAACTGATCACCACCTGGTGGTAAGTTGGCTCAGATGGTGGGAGAGGAAGCCGGTCAGATCTGGCAGGCCCAAACGTGTCATGACGGTCTGCTGGGAACGTCTGGCAGAGTCCCCTGTCAGAGCGAGTTTCAACTTCCACCTTCAGCAGAGCTTCAACCCTGTCCCAAGTGAAGGGGGGGACATTGAATCCGAATGGGCTGTGTTTTGTGCCTCTATTGTTGAGGCATGGAAGCTGTGGCCGTAAGTCATTGGTACTTGTCGTAGCGGTAATCCCACAACTCGTTGGTGGACACCAACAGTGAGGGATACTGTCAACCTGAAGAAGGAGTCCTATCAGGCCTTCTTGGCCTGTGGGACTCTGGAGGCAGCAGATAGGTGCCGACAGGCTAAGCGGGATGCAGCTTTGGCTGTCACCAAGGCCAAAACTCGGGCGTGGGAGGAATTCGGTGAGGCCATGAAGAAAGATTTCTGGATGGCTTCAATGTGATTCTGGTCCACCATCCGGCAACTTGGTCGGTGGAAGGAATACTTCATAGAGACCTCCTCAATCCTACCAACACGTCTTCTGATAAGGAAGCAGAGCTGGGGGACTCAGGGGTGGACTCTCCTATCTCTGGGGCTTCTTGTTTTCAAGAAAGGGGACCGGAGGGTGTGCTCCAACTACAGGGGGATCACACTCCTCAGCCTCCCTGGAAAGGTCTATTCAGGGGTCCTGGAGAGGAGGTCCGTCAGGTAGTCGAAATTCGGATAGAGGAGGAGCAGTGTGGTTTATGTCCTGGTTGCAGAACAGTGGACCAGGTCTATACTCTCTTTGGAGTCCTGGAGGGGGCATGGGAGTTTGCCCAACCAGTCTACATGAGCTTTGTGAACTTGGAGAAGGCATTTGAGCGTGTCCCCCGGGGGCTCCTGTGGTGGGTACTCCTGGAGTATGGGGTACCAGACCCCCTTGTGCGAGCTGTGTGGTCCCTGTACGACAGGTGTCAGAGCTTGGTACATATTGCCGTCAGTAACTCGGATTCGTTTCCAGTGAGAGTTGGAGTCAGCCAAGGTTGCCCTTTGTCACCGATTCTGTTCATAACTTATATGGACAGAATTTCTCGACGCAACGGAGGTGTTGAGGGGATCAGGTTCTGTGGCCTTAGGATTGGGTCTCTGCTTTTTGTGAATGACATGGTCCTATTGGCTGAAATGAGTTTCCTCCGCAGGTTGGCCTCGCTCTGCCTTAGAGATAGAGTGAGGAGCTTGGTCATCCGGGAGGGGCTCAGAGTAGAGCCGCTGCTCCTCCGCATCGAGAAGAGCTAGTCAAGTTGGCTCCGGCATCTGGTCAGGATGCCTCCTGGATGCTTCCCTGGTGAGGTGTTCCTGACATGTCCCTGTGGGAGGAGACCCCGGGCACGACCCAGGACACGCTGGAGGGATTATATCTCTCGACTGGCCTGAGAACACCTTGGGATCCCCCCACAGAATTGGCAAATGTGGCTGGGGAGAAGGAAGAAGTCTGGGCTTCCCCGATTTGCTTGCTTATGCTGCTGCCCCCGCAAACCGACCCGGGATAAGCGGTGGAGAATGAATCGATGGATGGATATGTTGGCCTCAGCTGATAAAATCATATTATTGAATTGTTAGTTTTACAGTTGTTTTTTTCTTTTACAGTTATGTTTGTTTTATTTTCAGTGTGATTCAGCCACCAAAAGCTGAGACAACACAGTCAAAAGTGGTGTTCATTTAATAAATTGATAGTTTTCATTGATTGTTAAGTTTTTGATAAAATAAAAGCTAATGTGTGAGGACAAAACTATGACAAAATGCAGATGTGTGTGTTTGTATATTGTGTATTGTATATAAGCATAGGGGAAGTTAGCATTTGAAACTGTCAAACATCTAAAAATGATGTTTTTAACATCATCACAGAAGATTTTAACATTTCAAAACTCAAGTTTTAAAGTTTGAAAACTTTTTTTTTCAGCAAACAGAGCAGTTTTCAGATCTTACAGATATTACAAGGTTTTATACTTTTTTTGCAAACCAATGTGATGAGACAACATATTTAAAGCAACATATTTAAAGCATTAGCCATATTTAAAACATCTAGAAAGATGTAACAACAGGTTTGAATATCTGAAAATGTCAGGCTGAAACTCTGTAATATGCATGTTGTGCTTATGAAAAATAACAATGTTAGTTCAAGATCATGCTCGCAGGCATTCAAACTTTTTTTTTTGACATTCAAAATTTCATTCAGACATTCAACCTTTCAAGATTTTCCAAACTCATTTTCAGATTTGCAAAACTTTATTTCCGGTTTTCAATTTCAAACACAAACTTTCAAGGTTTCAAAAATGTTTTCTTTATTTTTTCAGTTTCTGGTCATGGCAGGATTAAAATCCGATAGTGTATGCATCTCAAGGTTCAAAGTTCACTTCATTTCAGTTTTTTTTATGTTAGAAATGAGAATGAAGGACAGAAATTGAGAAAGAAAAGAAGTGTTGTGTTTTGCAGAGAAATCAGTTATACTAAATCATAAGGTTTATTCCACAAAACAGATACTCATGTGGAACAAGTGGACAAAATGTATTGCCTGCTTTATATGTCTGATACCCTTTTTTACTGAAACGGGTCAGTTTTTGTCAAACAGTTATTTTACACTTATACCTGTTCCCTTAAAGCTGGGGTTTTTACAGTTTTACAGTGAACTGAGGGGCATAACTATATTTCTTATTGTTCATGATTACAAAATGTATAGACAACTGTCAGGACGATGAACCACTTCACCCAGAGTAAAAAAAAAGAAAAAAGAAAATGTCTGAGCAAGATTACCCACGCAGCTTTGACATTAAAATAAAAGAAGAAAGAAGAGACATGCTTCTACTTACAAGTTTTTCAAAGCAAAAGTTGACAAAGCTGGCTTGTCACAAACTTAAAAATAATTTGCACAGAAATATTAGATTTATAGACAGTACATAATATTCTTGTAAATATTCATGAGCGCATGTCAGCAGCTTCTCTACAGTGGCGGGAACACAAGAGCACTCGTGAACACAGTGAAGTAGAAGTGGGAATTGTAGTGTTGTGGGACTTTACATAATCTAAACCAGTTCCCGTTCCTGCTCTTTCAATGCAATTAGTTCAGACTTGTTTAATAAATGAGTTCACATCACATATCACATTGTATTATATCATGTCGCATTGTATTATACAACACAAAATAAAAGCATGTTGGCGTGGGTAGAGGGAGTTAATGATGACACCAGGACTGATTGAATAATTAATTTTAAAACAAGGTGAAGGAAAATTAAATGACTAAAACAAGTAGAGTGAGAATAAGTTTGATTTTTTTTTTTATGCATCAGATTTTCCTGTGGTTCGTGTGTCACTCTCAGCCTTCAGGATGTAAAATCTATCATGAAGGTGAAACCGGATCTCTGCTGGTGCTTAGGCCTTCCTCGCTCTCACTGCCAGGTGTTTATTGCAAGTTTTCTACAATTACAACTCTGCAGTCAAGGCTGGAGGGGTTTTTACTGCCAACAGACTGAGGATTTCTGTGCTTTTGTCACAGTCATGCAAGTCTATGCCTTGCCAACATGGGCTGAAAGAAGGAAGGGGCAGGCAGGAAGCTGGTATGAAGTCTGGAACTGGGTCAGACATGGGTTTGGTTTCCATGACTCATGACATTCTTTTGTCATGTAGAAGTTCACAAACAGCTCTGCTGACTCACATTCGGTTTGGAGAAGAGGACCTCTGCTTGCAGATAATCATGTTTGATATTTTAGGTTGTTAAATGTAACCTGTAAGTCAAACAAACAGATGCTGTGCAGGTCAAAGTGGTCAAATTTGACCTGGAATTGTAGCAGAGAAAGGAGGAATGAATAAATGTCTGGAAAACTAGTTTGGATGGACCTGAACTCAGCATGTCAGGGGCTGTAACTTGTTTTGTTTCCAATAAGAAAAAAGTCTGTTTACAAGTTGATCATTTATAAAGGAAATAAGAAAATATATTTTTACATTAAGAGCACATTAAGGCACAGTGGGTGGTGATCTTCATCTTTATGTGATAAGTATTAAATAAATAAGTTTGCAGGTAATCAGCTAAAACTAATACAAAATGACATGTTTCCATCACCGCCATGATGACGAGCAGATACATTGACACAATCAGCCAAGAAGCTTGTTTTCCTCTCTGTGACATTTTTCTGCCACTAGAAAGAGAATATAAATAGAAAGAGACAGAAAAGGTTTTGGTGAGATGTAATGCTGTCAATCGACAGGGAAACCTACAGAACTGTTTACACTGAAGAGACATTTTTTCTGTTTGAATTGTTTCAGAAACAAAAACCAAATCTGCTGAATTTATTCCAACATTAATTATATCAGGGTTGACAAAAATTATTGGGACCCTGATTAATTAGCTATTTAATACTTAAAACTCAGCCAGATCTCCGCTGCCCGCCGAGGGTTATTATTTATTGTTTCTCAGAATTGGTAGTGTGTAACTGTGGGGCAAATTATGACATGTGACAAATAGATTATCTTTATTTCCAGGCATTTATCCTATCCAGGAGGTTTACAAGTGGTTGTAGGTTAAACAGATACAATTTGCTGTAATATTTTTATTTGATTAATACATTTTTTGACAGAATTATTTTATTTGCATGTAATCTTTTAACTTTTAGTAATTCTTATTGTATAAGCAAATGATCTGGGAGTTGTTTTGTTGTACAGATGATGCAATGCCTTGGTTTTTATCATCCTATTTACTTTATTTTTTTTTCCAACTTGTAATGATCTAAATAAAGAAGTTTATTCTTGGTAATGTAAATAATTAACAGTTATCTCATTTCAGAGTGGCAGTAAACATGAAAGCCATGCTTGAGCCTTGGTTTCTTGTTTCATGCAATGTTTTTCTGGTTATGTAAAGAATGTTCTGTCCAACTGCCAACGCTGCTCCATCAAATGGTCCTGCAGAGGCGTTGATATGACAAATACGTCACCATTTGTACAGAAGAAGAATGTCACAAAGTGTGTGGACCACCAGGATGGAGACAGGACACCTCTGAGCCATCATTATCAGCTGACGACACTGCTGGTCCAGCCTCATCCTGCTGATCCAGTGTCCGTCTGCTGCAGGACTGGAGCTGTGTTTGGGTTGCTCTCAGCTGCTGGTCCAATCAGATCCTCTCTCTGTGTGTTCCTCTGGGAGCTCAGCTGGAAGACAGAGGGGAAGCACGGCATCAAACGGTCTTTGCTGAAGGTAAACACTAAACTGCTGTGATCTTATTTGAGGTCTGCGGGGCCAAGTGGGCAGAGAAACAGCCAGTCCTGACCCAAAACCACAACGGTAACCTCTCAGACTGTCTCAGACCACTAAAATCCTGCTGCAAAATTTGATTTTAATTCTTATTCTACATGTTGAAAAATTGATGCAATCCACTAATACATTTTAGTTCACCTTTATGTTATGAGTAGGAGACAGTGGAGTTGTGCTGCATCACATATTCCATCATTCTGATACAATGCATCTATTATACAGGCTACTGGAGTGAGGATATATATATTTTTTTTTTATTAAAAGATGTTCATGATAGCAACTGTTCTCTTGTAGTGGCATACAGGTAATTTTGTCCAGCAAAACCACCTGTCTCAAACACCTCTACACGTAATTTTTACTGTGCATGAACACATAAATAAAAACACCTTTTTATACATAAATTGTACCACATTTTCTTCCACAATGAAATACAGAACTATCTAGACAAAAACAGACTGACTCATACACTGGATGTTGAGCTTTAAAATGTCACATCATGCAAGTAAATACATTTCTTGGATCAATATCACACAATAATAACACCACTATGTGACGTCTGCTGATAAAATCATGTTATTAAATTATTAATAGTTGTATTTTTCCCTTACAGTTATGTACTTTTTATGATCAATGTGATTTAGTTGCCATAAACTAACTCAGACAACAAACTCAAAAGTGGTGTTCATGTCATTAAATGATTGCTTTCATTGATTATTAAGTTTTTTTTTCTCTGACCAAGAGACAACAACTGAATAAAAACTAATGTGAGGACAAAACATACTGACACATCTACAAAAATCAATACACAAGACACAAATATATAAATAATAATGATGGAAACCTTTCACCTATCAAACCACCAGCCAGTTATTAGTTTGCATTTTTCATTGAATGGAAATTACTGACACATGTCAGGACAAGAAGTACTTCAGATAAGTGTCTCTTCTTATAGTGGTTTGCTTCACGAGACTGAATGTGTTGACTTTCAAGCCTGCAGGTTAAAGGGTAGCAGACCACACAGAGAGACCAGCCACTTCATGACCACACACTCACACACGACAAAGTTCACAAACGTCCAGTGTAATCTGAGTCTCATTAGTCTGTGAAGGATCACTGTGATCTGCTCTCTGCTCATCACAACATTAACTGCTGTGTGACACAGCCACAGAGTGTTTACTGCTACATAAACACACACAACATGCTGCAATCATTAAGTCATGGTTCAGCTCGAACAAAAACACTAACATGTGGATTTGACTAATTTCTTTCTTCTTAAACACATTTTTATTTGTATCATATTTCAGACAATGTTTGCAGTAAGAACAGTACAGAGAATGTTTGCACACACTAGAAAGCAGCAATCTTAACATGTAGCATACCATGTTATCAAACCCCAAGCATGATACAAAAAAACATGAGAACAGCACTTTCTACTTCCAGGCTTCTGCTGATTTCTGCACATCCAACAAACCACACAAACAAGGTGTCATATAAAAACAGAGATGCTGCTTTTAACAAAGAAGTCTGTCTCCTCAATGCTGGACAAAACCTCTGGGAGCTAGCAACCAAAATCATAAACTGTATCTTACTTTTGCTGCTTTGTGCTTAGAAATGTTGGATACTGCAACAACTCCTAGTTGCAGTACAACCCGTCTCAAATATTTAAGGATTTATTAAACTAATTTCTGCACCTTCTTGAATCATCTCCCTCATATTTGTTTACAATCTTTGTTTAACTTTATTTTTCACGTCTGTCAACATTTTCTATTCATTTCATTCTCATCTATCTTTTACATTATGTTTATTTTTAGATTCATTTTTTATTTTGAATGTTCAGAACAGTGGCGTCAGCTCTGTATGCATGTTCATGTAAGAGTGGGTTTTCTCAGGGTACTCCTTCTCATCACCAAACACATGTATGTTAGATTGACTAGTGTCTGTAATTTCCCTTGGAGTGAGTATGAGTGGTTTAAGATCAAGCTGAAAACCTTCCTTTTTCATGATTCTTATAGTTAGGATATGAGCATCTCCTGAGTTGGAGTCTGCATGTACGGGACCCAACTATCCAGGTTATGCTCTTTGCTCTTACAGTCATGGGTAGTTCAGCCATCCATTACTTATGTAGCAATGGGGGCGTCACCTGACGCACTGAGAAGTACCTTGCTTATTTCTCTAATGTATTAATGAATAAATTTATGACAATATTGCCGTCTCTAACTTATTTCTCCTTTTTTCCGCAGGTCTTCCTGAATAAGTGCAGTTGTACATGTTGTTCTGTATTTCCTGTCCTCTCCACCCCATCCAGTCAAGGCAGAAGGCTGCCCTCCCTGAGCCGGGTTCTGCCGGAGGTTTTCCTCCTGTTAAAGGGGAGTTTTTTCCTTCCCACTGTCGCCTCATGCAGCTCAGGATGGGGGATTGGATCGAAGTCACGACTCGATGCAATCATTTGGTTTCTGTTATAGGATACGTATGAACTAGCTCGAAATGATGTGTATGTAAAGTGCCCTATGACAACATTGTTGTGAAGTGGCGCTATATGAATAAAGCTGAATTGAATTGAGTGTTTGTCTCTCAGAGATGGTCCAGCAATAGAGTTGTGACATGTGTCCAGATGTACATTGCTTCTCAGCTAACAGCTTTCCACTTTGCCACAGATCCTTTTAAACGAGCATTGGTCCAGAGAAGACGGCTGGGTTTCTTTACATAATAAACCTGAACTTATAGATTTCAGGGTGAGCCCGTGCCGTGATTTCCAGTAGAGATTAATGTCTGGTTTTATTACATTGCTCCCTGAGGGCTTCATGATCATCAGCATTTAGCCTTGTCTTGTGCCTACAGAGATTCCTCCTGATTCTCTCAATTTTCTGACAATATGATACACTGTAGATGGTGGAACTTTAAAGTCTTCACAAGGTTTTGTTGAAGAATATTTTTTTTTAGAAACTTAGACCCAGTTCATCTCGGATTGGTGAACCTCTGTCAATGTTTGTATCTGAGACACTGCCTCTCTGAAATCCTCCGTTTCATAACCCGTCATGTTATTCGTCAAACAGCCTCCATTTATTTTTAATTTGTACTTTTCCGACCTTTTGTGTCCCCTTTTCCAACATTTAAAAGATCTTTTTCGGCTAATAATATGATTGAAATCAGCTAAGAATATTCTTTAAATGGTAAAAAAAATCTCAGTTTAAACATCTGATATCTTATGTTCCACTGGAAATAAAACATTGGTTGATAAGATATGTAAACCATTGAATTCCTATTTATTCAAATTATCTAATCTTAATCTTATTGATTTTTTTTTTACATTTTACACAGCGTCCTACCTTATATGGATAGGGGTTGTAAGACACAACACAAAAATGCACAAAGTGACAGGAGTGGTATAAGATTTCACACCTGCTGTCTGTTACTACCCCCCCTTCCATACACACACACACACACACACACACACACACACACCCCCTCCCTGTCCAATTCACAGAATAAACTAAGAGGGCAGTTGTCTGCTTTGTTGGACGTTGAGCACCTTTTAGTTTGGATTTGCAACTGTGCACCGAACCTCTTCATCGCCAGCAGCCTCTTTCTGTCAACGTTGACTAGTCAACATAACACAACACATGATTAGACCAAATATGTAGGAATATTTACATTTATTTATGTATATATTCCTTTTTTGTCTTTTCCTCTTATTTAAATTAAAGTTTATACACCTATAGGGTGAAGTCCACATCATTCAAACACTGCAAAAAACACTAAAAAACACATCTTCTATCTTGATGAACAATATATTCCTGTTCAAAATCTTTAATGTACTCCATGAGAGAGAGAGTTATAGCTTTTTAGTGCCAGACTGCACAGCGATTGTTATATCATGAGAAACAGCCGAGCGGCAACCTTCAGCGGTTAAAAGTGAAGCCTGTGACAAAGTGCAAAAAATTGCAGTTCACTCCTCATCCACTAGGGGCTCCAAGAGGAAATCAATCTCCATGGACTACCATGTTTTAATAGCTGACTTCACAACAGAAATAAACATGTTCACAGCCTGCTACACAAAAATGTTTTAGGTTTAATAGGTCAAGTATGCCCTTGTCACAATTTGAAGCTCTGCATAATGATGGGAGGGTCCATTAGCTTTTTACTCCTGTTAGCTCTTGGTTAGCTTGTTTAGCTCTTAGCAACAGGCAGTTTGGAGTTTCATAGATGCCAATTATCCAACCCCAATGCTCACAGCTTCCCTCCCAGGTTCACTTCTTTGGGCATTTTTGCATTTTCCAGGAGTGAGAATATGTATGAAGCTCCCAAGATGGCAATGTTGGGAACCATCCAGCGAGCTTCAATTTAGCTCTTCCAAAATCTATGGGTGACGTTACGAAGGTTTCGTCAAAATTTTTACACACAGTCTATGGTCACTTCAGGTAGATGATACTGTGGTGCATTTCCAGTCTAGTCTGTTGTCTAGCTGTATTCCAAGGTACTTGTATTCCTTCATCAGTTCCACCTTTTCTCACAGGATGTAGACAGTGTTTTGTTTACTGTTGTTCCTCCTAAAGTGAATAATCACCTCCCTAGTTTTGTTTGTATTCAAGATGAGGTGATTCTTTCCTCACCAGCTGACAAACGGACCGACTAATTCTCTGTACTTAGCTGCTCACCACTGATACACCCCACAGTTGCAGAGTTGTCAGAGTATTTCTGCAGATGACAGGAGTTTTATTGGAAGTCTGAGGTGTACAATATGGACGGAAATGGTGAGAATACAGTTGGTTGAAGTTCTCCAGTATTGCTGATTAACATCTCAGGCAGACAACCTTTCAGTCTCATGAACAGTGGACTGTTTTGTTGGGTGGTCATAAACCCAACAGCTTGTGGAGGTATCCACCTGGGATTTATGGAGCTTCTCACATAACAGAGCAGCTGAATTGTATTAAAAGCACTTGAGAATCGAAGATTATGACCCTAAAAGTGCTGCCTGATTGTTCTAGTTGGGAGAGTGGATTCTCTGAAGCAGGTAGATGATGGTGTCTCAACCCCAAGCCCATTATGATATACAAATTATAATGGATACTACAAGGTTAACCTGCTTATTTTGAAGAGCCTATAACAGTCTTTCAAAGATTTTATGATGAGTGATGTTAGGGCAACTGGTCTAAAGTCTTTTGGTTCAGATGGTTCAGGATTTGTTAAGTTCTGGAATGAGGCAGGATGTTTCCCACAGCCCAACATCTTTTTTCTGAAGTAGGCAGGAGCTGAAAAGGTGCTGAGGAATTTGACATAATTGGTCTGAGCAGATTTTCAGAACCCGAGGGCAAACAAAATCAGGACCTGCAGCCTTGAGTCTCTCCAGTTGTTTCTTCACCTGACCACAGGAGACAGACAGGCTAGGGATGGTGGGATAGAAGAGTTTGGACTTTTTATTTGTGTATTTTTAAAATTTAACTTGGTTTAACCATTTTTCCAGGATCTTCTACCCTACCTTATACAATGGAAAATATACAATATTTATATATATTTTTCTAAGGGGGAGATTTTATGGAAATAACCTGATAATCCGATTGGGTGATAAAGTCCAACATACATCATAGCACTTTGTTCAGAGGACACCAGCAAACTTATGGATCAGCTCAGCTTTTGGTCAGGAGGACTGCTTCCCATTCTGAATCCTTGTCACTCATCACATGACTAAATTTAGAGATATTCCCAGCCCTCATGTCTTCTTAAGACTGAGCAGCTGGTCTGCTAAACACAACAAAAATATGTCTCCCTCCCACAAAGGCCCCTCCAGACTCCACTATTCTTCACTGTAATTAAAAAGGCTCGGAAGATGCAATCCAATCATAAATCAGAGACTTCAGGATCAGGTAGAATATTTTATTATCTTAGACCAGAGCTTGGAAAGCAGGCAGATGACTGTTCAGTAGGGTGAAGAGATCCTGCCTTGTAGGTTTCTGCAGCAGTGATGAACAGGGTAAGTCCAGAATCCAATTCCAAGAACAATCTGAGATCCAAACAAAACAAAACAAAACAAAACAAAACAGAGAGAGCAACTAGAAATAGGAGGAAAGGTACTGGAGTCTGAGAAGGTAAAGAGGGGTCAGACACCACTGGACACAGGTAACAGGTTTGACAGGGTTTGAAGCACACAAAGAAACTCTGACAATCTAGTAGCCAGAAATCCTGGGATTGCTGCTTATGTAGCGAGTGGCACAGGTGGAAGGCATCAGCAAATCAGTGCTGAGGAGGGATGCCTTCAAAGACAGCTGGGAAAAAAACATGCACACACCAAAAACCATGACAGAATTTTTGAATGGGTTGTAAATGGGTTCAATTTGTCCTGTTATCACAAGGCTAATTCATTAGTCAAATCTTTTTTCTGTTAGTAACATTATTCAAGGTACTTAAACTCTGTTCAAACAGTCTTATTGAAAAAAACAAAATAAATGTACTTTTCCAAGGGGGAGCTTAATGTGCAGGAAACAGTGCTTTGTGGACTCCACTTGACACCTTATTATTTCATTTTTACGTCTTTATGAAAATGAATTAAATTAAGATTTTAATCTGAAGTTAATTTTGAAAAATTAGCATAGAAAAACGACAAAAATTGATTTTTACATTTAAATTGTCAAACTCCTTTTGTAGGTTCCAGATGTGCACGGATAGTCAGATCTGCTCGGGGCCCTGCGCTTGTCGATGACGTCATACTGTATGATTGGCTGGAGGTTGAATAGACGATTGTTAGTGTTCCGGGCAACTTACAGATGTTTCTCTGTAAAGCAGGATTTTAGTTCTTCTTCATAGGAAACATGACTTTTACAAAGAACACCATCATTACCTAATGAAAAAGACTTACAACAGCCTGCCCATAACCACTGAAGGTCTTGAAAAATTACACAATAAATGTTTACTTTGTTAAATCCATCAGGTCATCCTGCAGCCATCCCCATCAGGGCCGCAGCCCGACATGTTTTCAGTGTGTCCCTGCAACAGCACACCTGACCCAAATTAAATGGATCTAACAGCCAATGAAGTTCTGCGCGACTCATTAAATTGAATCAGGTGTGCTTTTGCAGTGTTGCAATGTTGAAAACCTGCATGGCTGCGGCCCTCGTCAGATCGAGCTGATTAGCCCTGTCCTGCATAAAGCTTACAAGCTGTCAGGATCTTCATTGTTAAGGAAGATAAAGTTGTTTTGGCTTTCTATTGTAGCAAGGCTTCTTCATGGCCCTGAGTAATTTTTTTTCACCAAATTCATACTTTTAATCTGAAAAGAGAAACAACTTTATTGTTTATTCATTGAAAAAAAAAAACACAATAGTTTCACATGTTAATTTAAAAATACATGCATTTGTAAGCCCTGATAAAAGATCTCAATTTACTTTTTTTTTTTTTTTTTACCTGTGAGTAGTTTTTTAATTTTTTTAAAACAATGATTTGGTGACCCCTTGAAATGATCTTACTATCTATCCCCCAGTTTTAGAGGGTGTAGTAGGTCTCCACAGCTCCTCCTTAAACACAGGGCAGCTGGGTTCTTCTGATGAGCCTCCTGATGCAGTAGCCGGTACCCCGAAATCCAAGCAATCCTTACACAGTAAGGGGTACTGCAGTGCATAGAGACCAGCTGGGAAAGGGTGAATCAAAGCCCCACATTTCAGAGGACGTTTCAGTCTGTATACAGGATATGGTGTCAAGATGAGAAGAACATGTGTTAGCTGTGTCAGGACCATAGTCATTCTGCTGGAACTGATGGATTTTATTGAACCTACAACAAATCCAGAAGAAGAGAATTATTGTTTGGAATATCTCTAGATCTAAAGCATTAACACATTTGATCATAATATATTTCTTAATTAATTGAATCATGATATCATCTGTTTACAGAGTTGTTAAAAGGACAGCTATCAGCATGTAAATAACATTGATTCTGCATTATTGGGGAGTGGAGACTATCCTGTACTTGGTCCTTCATTGCTTAAACTGTTTTTTTGATTACTTATGTTTTCTTTCCCAGTTGTTGGAGTGTGTTTTATTTGCTGATGGTAAATCTTTTTTGAAGGGGAAAATCTAATCTAAAGCAGCTTCTGAATAAAGTGGAAGCTGCTCGCGTTAACCAGTGGTGTGATGGCAACAAAGGATGTTTTTAGTTTGAAAAAAGTAAAGAACACCACCTTTAGAAAACACACATTTACTGTAATTACTGTAAGTAAAATGTCTCAACATTTTCTATGACTGATTTCTCTATATATTATTATTCTTTGGGGATTTAGAGAGATATATACGATACAAACAGAAACTCAGTCTTTTAATTGCAGAAGAAAGACATATGTGTAGTTTGTAGGGATGCACCGATTCACTTTATGGGAGTTCAGATCTGATGCAAATATCTGAAATTTGAAAATTTGCAGATACCGATATTTGCCGATACCAAATCTGTTTATGTGAACATTATTGTGACTATGGTTATTATTGCTGTTATAATAGTGAAGAAATTTCATTAAGTTGTAATAAATTACAGATTCTTCCTTAAGTTACCTCATCAATACAAATCTAATAACATTACAGATCTAACAATTTTAAGGTTTTTTTTTTAATTTGGCACATTTTACCCAAATACAACTATACATGTGCGATTTTGAAAAAAGTCGCACATGTATAGTTGCTTTTAGTGTACCAAAAAAATCTCACATTTTAACATTCAAGGCATTTATTTCTTTTAAAACATGTCCGGAGCATGTCATCAAACACATCTGCGCTGGCTTGACTAGTGTGGTATTGAGTATCAGTCATGGTATTGGAACACTTTTATTATTACGTACGAGTACACACACATGGTATTGAACCAATACAGATACTGATATCGGTATCGGTATCGGTGCATCCCTAATAGTTTGTAAAAAAAATAAAAAATAAAATCCACATTATTAACCAACAAGATTCATCATTCATCCAAATAAACACACTAATTTTTGATTTAGTAAGTTACAGTTAAATTATCTTCAAAGCCAATAATAACCAATTACCACAGATTGCTATTATATACTTCTTTTAAGTTTTTAATTTTGATTTTACTTTACTGAATAAAGCATAATCAAAATTAGAATAAGAGAAAAAGATGTTTTTCTTCTCATTATATGCATATCACGAACATATTTAATTTCTAAAATGTTTCTTTTTACTCCCCAGAATTATAACAAACTTCTGGACTCACACGTGTTTCATGCCTCATGTCAGAGGCATGGCAGGATTACTGAGCTGGTCCAGCATACGAGGGTCACAGCTGTCAGAAAGATCACTAGGACCCCTCATGATACTGAGCCAACAGCTGTCTATTAAGAATCCTCCAGAACGTTGTCAGCAGCAAACCCCTCAGCTCACAACTCGCCTCATTACCGGCCTTAATGGAGGGAGGACAGAAACAAGGTAAATACAATTCAGTCAGCATACAGGGACACCCGAGTCAGCAGCTCCGTTTGACTGCTGGTACCTGACACCAGAGTCAGCCTTGTTACAGGATCACAGCTCCTCCAGAGGAATACTCCTAAGTTTATCACTTTAGCTGCTTCTTTTCTTCTTGCTATGACTAATATAAAATCATATATGCACTAACAAACCCTGCTCATTTGCTGGCTTCTGCGAAAAAAAAAAAGAAAAAAAGAAAACAAACCTGATGTTGGCACTGAGCCCAGTGAAACCCCGTCATGTACCATTTGTAGCAGACACCGTGATTAGTCATAAAGCCTCTGGAATGCCCCCTTCCTCATTAATGAGATAAATATAGAGCACTGGAGTCCAGTGAGACATGGAGCTTCAAATGCACACCGCGGTGTTATGAAGCAAAAATGAAACAATGATGAATGATGACGCTCGGAGTGCAAGCAAGTTAAACACGAGACTATTTCAAGCATGGACACAAACATACAAACATATTTTCTTACTTAGTGTTAAATGTTTATGAGTATTCCACAATTCCCATCTGTATCTGCTTTAATTTTATGATTTCATAGCTCAAATATATATATATATATGTATATATATATATATATATATATATATATATATATATATATATATATATATATATATATATATATATATATATATATTTGTGTGTGTGTGTAATTAATTACAGAAAAGTTAATATGTTAAAAAATAACCCATTTAATTGTGAAACTTTTGTTGGGAAACAATTTCCTGATACATTGATTACACTGACACACCTCTGCTATTAGTTTAGCAACTTTAGTGTTATATGTACCTATTTTTCGGACCCCATCATTGAGTCTATTTAAAGAAAAGGTGGTGATCGACGAGCCTAGCAACTTTTTCTGGTGGTAACTGGGACTTTCGGTCAGTAACATTAAAAGAACATGTAGTTTAGTGTTCTCTGTCGGCAGCAGCAGCAGCTGCTGCGAAAGCCCCTCCCTGGCCTTGTCCTAAAGGACACATACAGGTCGGTCCTCATGCTGCATCCAGCTTCAAGCTGCAGACAGAACAGGAGGTGATCACTTCTGCTGTTTGACCAGACTGAAGCTGCTGATTGATCTCGTCCTTGTTTATTGTCCGATATTATTCCCTGTGGATAAAAACATTTAAAAGTTAAAATGACTGTAGCGTGCTGTTGGCTGTTAAATGACACTTTAACTTTGGGTCTGTTCAGTTTGGCCAGGATGTTTTCTATTACTTTGTTGTTCAGTTTTAAAATTAAGCTTGTTCCAGATATTGTTTTATTTTTTATTTTTCTTTATTTAATGTGACATGTGGATGTTCATTCACATTTAGGATGAATTAGTTATGCTGCGAAGTTGAGAGGTCTGAGGGACATGTAACGACAGCAAGGGATTGTAGGAGAGTGCCAAAACCAAAACTGCCAGAAACATTCAGGCATAAGTTTTCTTTTGTTGTTCTAATGTGTTATTCTGGGCTCTGTGTAATGTAGATACACATGTGTTTACTATGATTGTATTCAAAGTTCTTTTGTCTCTTTGTGTGTGTGTTTGTAAAATATTTGTGATTCAGCAAAATCTCATTTACACAGCCATATGATCACTTTGGACATGATGGCTGAGTCATTTCAGTCATCTTATTAGAACATGTTCTTTGTTTTATTCCTTGCAAGACATGATGATGTTGTATCATCTGGGCACTGGCTGCCTCAGCACCTCTACAGGACAGGTCTGAAGCTATGGTAGTCTACTTGGCCAAAAGCAGTACACTTTTTCTTTTCAGTCTTTCCAGTGTTTATATTGTCACAGTGAGAATGAACTGAAGGTGTCCGGTAAGGATGGATGGATGGATGGATGGATGGATGGATGGATGGATGGATGCTTCATATATTTTGTCATCAAATGTCCACTGAATTGCTCTGAGCTCCAACATGTAGTCCAAATAATTGCAGCTGTGTTTGCATGTGGATCAATAACCATTCGCACAAAAAGAAAAGATGAGAAGCAGAAGCAAAACATTGACAATTGTTATCAGCAAAAAATGTATTTATGTTTTTTTTGCTTGATTATTTAATGATTCTAATTTAAATAAGTAAATTTAATTTTACTATAAATCTGTAAAAAATTTGACCCAATCAAAGTGTTCTGACCGAATTGAAGTTGTTCATTTCATATATTTTGTAAGCCTCTTCTCCCAAATCCCTTCCTACCCCTCCCGCAGCACATACCTGATATATATAAACCCTACATATAAACAGCATGTTCGGATGAAAATACAAAGTAGTGAAGAAGAAACTTGGAAGGCAAACATGGCTGAGAAAATGCAGGGAGGATTTTCCAAACCCGTCTCGGTTTATTTGCCTCCTCCTGCTAAACAGCTGAGAAAGAGAAAATTGTTGGTGGAAAAAGCTGCGAATAAAAAAGCCTTGGATCACGCAAGGAGCAAAACCAGATGGGAGAGGAGCCATGACAGGGTGACACTTTCAAATCTTACTTACAACATTACCTACCCCAGTTTTAGGTTGTGGAAGTAGCAAGTAGAAGCAGAAAGCATCTATTACCTTTATGTTTCTTCTACACACAGATGTTCGTGATGTCAGTCGCTGTCTTAGGCTAAAGGTGAAAAATGTTTGGGACCAAAGAACACATTTAGCTTGGTTGTGTTAATGCTATTGCAAAAAGGGGTCAAAAAGGAAGGACTCAAATGCACCCTCCACACCAGAGACTAAAACTAATGTACTTTCATTCAGAAAAAAAACTGTAACAACCGAGTGATCAAAGAGCTTGACAGGGAGAGGGACTGTTGGACAGATTTGTTGCAGCTTTCTAGCTCCAGATTGCACAGTGTTGTTATATCATGAGAAGCAGCCAAGCTTCAACTTCGGCAATTAAAAGCGAAACCTATGAAGAAGTGCCAAAGTGACAGTTCCCTACTCATCCGCCAGGGAGCTTTAAAAGGGAATTAATCTTCACAGCAGAAAAAAATATGTTTTCAACCTGATTAAAAAAACATTTTAGGTTTAATGTGTCAAGTTTTCCTTCCTGAAAACTCAGGAGGGAGTGGTTTTTGTTTCAAACTCTTCCATTTAGAAGTTATTTAATAGCTAAATTTGGCATTATTAAATGTCCTTTTGATTGACAAGTACCCAATGTCTGATGGGAAGAAGGCAGAGTGTAGCAACTGCTGTTTTTTGCAGGCTAACAGCGTAGCTTTAGCCCGCTTACCTCCATTAGCTGGTTAGTCCCCCCCCCCCATAACAGTGTTGCATCATTAACATGTATGTCTCCTGTCTCAGCAGGTCTCCCTGGCCGGGAGTAGCAGTTCCTGTTGTCTGTTGTCTTTCTGTCCTCTTCCCCCCACACAGCAGAGGCAGATGACTGCCTGTCCTTGAACCGGGTTCTGCCGGAGGTTTCCTTCCTGTTAAAAGGGAGTTTTTTCCTTCCCACTGTCGTCAGTGTGCTTGCTCAGGATGGGAGATTGAGTTGGAGCTTCCAACTCAATCTGTTGGTTCCTTATATAGGCTGTTATGAACTGGCTTCATTATGTTTTTTTATAGGCTATTATGAATTGGCTTCATTATGTTTTTTTATAGGCTATTATGAATTGGCTTCATTATGTTTTTTTTGTTTTTATTTCTGTCTGTAAAGCGTCTTGAGATGGCATTGCCATGATTTGACACTATATAAATAAAGTTGAATTGATTTGAATTGACTCCCATTAGCTCCAGTGACAACACGTGTGATGCTGCCAAGATGGCCATGAAAGGAACCGCCCAGTGATCTTCAATTTAGCTCTTCCCAAACCTACAGCTGACTTCAGAGGTGCCGTCCATCTTTTCTGCAGTCTGTGGAAGCAGGACTGCTTCTGTGCCTCTCCACATAAAGGCGTAGATGATGAAAAACATCCCTTCCTCATCAATGCAACTGGTGGATACACAACAGGGACTGCTTTTACGGGAAAGTTCTTCGTGTTTGGAGAGCTGTGCTGAAGATGCTGAGAATGTTCAAAGGAGTAGGGTGAACATTGATGAAAAACGTGTTGTGTGATCTGCTCATACACAGCCTGCTGCTGAAGTCCAGCTGTCTGCAAAGTGTCCTCCCAAGAGCTGCAATAGCAAAACTGGCAGATCTGAGATTAGCAGGGAGTTGGAAGACTGCTGCCAGGCCGATTTAAAGGACTGAGTCATGAGTTTTCCTGGTTACTTCAAGGACAGGTGCACAAAAATATTAAAGGTAAATATTGTGTTTATTCAGGCTGCAGTAGAGAACCTGGAAGTCGAAGGCTGGGCCCTACTGTCCTGTAAGAAACTTTTACTAGCAGAGTTCCATCAGGTTGTGAAGAAGAGTCTTTTCTTCTTCTCTTCTAAATAAGGTTCTAAATAAAAGTTTGCTGGCTGGTGTCTGTGAGTCGAGATGGCTTGGGTGTTGGCACATGGATCATTTCCAACGTACTAAACCTTTCCATGAATGCTGAACTGGTCGTAAATAAAGTGCTTGAACATGAACTTGTTTGGATTATGTGAGGTAATGTTACAGTAACTGCCTCCATTTCTACATCAACCTTACACTACGTTACCCATCATGCATATATACACTGCTGTAACAAACGATACGCATTATTAGTGCGGCGGTCTGAAATGGCAAGTGGAGGTGAAAGGAGAGAAGCTGCAGATGCAGCATAACCATCACATGCTCTGTGATTACTGGCTGGAATATGCTGCCTGCAGAAGATTCCAGCAGTAGAAATACAACTTTTCTGTGCAGTTATGTCTGCCTGCAATAAAAGAACAAGTCAGAAACTTCACTTCTAATATGAAGAGACATCGACTTGAAACATCCCTTCAAGTTTTAGAGGATATCTACAAGTCCTCACCATTAAAAAAACAAGCATTAGGAAAGAGAGAAGACCCCTGGCAAAACCCTCAAACAGCCCAGGTCACACTGTCTGCAGCCTTCAGAGGTATGACTTTACAGCAACTGGCTGGTTGGTTAGTTACGTCTTTTATTCTCAGTTCTAACCTAAAACAAGTTAAATTAAATGAACTTTAGCTCGTCCAAAAGGAAATGCCGAACTATGATTCATTCATTCATTCATTTTCCGAACCGCTTATTCCAATTCAGGGTTGCGGGGAAGCTGGAGCCTATCCCAGCTGGCTTTGGGCGACAGGCAGGGTACACCCTGGACTGCTCGCCAGTCCATCGCAGGGCCGAACTATGATTGTGAACGACTAAATTTAATCTGCAATAAATTGATTATTGATGTAGTTCGTGAACACTATGAACTTGCACAACACAACCAGGGGTAGCTGGAGGTCCCTGTTGAAGCCTCCTGTAGAGAAACACACAGTGGATCTATAGGACACAGAGCAGTGGCTCCAAACAGGCATGTGGCCTGGAAAGGTGATAAGTTACCTCTTATTTCAAGGGCAGCAGACCCTGCAATATCCTGAATGAGTTTGTTTTTATTTTTATTGTTTAGGGACCACAGTTTTGTGCGGCAAAAAGTAGAGCTGTTTGGTGGGCCAAGCAAACATAACCATGCAGCTTCCCAGGAGGAAAGGGGAAAAGGGGGGTGGGATCTGTAAATATAGTACTTGTGTTTAAAGGTAGCTTGTTTGTGTGTGAGACAAATTACACAAACATGCAGAGTGTTTAACACTAAAAACCAGGGATGATAAGCGTTCCCAGCCTACTCTAACTGCCTCTTAGATTTACATTTGACATGTTTTATGTTGTTTGTTTCGTTTGAAGGGTTGTTTTCATGATTACTGCATGTAATGGAATTGGGATTGCTGCTGTCTCGACCAGAGCTCCTTAAAAAATAGATGCTGTAATCTCAGTAGGACTTACCTGGTAAAATAAAGGTTAACTAAAAAAATATAGTACTTTTACTACACTTCAACACCAAACATATGAAGACATTATGATGTGTAATGGATCATATCCTGACCTACAAGTGACTGAGTTTATCTGTGTAGTGTTACGTGTAAGGAGTTCCTTCCCCTCACCGTGGTCTTGGGGGTCAGGGTTCTGACTTTTTTTTTACCTAGAGACACCTCAGCAGGGTGTGAGGGTGAGGGGTTAAACTCTGCGGCCCTGATGGCTGCTCAGATGATTCCGTATGTTTTGCCGATCCATTTTGAAAGCAAATTTATGATCTGAACTCTATCTGTGAGACAGAGAAGCTTCAGTCTGTAACTGCCTTCTCCTTTTACTCTGCTTGCACCCCAATGTTCATCCCAAAACATTCCAACACAAGGATTTATTTTTCCTCCTGTGCGATCCATCATTTTGTCAGAGCAGGTGTTTCTTTTTTTTTTTCTCTCTCAAGCAGCAGATATCTCTTTTTTGGAATGAAGCTCTTCATTTGGGCCAAGCATTAGTGATCGGATAGGACAGGGGGTCGGAGAGGGAGAGAGTGAGGGAAGGTTTAGTCCTTGGAGACCTGCCCCGAGCTTCGACCATAAGCAGGTCAGGGTGTACATTTCTCTGAGTTCCGGAAAATTGGCCAGATTAATGCTGCGGCAGAAGGACTGTGGTGATGATGGCGTTTCCAGATGGCCATCAGATTTGGCGGTGGCATTGGCACGTCACAGAGTGGCCTTCGACCGCTGCTCCCGCTTTATGAGTTGTGAAAAATTGCTACAGGCCTGAGGTCTGCGCTCAGTCAGCAGCATTTTGGGACACCTTGTTATCCATCTAATGTGCTGTGGACTGCAACCGGAGAAAGATTCAAACTCCTCCACTTCAGTTTGGAGGAAACGTCCATGTTTACATTGACACAAATGTTCAGAAAAACAGACAGATTGGAATGATAACACATTAATTATCTAAATATACAAATCAAAAGATTCTGATCAGATCGCACCCCTTTGTGTCACCATTTCACTGTGATTGGTGGGGGAACCATGTTCCATATGGTTTGTGTCGCACTTTTCACTTCAAGGCAAGGCAAGTTTATTTGTGTGGCACCTTTCATGTACAAGACAATTCAAAGTGCTTTACATGAAACATTAAAAGCATAAAAGAAAATACAATTCACTCAATAAAGTTTATTTAAAAAAACAAAAAAAGTTTTATATTTTGGAAGACAAGCCAGAGCCAAAACCTAACCACTAAGTGTTTGACACAAATACACTGCTTGAGGTTTTAAAGATGTAGAAACTGAAACAATCCAAACGGTAATAAATATGCACATGCAGCTGTTTGTTTACTCCAGAAATCTTATTTCTTCTTTTACTGATGTTGTTTAAGTCAGACAGCAGCACATTTCTGCACTGTCAAAATGATTCAACCTGTTTAAACATGGGATGCGTGTTAGCACATGTCATAATTTGAATAACAGCACTGGTCTGATCATTAACCCAAGATATTTGGTGGACAAACATCTCCACATGGCTACTGCTTCATTCAGATGTGTCGTCTTCCTTTCTCCAGCAAGAGAACAAAATGTCAAAAGGAAGGAATGATGACTGATGGGAAAACTTGGTATCAGTATTTAGCATAAAGGGGTTTTACACTCCTGATATGAAGGTTTACAATGATTAATGAGACTTGTATGTTAAACATAAGTAAGAGGCAAGGAAAACCAGCAAGGTGATGATTTACTAACTTGTTGGAGGGAAAAATTAAATGTTTGCTTTGAGGACTGGATCATTTGAATCTGGTGGAAATCTGCTTGTTGGATTTATGATGTGAAGAATCAATTTGGGGATTTAATCCTAAAAGTAAATTCAAAGGGTCAGGTAATTTTTTTATATCTACATACGAAACTAACATCTTATAAATGTAAATATCATATTTTTAGCTTTCAGAATTTTATAAATCTGAAACATGCCTATTTTGTATTTAAGACTCTCCATGAGCTGAAACAGGACAGACTGTGGTGCCGTTCAGATGTCCATTGTTTGGAGCAGCTGTCATGTCAGTTAAAGGAAGTGAATAATGGAAAAGACTTCACCTCTTATTTTAAGACAGTTGGTTAAATGAACTCCACCTTTAAAGCCTCACGATTGAACTTTGACTAATTTTCTCACTGTGGCTTTGTGTAGTGATGGTTAATCCAGCGTCCATCTCCATCCTGTCTCTTCTCTGAGACCTCTTCAGACAGTAACAGTCAGTCTGAGTGCGACTCTTATTCTGTCTCTATGTCTTTTTTATTTTTATCTCCTCCTCCAATAATGCAAAAATAGCTGACCAAGTTGTGTTAATACACTCAAATCTGACTTTCAAAGTTGTCACCAAGGCAGCTTTTTCACCAAATCAGATTTATCAACAGAATGAAAACCTTTGTCTCCCTGAAAGACAAAGAGAATCTCCTCGATGTATTCATCCCCAGTAGACTGGACTGTAATGGTTTTTTTAAAAAGACTTCCTAAAAAGAGCATCAAACATCTGCAGCTCATCCAGGATGCTGCTGCTAAAGCCCTAAAGGACTTAGACGTCTGAACACATCACAGCTTTACACTGGTTTCCAGTCAGTCACAGAATAGACTTGAAAACCGTAACGATAGTTAACAAATCCCCCTTAGGTCCAAGTAGACCGAAAGACTCAGGTCAGCTTGTCCAGACCAGAGTCCAGACTAAACCAGGAGAAGCAGCATTTAGCTGCCACCCTGCAAACAAGTGGAACAAATTGCCAATGGAGATTAAAAGTATGTGGACACTCATGCACCCATTAAATCTGCACTGTATCTGGTCCTATCTTGCTTTTATGAAGCAGCCATGGTGCACTTTCAACACAGCCAACATGTAGATAGCCTCTTCTGGCTCAGAACAGGATAGTTTGGCATCATCTGATCTCTGTTCCACAGCCAGCTATACCCTAACCTGATGAGCCAGATAGCTGAAGGTGTGTCGGCAACCTAATGGAGGACTATCATAGCAGCGAAGGAAAGTCTCCTGTTCTACTTTTAGGAGTTTTAGGAACCACAACTTGTGATGTGAGAGTGAAGTGCTCTCAAAATCTTGACTTCTACCATCCAATGGAGCTCAGAGCTTTATTTGTGAAGAATTTTAAACTCTGTTTTTGATTTAACGGGGTGTCAATAAACAGAAGATAAAACTGGGAAAATATGTTCTCTGATGATAGTTTACATCAGGACCCTTTTACCTGCATTTTGGATCAAATCGAGACTTTTTGGAACATTTTAGTTGAGAAATATATATAGTAATTAGGCTACAGTAGTCCAGTCTGGACGTAACACTAGTTTTTATACATATTCTAATTATTTTCCATAATGTTTATAACCATTTTAATTGTTTTTTTGTTTTTTGTTTTTTTCCTTGAGGTTCCCGGTGATTTTCTACAATCACAAATAAAACTCTAGAAACTAGATGCAAATGTTTTTATTCTATTTGCGGAGATAAACAATGAGTGTTTTTTTCAATATTGTAATGTTTAGTTCTTTTCCAGTCTGTCATGCCAGTATATTATCATAGCCCATATGGACCATCATGGTATTTTGTGTTCTGTCACGAAAACGTGCTGGCGTAGAGCTTCAAGGCCATTTCCATGAAAACTTCCTAAAAGTTAAGTTACAATAAAACTGAGTAATGTATGAATAATTAGAAATGAGAAATGTATTCCATTAGTAAAATTCTTGTGAACAAATTTATAAATAAAAAATAAAACTTTAAAAAAGTTTCTCAGTTCCTGGCTGCCTGTTCAGCCTTTCAGCATGGTTGCTGCTGGTTTGGCTCTCCAGACCCCCGCAGGCCAGCCGAGGGTCCGTCTGCTCTGCAGCGCCCTCCTGCGGCTGTCTGCTGTTACTGCAGCTGATGAAGTGGCGCAAGACTGAAAAAGAAAAAAGTTCATTGTGATGTTTGTGGGTGCAGCGATGACAGCTGAGAGAGGAGCTGCAGACAGAGAGGAAGAGGTCAACAAATCTCCTCTGACTGCTCACTGTGGACAAAACCCATCTAAAATAAAAAGTCTTTCATTTAATGCGATAACTCAGTTCACTCTCATGCAGCATGATGCTCTTAAATAATGTATGATAAAGTAGGAGGCGATGAACGCTGGATCTGATTTAAAAACTGTCAGATGAATTTCCTCATGTTTAAATACTTAGAAAAAGGAAATGTGTTTGTATTTACTGTTTGGGATGGGAGTTTGATCTTTCATCATTTTTTGGTTTTCATCATCTGGTTCATGGTTTATATATTTTTTAAAGAATCATCAGCTTAAGAAACTTAAGGTTGTAAACGAAAACGTGAACCAACAGAACTGAATAAATCCTGAATAAATCATATACGGAAAACATTTAATAATAACATTATTATTATTATTATTATTATTATTATTATTATTATTATTATTATTATTATCCCTACATAGACAAACGAGCTGTCCAGGGTTTACCCTTCCTCCTGTCTGCTAATTGCTGGGTTTCAGCTTCCCTAATAATAATAATAATAATAATAATAATAATAATAATAATAATAATAATATCATTATTATTATTATAACGACGGAACTTCCAACATCAATAAAAAATGTATCTAAAAAGTTATTCTTATATGTATGATATTTTGATAAAAGTATTTAATGTATCTATTTATTATTCTCATCATTTAGAAGAGTTTTGGAGCTTATTATTATTGCCATGTATGAAATTTCCAAATATTTTCTTTTATTATTATTATTATTATTATTATTATTATTATTATTATTGAATGGAAATAATGTGGAAGATCGATACCCATATTTCTATCCGTATTACTGAGACACTAATACAATGTGAGCTTCCATCCCATTTCTCCACAGTGGGCCGCTAGAATATTTCTATGCCTCAGTTATGAACACTTCTGGACAAGACAACATAAAAAGAAGAAACAAATGTCAGTAAAACAATGTTTTATTCTTCACATAGCCTAACATAATGTGTAGAAGTGTGTTTTGTATGCATAATGTGTGTGTATAAAGGCACAAATTGTGTGTATTTTGTCGTGCCTGTGTCTGAGTTTTCCCCCGTGCTCTCGGTCTCAGCAGTCCTGGTTCTGCTGCAGTTCGGGGTAATTGTAGGCCCAGACTAATCACCATGAAGCTGGAACCCCCTCCTGCTGCCTGCCCATTGGTCAGACCTCAGCAGACCCCTAATCCTGAGCCCACCCAGCTCAGGCTCCCAGGTATAAGATGATCCAAGTCAGTAGCTGGCCCGGTACAGACCAGTTAGTGACAGGGCTCTACATTCCCCCGAACCCCAGATCCTGCTCCTCTTCCTCATCGTTCTCATTTTCCTTCCTCGGTTCTGTAAAGAGTCTGCTATTGGCTGATTTTTTCCCCGGATTTTTTGGAGTGTTTCAGACTCAAATATGGAGTTGTCGGATATTTCTTTCCCCATTCCCGCCCCTGACGACTTCTATGACGACCCCTGCTTCAACACCAGCGACATGCACTTCTTTGAAGACCTGGACCCGCGGCTGGTCCATGTGGGCCTGCTGAAGCCGGATGACTCTTCCTCTTTGTCCTCGTCCTCTCCTTCATCCACCTCCTCCTCCTCCCCGTCCTCCCTCCTTCACCTCCACCACCACGCGGAGGCGGAGGACGATGAGCACGTCCGCGCGCCCAGCGGGCACCACCAAGCGGGCCGCTGCCTGCTGTGGGCCTGCAAAGCCTGCAAGAGGAAGACCACCAACGCGGACAGGCGGAAGGCGGCAACGCTGCGCGAGCGCCGGCGGCTCAGCAAGGTCAACGACGCCTTCGAAACCCTGAAGCGGTGCACGACGGCCAACCCGAACCAGAGGCTGCCCAAGGTGGAGATCCTGCGCAACGCCATCAGCTACATCGAGTCCCTGCAGGCGCTGCTGCGCGGCGGCCAGGACAGCGGCTTCTACCCGGTGCTGGAGCACTACAGCGGGGACTCGGACGCCTCGAGCCCCCGCTCCAACTGCTCCGACGGGATGGTGAGTTCAGAGAGGCCGACAGGTGCTTGGATCTGAGCTTCATGGTTCTGATTTTAAATTTTTTTAAAAAATTTTACTTCACACTGATAATGTCTGGGAACTGAACTGAATTGTTTTTATTTACATCAAATATGTTCAGTCAGAGTCGGACAAATTTACTACAAGATCCACTGAGTTGTTTCACAGTTATTCGGTTTAAAAAAAAAAGTTAAAATTAATGTACCAACATTCTTCTTATTCTTCTTCTTAATAATAATAATAATAATAATAATAATAATAATAATAATAATAATAAGAATAAGAATAAGAATAATAAGAATAATAATAATAATCTCAGCTGTGTTTCTGTACTGTTGCTGTAAAGTTCCCATAGGGCTAAAGACGTGCAGATGTTTTTGTTTCGTTCATTTGAATTTTAAACTAAATCATTTTACATCTTAATTGCTTCTCTCTAAACCCTTTGGACTCTAAAACCTTTGGACCAGCTGTTAAAAAATGACTGACTTTAAACTCCTGAACTCCACTAACAGGCCTGGGCCACAATGGCTGCGGAGTTCAGAGGCTGTCAGACAGTTTGTTTTTTTATTAATGTTTTTTTAAACTCAGGCGATTTTAAAATAGCAAGCTAGGTATAATAAAAATTAGTTAATTTTACGGATTAGTTTCTGAAGCTCTTTGAAAGTTTTTACTAAGCTGTTGATGAAGTAATTGCAACGTAAAGGAGTTTAATCTGTTGTAATTCTGTTGTTATTATTTAGCGTTTCTGTGGCGTTTCTATGTCACTATTTTCCATCTCTTTATAATTTCTTTCTTATTCCTTCAGACGGATTTTAATGGTCCCAGTTGTCAGTCCACCAGAAGAGGAAGTTATGAAAGCAGCTCTTACTTCTCTGACACTCACAAAGGTAAATGTTATTTTATTTTATTTTGTCTTATTTTGTTTTGTTTTATTTTATTTTATTTTATTGTAACCTGAAATGAGACAATAAGAAGAAAGATTCAAAGCTGCTGATAATGAAAGGAAATAATTATTATTATGATTATCAATAATCATAATAATAAACAGAAGAAGAAGAAATGAAAATGAAGCAGACCTTATTTTATATGATGGTTGTGGCAGGATATTTATGTTTTCTTTGTTTTTAGCTTGTTCATTTACTTTACTAATAAATAAATTGGGGGAATTTTCATTTTGCACAAAAATAGAGAAAAACATGTTAAAATCAAAAATAAAAACAATGCTTCCACCTCAGGTGATGCAGCACTGTTCAGCATCTGTCAGTAAATCTGTCTCCGATCAGGATGTTAACACGCTGAAAGCTTCCAGCTGCAGACCTGATGCTGATCTTTGTGCACTGAAACTAACTAACCCCAACCCTGACCTCAATCCTGACCCCGAATCAGCTGATACCACATCAGTGATTCTCAGTCTGTTTCTGTCTCGTGCTCAGGTGGTCCAAGGAGCGAGCGAAGCTCCGTTGTGTCCAGTCTGGACTGTCTGTCCAGCATCGTGGAGCGAATCTCCACCGACAACAACAGCGTGCTGCCCGCCGCCGATGGCCCCGGGTCCCCGAACACAGCTCCCATCAGCGAGGCAGGGACAGCCCCCGGGCCCGTCCAGGTCCCCTCCCCAACTACCAGCCAGGACCCAAACCTCATCTATCAAGTCCTATAGACCCTCATACAGATGAACATTCTGCAGCACTGTCTACTCATAAAACACACACACACACACACACACACACACACACACACACACACACACACACACACACACACACACACAAACACAGACACACACACACAGACACTGATTGTTGTGGCTGAAATAAGTCTGTTTGCATCAACTGCAGCTTTTTAATATCCAGAGAAAATGTTTCACATCCATGTTTCTTGTTCAGTTGTCACACAGAAGCTCATTCCTGCAGGAAAGAGAAGACAGCGCAGCTTCATCTCATGGTCTTCATCACTACAGTGATGAAGACCATGAGATGGGCATTTTTGGCTTTATGTGTTTTACTTTGGTCTTAATGCAATAGTTGTTTGGAATGATAAAAGCAAACATTTTTAATTTTTCTAAGTCAAATGATACAAACTAAGTATTTTTTTTTATATATATATATTTTCAAGTAAATTTCATACATACTCCAGATGTATTAATTCGATCTTGCAAAGGAAAGTGGACTGTAAAAATAAAAAGTCACATCAACAAGAGGATAATTTTATCATTCCAGTAAAGTAATAAAAAATATTTCCTGCAGAAATAAGCTTCATTTGGACCCATTTGTGGTTCTGAACCCTTGTGAGTTGCTTCCATCCATTACCATCCTGTTGGGTCATTAGTGGACAACAAAACATGTCCCAAAAACCGCCATGAAATCATTACAAATTTATATTTTTCCTTGTTTTTCCCTCCGGTCTTTCAATCGTCTTTATTCCTAACCAAGACAACTAAATAACATATAAATAGACTCTGTTCAATGTTAAATGACAATTAAATAACATGATATTGCCTTTATTATGAAACATGAAAAAAAATATTTGCAAATAAGTTATTTTCTATAAAATACACGTTTGAGAGCTGGGACACTTAAATGTACTAATAATGTTAAACTAATTCATTTTGCTTATTTTTTTTAAAATAGGATCCCCCTTGAATGCATAATTCATGGAAAATAACTTGTTTTATGTTTGTATCTTTCATACTGACATCATTTGATCAAGATTTTCAAGCATTTAAACGATTCAGTACTATTTGGTGTTTTTATTTTTTATGTAAAAAATTAAGTTTGCTTTGCAATTTGAGCAAATAACATGGGGAAAAAAACTATTTTGTAATATTTTCGTTGCTGTTTTTGGAGGACGACTATTTTATCCATGTAAATTTGTCCTTTTGACCTTTAAGAAAAATGTTCTCAGTTTCAAAGTTTTTTGAAAAACAGGCTTTCTTTCAAAAATTGATCCCGTACGGGAATGTGAATGTGTCTAGAAACTGAGGGAAAAATGACCTGAATTGACTTAAAGTCCACAATGACCCACAGGGTTGAAAGTAGGTGAAGATGACACCAGGTGGAAATGGACCCACGTTAATGCCGAGGAATATCGTTTACAGGTGGAAAGTTTGTACTTATTTTTCTAAGTTGTGACAAGTATTTTAAGACTCAGCTCAGTCCTTCACATGGACTCTTCCTTTCTGTCTATTTGCTGAAGGATGGAGGCCAAACCCCCTCATTAACATTCCTCCACTTTGGCCGGTCTGAAGTCCTGAAGGCCCCGGCTGTTCAGTTTCCTCCTGTCATATTTTAGGAATACGCCACAAATTTCTGCAACTCGATCAGAAAATCCAGCTTCAGACGCGATTTCTATCAATATTTTTTCCACGTCAGTTGAAAAGTTTGTCAGACCTCCTTCAGTCAGAATAAACTGCAGCAGAGGACCAGTTTTTCTTTTTTTTATCTGTAAATATGATGTAAATAAGAGCTGATTTGTTCCAACTGAAAGTATTAATTATGTATTTAATGTTTCTGTCTGTATGTGCTTTTTGTTTGTTGTGGAAAAATTTGAAACTTTATATTTATACACTTGACAACTGTGTGAATGATTAATGGCAAATAAATGAACTTGCTTATTTATACAAACATTTCTATCTTCTCCTTAATTATTTCTGATTCGATTATGTCTAAAAGTGTGTGACAGGTCTACTGATGTGTGTGGAACAAATGAATTATAATTGTGATTATTAATTTTATAAAAAGAATAATAATAAAAATAAGAATACAGATGTCATGTGTTAACATCTTATTGTCAATCACCATTAACAATCATCATTTTAGCTTTTATTTGAAAAAAAAAAAAACCCTCAAATTTGATGTCTTTAATGAATTATATTTTCTTCTTTAGATTTTATAAGTAAGATTTTATAAATATGTATTCATTTTTATTTGTTCTTTAAGGAAAGCTGCTAAGGTAATTTATTCTAGTGCCGCTGAGACATTGTTTTATGTGTGTGTGTGTTTTGTGTGTGTGCAGGTATGTTTATGTTTTTATGTGTCTGTTTCAACATGTGTATGCAAAAATGGCCAATTTACAGTCAGATTTCATGGGAAAGGGGGGCGGGGGGGGGGGGGGGGGGTGTTGAGTTGCATTTTAGGTATGATGATGTGTTCTGTAAATAAAGTTTGAATTGATTTGCTTTGATTAAAGACATCATGAAATTATTTTTTTCCTCCAAGCACCACGTTTGCAACAGTTTGAGATTTATTCATTTTTCAACCTGAACTACATTCATCAGCTCACATCAACAGCGCCACCATGTGATCAAAGACAAATATTACAGATATTTAGTTACACAAATAAAAAGACATTCCTTTTTTTCAGCATGAAAAACATTTTCATAGCAAAAAGGACACAAAAACATCAACAAAACAACGTATAGTCACTAATTTAATTTATTTTTGTTTTAGAATAGAGTGAGGAAATGTATCGCACTGACTTGCATTTCATCCCGTCCATCTGCTCAAGTGCTTTTATTGTTTTCATTTTAAAAGAAAATTATTATATTATAGTATCAAAAGGCTTCAGCTTAGAAGTGGTTTGAGATAAAGGCTTACGCTAAAGAGAAAATGTTTGAATACGAGATTGAGGAGAAAATTTATTAATATCTATTGCATTTTGAGAAAAAAAAACCCAACAACAAATAGCTGAGAAAGTACTTCATCTTCATAAAAAGTATTTTGGCATGTTGTGCTTTCCGTAGTCTGCTCTCAAAATGGACCGATAACTCCTGATGATGATGATGATGATGATGATGTCCATTTCATTGAATGTCTGAATCGAGAGCCCATTCACAGTGCCTGACTGCTAGTTTGGTGTTTGGTACACTTCCTGCTATCACCAATATTATTGATAAACTGGTAATAGCTTGAAATGATCTTTTCAATCATACCAATTTCTTTTTATATATTATTCAAAAGGATTTTAAGATATACACACAAAAATAAGATTTTTGGAGGACAAAACTTTGATTGTGTGCAATAGTTTATTTATTATTATTAAAAATTAGAAATGATTTTATTGTCACATCTGAACTTTCAACGAGTTCCTGAAGATCTTTTGAATTTTTTTAAACTAATATTTTTCAAAATATATTTCAACAATGCTTTAAAATCATATTTGATCCTACAATCGATTGTTATTTCTTTCAAAAACACATTTATTTTTCATTTTTAACTGTATTGAAAATGATCAGCCTTCATTTCTAACTTCACTTACCTGAGAGCTAAATCCTGCTGTGCCATTAAGAAACTGTGTGGAACAAATGACTTTAAAATTGCACATCTAAAAATACGTAACTTTATTGATTTTTCTGAATAACAACAGATCTACAGACATGGCTTGAAGAGTCACACTTTATTTACAAAAATACTGAGAACCAAACAGTGGAGGGCGAGGAAGCGTGACGGCGAGTAAGTTTAAATGTTTTGTTTCCTACTGAACAGCAGCAGCTAAAGGCTCCTGGTTGGACGGGTCAGGACGTGGTTGGGTAACCACAGGGTAAACCTCAGCATTACTAGTTTCTTCGAAGCTACGACCTTCGCCACAGCGTGCGTTGCTTCACCAGGTGTGTGTCCGGGACAATCGCTTGTTTTGGAAGCAGTTTCAGCCTGAACTGATCTACTTTCTGCGGCGAGCGGCGGCTCCCTTCTTGCTGCTGTAATTCCAAACACACAGAAACGTGGAAACAAGTCAGAAGTTTGGATCTAATGCTGTCCAGAAACAGGGAAATGAAGGCTGATGGTGAATACACTTCAGAGATGTTAGTGAGAAGGTTGGTGCAGTGCTCAGCGTCTTCAGCATGACAGTAAAACAAAGGGAAATAGTGATTTGATGATAGATTAGTAAAGATAAAATGGTTTAATACTGTTTTACTTTCTTTAAATAAGCTGATTTGAACCCCTACCAGCTGACTGGGTCTAAAATTTACAATAATACATCAGTTTAATTATCCAGTTAAATCAATTCAAAATGAAAATATGGATCAAATATTGATATGGGTAGTATATATACCTCCCCACATTAAAACCAATGGGAAAGTGTGTCCAAACATTTGACTGGTTCTGCATATATTCCCTTAAATACAAGTGATAATAACAGCCTGTAAGGTACGGCACCTCCATGCAGCAGGAAGGAAATACAAAAGTATCTTACTGGTAATTAGGTCTAAATACATTCTTTTTACAAGGCAACTGGCTGCCATTTTACTGGTTTCCTTGGTTACATGTCAACATAACATGTCATGATGAACCTGTCATATTCTGGTTGTTTTTGGGCACTCAAATGACTTGTGGGAAAATTTCCATATAAGGAATAAACAACTTTCTGGTTTCTAACTTGAACTTGGTCTAATAATGACAAGGTGTTAAGTTTCCTTTAAATCATATCTGCCTGCCTCAACACGCAACCAGGGAGCATGTTTCATGGGGGGGAGGATGGTCTGCTGGATGATGTGCATCTTGTCTCACTTTCACAGGTTCTGGAGAACATCACCATCTCTCATAACATGAAAATGTTGCAGGTTCAAATGATCTTATTCTGGTTATTTTAACTACGTAGGTAAACTATTTTATATAAAATTGTAAATATGAGGAATTCTATCCCATATTCTGATTAAACGTCTACAAATAGAATTTTATTTAGCATCTTTTCCATGATGTAGACATTTTAAAGCTTAACATCCAGAATGTGGTTCAGTGTGCTTTTGCTCAAAAAACAGATTATTTTTCATTTACATATCTAATTAATGAGGAAGAAAATTATATTTGTATATTTTAAACATAAATATTTCTAAATATAAACTGGCAAGTGATTATGCATCAGTCCTCAATCTGATGACCTCATATTTCAGTTTCAGACAGTTTTGTCTCATTTATTCATGATATGATCCAAAGTTTGCAATTAAAGTAACCACAGACTTTTCTGCTGTTGTTCAACATCCTTGTCTAAAAGTTGACTGAACAATGGCTCAACACCTTCAATCAGATGAGATGTTTAAGCGTAGAAGAAACTTAAACCGTGATGTTTAGTTGATTAGATTTTCAGTAAGATTTTGGTGTAAATATGAAAAAACCCCCCCCCAAAAAAAAAAAACCCATGCAGCTGACAAACTTATGCAGTCCTTACCTGATGGGTCAGAGTTTATGTGACTCTTGTTTATCCATACAGCTCAGTTTGGGCAGACAGACCCTGACCTTCCCTTGTAACCTTGATGTTAGTTAACCTGCTTTTTAACAGCACAACAAATGTTCTCAAAAAGCTAAAATCCTGCTTGTTTATCTCCAGAGGGCTTTGTCTGTCCTTCAGCAGGTGATAACCGGTGCGTTTTGAGATCAGCAGGACATTTATTATAAACTATTCAGCTGGAGTAATGCTCTACCTGTCAAAAGTTTGGACACACTATCCCATTCAATCCAATGGGAAAGTGTGTCCAAACTTTTGACTGGTACTGTACACTTTTCATGTGGCTGATGGTACAAACCATTACCGATGGTCTTAGTTTGTATTTTCAAACTCAAACACAAAGTTCATGCAGGTCACTGAGAACTAAACTCTTAGTTGTGTTATTAATGTTTTACAGTGTTTATGGCTTTAATTATTCAACATAAGAATTTTGTCTTACTTTAAGACCACAATCTCATACATGTGGCAGTGTGAATGCTATTTGGGCTAAAGGTTTGTACTGTCAAACTACTCAACAAACAATAAATGCAAAATCAAATTAATATCTTAGCTTTCCAAGGTATTATACTTTTAGAAAATAGAGTTTAGTCATTTTCTGCCATAAACCGACATGAACTGCCTTTAGTGTTACGACAGTTATGTCTCGCTGTGGTAAAGTCATGATGTTCACCCACATGGAAACCATTTTAGTTGATATTTATGAAGTATGTTTCAATACACTCGGACAGTAGGAGTTAAATGAAAGGCTGATTTCTGGCATTAGCTGGGGCCAGTGAAGGCACCACTGACTCTACTTACTGCTTCTGCAGGACATCAATTCGGTTCCTGAACATGAGTACCTGAAAATGACACGGCAGCTGTAACATGCAGGTGGAAATGTTTACCTCTGAGGAGACCCAGTCCTTCATTTCTCTTCTTTCACAACCGCTTCAGTGGAGACTGATGGGAAGCTAATCGTTTAAAGCAGGAATGATCAGTGGTCCTCGTCATTCCTGCATTAAAATTCCCATCACGGTTTCCCATAAAGGACCACTTCTATATCAGGTGAGACCTCAGTGGATTAATTCTTACCCAATGGCTCGTGTGGTTGTCCAACAACACCTTCACCTCCATTTTGACCCGCTTTGAAAGTTTTTATGGCTTACCATCAGTTCTCTTTAACCTTGTTCAGGCTGCTCTGTGGTTCTTTGCTTTCTTTCATGCTAACATGCAACGAGCCTGAAGCTGCACACAGAGCCCCGCTCATCTTCACTACTTACAATTTACTGAGCTCCTCCACTCTCTTACGCAGGGTTGTAACCTGGAGGAAACCAGAGTACATGGATGGTTCAAATCCAGAAGGTAAAACCCATCAGTGGGAAAAACGCCTCCACAACCACGAGGCTGTTGGGTCTGAAAACGCTCAGCATTGGCAGATGTTGGTCTCAGTATTTTCTCAGTTTACCCTCCACTGTTCCTGTAACTTAGACTAATAAAGGTTGTTTTTTAAAAGTGAAAGAAAGGAATCATTCAGCAACACTGAATGCAAATGACTTCATGAACAGATTTAAATAACTCCTTGTTAACCTGTTAAATGTTGGGGTCAGACTAAATAATACTGAACGTAACAGATTAAACTGCTGATTTGATTCAGTTCTTCATACATTTTTTTTTATTATATAATAGAGTTTTGAATTATATTAAATAATTATTGAAAATATTAAAAAATTTAAAAATATAAAATTTCTGACAAATAACAATGAAATAATCACAATAAAATATACATATCTTTAAATTAATAATATAAAACATAATACTACTAACTAAATAATACTAATTAAAATGCAACAAATAAGACCTTTCATTTAGAAACTGTTGAAAAACAGTAAAGAAAAATGACTGAAATGATTAATTAGTTATAAACAAAATAAATAATTAAAACACAATTAAATTCTAATTATAATGAACAGGATCATCTTTAAGTTTAGAACAAAGAAAATGAAATCAAATTAGGGAAACTGTTGAAAGAAATAATTATGTTCAAATGATATTAAATAGAATATAATGGACGCCCTCATCTGTCAGCCTAGACTAAATGATTAATAAAAATAGTTTACGATAATACGAAATATTTTGAATACCTATCATTAATCTGATGGGATTAGCAGTCTGATCACATGATTGAAGCTCAGACTTCTCACCTCATACTTCTGCCTCTTCAGTCTCTCCATATGGTCGAACTTCTCAGACTCCAGCTGGCGCATCCAGTCATTCAGCTCATTGATCTTATCCCTGCAGGGAAAACAAGCGCACCCCAACGTGAGCAAAGCGCCTCTGAATCTCCTCCGGTCTGAAGCGCCTTATTGTGTTCTTTCTTTTCACTGATTTCTACGTTTTTAAAAAAAAAATCTAAATGACATAAAGCAACAGATGGAGTTGTGTGAAAAAGATCTCGCTCTAAACATCATTTAAAGCAGCAGAAAAGACAACGCCTCCTCCTGCAGAGAGCTTCAGTCAGCTCTTAGAGGAGACTGTTTATGATATAAAGCCTCCAAATTATCTCAAAGAATCTAAGAATAAAGAAAAACTGTGAGGACTCGTACTTCAACTTGTCTTCATTCAGATGGTCGATGTTGAGCTGCTTGCGTCTGGCAGCCAAGATCTTCTTCTTCTTCTCTCTCTCAGTTTCCTTCTTTCCTCCTCTCTTCTGGTCGGCCTGTTTGGAGGAGACGTAAAGATTACAGAAAGACCTCGGTATTGTGTTTGAGTGTGTGTGTGTGTGTGTGTTTGCACGTGTGTGCCCCAACCCTCTGCAGGTGGCTGCTGTAGCTGGAGCCCATGCTGGACAGAGCTGACTTCTTCTTGGCCTCCTCATCAGCCTTCTTCTTAGCATCAGACTCCTCCCTGATCCGCCTCTCCTCCTGGATTCACAACAGAATAATAAGAAAGGAAACATTTGATAAGAAACGTCGAAACAAAGCAATTTATGAAAAACCTCTGAGATGGATCCATAAATAATAACATATAAAAATGATTTAAAATGAATAGAAAATGACTGTTATAAAAAAACAAAACAAAACAAAAAAAAAAAAACAAAAAACAAAACCTGAAAAACGGAAATAAAAGAGATTAGAGTGAGTATCAGTCTGTCCTTTGCTCATGTATAGATCCAGGATATTGTAGGATTTCCATGCAGGTGAAAGAGGAGACGTAATGAAGCAAACCTCTCGTCTGGCCTGGCGCTCCTTCTCCTTCTCAGCACGGACCCTCTGCTGCTCAGCCCTCTCAGCACGACGCTTCTCCTGCAGGAGGAGAGGAGAAACCACATGGAGGAAACGCTGGAAATATCTTCAGAAGGATTCCCAAAGATCCAACCGCTGCGAACGACTTTATTTCTGCAGCACACTCATTTACATTCTTAAACTCATTTGCTCATGTAGGTATTTCTTATTATTTACGGGACAAAAACTCTGATAATTTCATTTTCCCCCTTTATAGCTTAAACTACATGTTATAGAAGATTGTAAACATTAAAGGAAGTTTTATGGTTATAAAGATGTGAAGAGTCCCTGGCTGGAATCATCGCTTCTGTTTTATAAAATCTCAGATTCACTAAATAACTTCTATATGGAGGGATTCTGCCTCAACTTACAGCAACAAAGTCACTTATTGATTTTTATCCTGTATTATCAGATGTTTTTCTATCTGCTGGCTCTCAACATGTTTCCTTCCACCGCTGGTACAGCAGCAGGCGCCTGCTTTTCTACAGCAAAGAAAGAATTTAACCACGTGGACAATAAATAAAAACATGGAGGCTCTGCTACTTTATATTTTTTTTAATACTTCCTTTTAATACTTTGCATAATTAATATAATTTGCTTCCTTGTTGCTCTTGCTTTGCCGGCGTAAACACGATTTACATGATAAAGCCTGCTGAACTGAATACATTGTTAAGACGATTTGGTAGTTTTTTATCTCCTCTTAATAACGAGGCTCCTGACAACAGTCCAGTTGTTTCTTAGTCTAAAAACAGTTTTCTACACAGAAAGAAATGCTAACCATTTTCCATAAAAAGTGTCAACCTGTCCCTCCAGTGCAGCTCAAAGCCAGACAGAAGAAGACAGAGATGGTGCAGAGGGCCTTATCCACAAACCTCAATAAAGGTGTTTATTAATATATTTTATGTTTTATGATTTAATAAAACATTATATAGCATTTTATTATATTTAACATTTTATATATAGATATAATGTTTAGATATAATTTTTTTATATTGATATAAAAACCGTTTTTAATAGATATAAGAAAACGTTTTTGTATATAGATATAACGTTTTTTATATATAGATATAATATTTAGATATAGCGTTTTTATATTTAGATATAATATTTAGTTATAACGTTTTTTATATATAGATATAATATTTAGATATAACGTTTTTTATATATAGATATAATATTTAGATATGTTTTTTATATATAGATATAATATTTAGATATAACGTTTTTTATATATAGATATAATATTTAGATATAACGTTTTTTATATATAGATATAATATTTAGATATAACGTTTTTTATATATAGATATAATATTTAGTTATAACGTTTTTTATATATAGATATAATATTTAGATATAACGTTCTTTATATATAGATATAATATTTAGATATAACTTTTTTTATTTTTTTTTAATTTATTTATTTATTTTTTAATGTTTTATTGTGACCTGCTGCTGCTTGAATAATAAAAATGCTGCTTGGGGGGATAAGAATGTTTACTCTAAACATTGTCTGCCATCATTTTGATTTTCCTCCTTCAGTCATGAGACCGTGACTTCATGCAATTAAAAACAAACACTCACAATCCTCTCCTTGAGTGCGATCAGCTCCTCCTCCTCCTTCTTCCTGCACTCAAAGTGAGCATCGATCAGAGCTTGCAGCTCCATCAGATCCTTGTTCTGACGTTTCTTCTGGATGTCCTGCGAGGTGGAAGAACAGACACGGTGCTCAGCCGTGCGGAGAAACGCCAAAACAATCACACTTCATGTTGGAAGTTCAGGTCCACTTACATCAAAGTCCACTTTCTCACCGTCTGGGATCTTTGGAGCACTGGGCCTGTGGGGAACATTCAGGTGGTGAGCAGCACATCACTAAGTTTTTGGGTGTTTTTTGGAAGTTTAGATGCGATCAGATAGAAACTTACTTGAACTTTGGCTTCTCCTCTGCAGGTTAAGAAATGAAGAAGGGATGAGTTTGTGTCATTGGGTTAGAGAGAAAACAGATGACTTGACTTTCTCATTTAATACGACACATAAGATTAATGAAGAAGAAAAGCCTGATCGGTTTTCCAGTTAGTTTGACAAGACTCAAACAAGAGCAAACGGATCTGTGTAGATGTAGGGAAAACAGAACCAAAACCACTTAGAAAAGGATTATGGATTCTTGTGAGGATTATCTTGCAGAATTATTCATATAAAGTGGTTGCAACTTGTTAGATAAGATTCGAGTTGTTATTGCACCTATAACATGTCTTTTTCTCTCTTTTCTCTTTTCTTATTTTGTTTTTGGCTTGACCCCAGAACTACTTAACACAAATGTGGAAAATCACTTTCCCAGTTACGTCCCATGTAACCCAGATTCTGGCAGTTCCGTGTCATGCAGATGATGAGTCGCATAGCAAGACTGGAACGATGGCTTTGCCGCACAGTGAAGCAAGAGTTAGCGTTTTTGTATTCTTTCACCCTTTTTTCCTCCACTAATACTTTTCATTTCTGTTTTAACTCCATGAAATCACAGATTTATTCATGTAAATTTGGGTTTAAGACTTTTCAAGCCAATTGGGCAGCGCTCCTGGATTGTGACTGACACATCAGATGTGGACAGACACTGTTGGACCCTCCAGATAACCAGATAACACACATAACAGCTTCGTCAGAAGTGTTTCTGTCAACATACCTTCCTCTTCAACAGCCTCTGCATGCAGCAAGCATTGAAAAACAGAAGCAGAACAGATAAGAGTGTTAGCAGACAGGCTGCGAGCAGCAAACTGTACATCCTGAGAGCCTAAACGAACCCTGCTGCAGCACAGCATGAGTACATGTTCAGCCTCCAACATCTACAATGTAAATACAGCAGAGCCTCTGACTGAGAATATAAAAATAGAAAATCTGGATTCAAAGAAGCATCGATTTAAACTTAAACAACTCAAATAAGGAAATTTAACGCCACATTCACATGAAATATCCTGGTTCCTTTTAGTCTTTTTGTTATTTTTGGATAAAAACATGTGAATATTACATGAAGCATGACAGATGACCTGATTAGACAGGGAAGAGGATGAAATGTGAAAAAGATGAAGTCTAAGACACCATCTTCTTTCTTTATTATATAAATATCTTGACATGCATGTTTGAGGTAAAGGTTTATCCTGAAAAGAACTAATCAGAAATGTAAAAAGGAAACTACAATAAGCATCTCTATCAAAACGACACCGAAAGCAAACATTTACTTGAAGTGCACATAATCAGCAGGATAAGACTGATAAAAGAGGTCACAATTAATTTATATATTTGCACAATGATTTTGTTGCTTTAACTTTAACCCTTTAAATCTCCCTGCATTTGCTGTAGATGGTTGTAGATGGTTGAAAATATTGAAAGCTACACTGTACAATCTAACTTATATGGTATTAATCTACTTTAATAAAAAATATTAGTAGTTCAATCTATTACACAACTCCAAAAGTAAAAGTGCAGGTTTGTATTTGAGGTTACTAGTAATGACCAGTCTTGTGAGATACTCACAATAAATTAAGTTCCTCAACTTGTTTTATCTCCAAAGTTATTAAAGATTAGTAATGATACAAAATAGATTAAATTTAGGTTAGATGCACTAAATATACTCTATTAACACCAATTTTACAGTTTAGTTTATGAATAAATGCAGTTATATGTTTTATATATGTTTGTAAAATCAAACAGACTGCATGATAAGTCTAATCTCATTAGGTTTAGTCACATTTAAGAGTTGAATGAAAAAAGCTAAAGTTAGCTCAGCATTTTGCTGTTTGGACACAGAAAATGGTATAATTCATACCCTCTGGAGACTAACTGTAAGCTGTAAAAATGAATGCTAACATGTTAGCATGAAAGTCCATCCAGCAAGCACAGGGAGATGTTTGTGGTTTTCAACCCTTTAATTTAATAAAGTGATTTTATTGTCATATGTTGGGCATGTTTAGGCTGTTCTGTAGCTCCTCTGATATCAGTCCTACTGTTACTTTTCCTACATCAGACTTGTGCATTGCTAGCGCTGCAGAAAAGACGTGTCTTCATGTATTTGTCTTTGTCCAAAGGTGAAAGGACATTAGCTTTAGCAGACAAGTGGGACATGTTGCTGGAACAGGATTAGTGGCTTCTGTCTGGCTGACTGTAAAATCAGTGGAGCGCACCTGACGCCTGGCAAAGGATGATAGAATACCCCCCTCCCCCCTTCTTGCAACATACCTTCAGGCTCAGGCTCAGGCTCTGGTTCTGGCTCTGGCTCTGGCTCTACCACTGGTTCTGGTTCTGGTTCTGGCTCAGGCTCTGGTTCTGGCTCTGGCTCAGGTGCTGCCTCAGGGGCCACCTCAACTTCTACTACCTCCTCTTCTACAACTAAACACCATGCGGTGAGTTGGGTGGGGAGGAGGAGGGGCAGTGAGAGGGTTAATAGAAGCAGGGAAGAGGGGGGGGGAGGAGGAAAAAAGGTGGTTTGTGGTGAGTGAAGAAAGCCAAGATGTGAGATATGAGGAGGTTGATGATGGCACAGTTTGGGGGCAACCGCCACTAGATGACACTAAAGCAGGTGAGACAGCAAGCAGTTACAGGAGGGAAAAAGTCAGTCATTGATGGATCAACTGGGACTGAATCGTAGCTGCACTGCAACTGGATGTGCTCAAAGACAAAGGGAGACAGATTCCGACATGTTTTTAACCTGTTTCCTTTCTTCAATCCACAAGTAGAATTAGTCTGAACCAGCATGCCTTAAAAAGTTCACGTGGAAACAAAAAACACACGTCTTCAGAAGTGACCGACACATTAGTACGACTACTAAGAGACTTATCCCACGTCTGCCGGTCGTTTCTTACCATCGAATTCTTCATGTCCATCCGAGAAAGAAAGGAGCAGAAGAACATTATCAACAGATCCCATTTGCACCCATTTTGGCAGAATAAAAATGTGGGTACACTGGGGATCCATGCTAAGCATACACAAAGCAGTGGTCTGGGCTGATCAGAGCTCTCAGGCGGGATCACAAGCTGGCATCACAGAGTTGCCTTTTTAAAAATGCTTTCACCTGAAAGTGTGCTCAGCTCAGGACTTCTGCACGTGTACAGATGGTCATGCAGAGCTGCAGGACTCTTTGCCAACAGGTTAGTGCAATATTATTTCATTTAACGTTTTACAGTTTCAGGTTTTATAGTTCGCACAACGAGATGTTCGACACTGCCTTGTTGGCAAAGTCGCTGCCTGGCAAAGACAGTCATATGTGCAAATCTGCTTCAGAGAAAGAAAGCATTGTTGCACAGCATGAATCTGGAGGAGTCAAGCCAAACCTGCAAACATATGAATTTGTCCAGTGCAAATAACTCTCTACAGGGGGATGGAAAGTCCGTTAGGCAAGATTCTGACATAATACTGAGATTTAGCATGGAGCTCCTGATTGTACCTGGATCAAATATAACGAAATGAACTTTTTCAAACGAACAGGTGCTGCTACTTACCCTCCACCTGCTCACTGCAACACAGAACAGAAAGAAATTCTCAGCATTCACTCACATGTGAGCCCGGGAGCCAGTTTGTGTTTGATCTTTTGAACAGTTTGACAAATAAGTCTCAGTTTTCTGCATAAAACTGCTTAAAATGTCCCTATCAGAAAGCCTAGATGTTGATGACGCTTTTTTGCCAAACTGTTCAGCATGAAAATGTTTGTGAAAATGTGGAATCACTTACACTTCCTCTGTGTCAGACATGGTGGCAGTGGACTTTGAAACCTGAAATCCAAAGAAAAGAGAGAAACTTAAGTCTAGAAGGAGCGACTGTGCAGCCCGGGGTATTAATAGCTCAGGATTAAGTTGCAGAAGTCTTAAATGTGTTCTACATGCCCCACCCTGACCATACCCTGCCCTCCTTCCACCTATATTTTATCTCCCATATATACAAGAAATCACAAATGTATATATATATATATATATATATATATATATATATATATATATATATATATATATATATATATATATATATATATATATATATATATATGTGTGTGTGTGTGTGTGTATATATAGAGAGAGTGATTCTCAAATGAGTGGAAATGTTTTGTTGAATGTTGCATATTCAGCATTCCCAAACACTAGACATGTTTTGTTCATAATTGGGGTGAGACTTTGGACTGAAATTTTAGCCTCAGTAATGAATGTGCTTCTCTCAGGGTAAGTGAGAAGGAGGACAAACATAGATTTATGCCATTCGTCTGTTTTCGCCTACTGAGAGAGGAGATTAATGTCGCTGTTGGGCATAAAAAGAGGTCAAATTCCTGTCGTCTCCATCACTCTGACTGATTTTAGCATCAAAGGTTTTACTTCCCCTTCTTTTTGTCTAATTCTTCACAGTTTTGATCAAACTTGATCAGGTTTAAATTTTTAAAATTTTTGTTTCATTTATGTAAAATGCTGCAGCCTGTGTTTATAATTGAAGCTGATCACAGATTTGATTTTAGATTAGTCTCATTAGCTTAAGGCCACCATGAAAGCTTTCCCACATTAAAACTATTTCCAACAACAGCTGCGCAGGTCTGAGATCCAGTTTCAGGGGACATGATGTTGAAGATTGGGTTCCATCCCTGGACAACTACCCATAATTCCACCATCATTCCCTTATCTGGTCATCCTCCCCTCACATGGTTCCTTCAATCATCTTCCTGAGGGTCCCTGCTGACAAACAGTTCTCTGCTTGACAAGTAAAGTAAACCCTGACAGACTGTCAGAAGGCTTAAATGTTTGTACATCTGGCTTCTTCAGCTTGTTTTTTAAATCTTGTAAATGCCAAAGTTGTTGTGTTTACACCATGATGTAATGATGATAGCCAGGAGAACTGCTTCACGTTTATATAATTCCTTCCCATCCCTTCTGTAGGTCCCTGGTTCAGGATGTTAAAGTGTTCATCCTCCAGCTATGTCAGCTTTAACGTACAATTTCATTCACAGCTTTACCAGCAGCTCTCAACAAAATCAATTCCGTGAGCTCTGACAACCTGTGATGCAAAAAGAGCAGCGTCTCCAAATGAAAACAAGCAACGGGTTCATCTGCGCTGGTCTCATGGTGTAACATGAGTCATTCTTGTCATCTTCTGTCTCCAGAAGCAGAAAGCTGCTTCAAAGGCTTTAAGCCATCTGTAAATCCTTCAGGTATGAACCTCCACAAGTTTTCCTGGACTCCAACCAAACCACCTCACAAACAACAACAATCTGCAGCTGCTTGTCTCCTGAGAAGCTGAAAACTCTTCAACCTGTCAAAGTTTTTATTTCTAAAGATTATTTAGCATTTTATGGAGTAAAAATCCAAACTTAATCACATTTATTTTCACATTTTGGTGACCAACTCCCGCTCCCTATATCAGCTCTTCAAGCACTCTGCGACAACCAGACGTTTTATTCATTGGACTCAAACATACATTAAAAACAAAGTAATCATCTGAACACCACCATGAATATCCCCATATCAGCCTCTGTTAGCAGAGGCAGGGATTTTTTTTTTTCTTTTTACATGTGTGGACTCAGTTGGCTGATGTTTGGGGACAATGAAGTTTATCTCCCTCTCTTTATCTACCATTCACACTCCCATGCTCTCCCCTTCTTCCTTACCTCAGAAAAGCTGAATGAAGCGAGCTCCCAGCTGGCCAAGACAGGCTGTAAGGTTCTGCAAACTTACCACGCTGATTATGTCCTTCTGTTATAGTGAAACCTGATCCAATCGGCCTCCCTATTGGCCGAAGAGGAGGCTCAGAAGTGAGTCAGTCCCTGTGATGGGGCAGGAGCCATTTCTCCAGTCCCCCCAACCCACCCCACCCCCACTTCTTCTGGCACTCAATAAGGAGATGGAAAGGTCGAGTACTGAGGAGGGAGGCTCAAGTTTGGTGAAAGCAACGGCCAAGATGGCCACAGGGAGCTATTCTGGGGTGCTACATTAGGCAAGCAAATTTCTCCTGAGAGTGAGATGAGAGCTGGACATCAGGGCAGAGCGGCAGGTGGTGTTTCTGATGCTCCTACAGCAGTGTGGAAACACACACATTATCATTTATAAGCACAATTGTCAAAAAAAGATTATAATCTCGAAGCCTCAATTTTCAGAAATCCATCAGAAGAAACAGTCTTTAGGGAAAACACAAAACTAAAAGTTTTAATCATTTAAACTTTCAAATATCTGCAAACTCCAGCCCCAAAGGAAGATGGACACAAAAGAAAAACTTGTCCCACAAGATGTCTCAGCTGGCAGAAATGATGTCTAATTGTGTCATGTCTTGTCTTTTTTCACACAGTTATAAAGTGCAGTCGACTGAGCAACATTCTCATTAACTCAATACAAAATGCTCTGCAGGATTATTTGGATGAGCTGTGAAGCCTAAGCAGTGACTGAATCAGCCTGAATGGATGTCCAACATCCTCCAGGTGGCGCTGCAGTCACAGCTTTAAGATCAGAGAGGCAGCATCAGTTTTTTGCTCTTCTGATGCATAAATGAACCATGTTGTCTAAATAGTAAACATGGCTTTCTTGCACTCTTCTTAATCAAACAGTTTAAGGTGCAAAGAAAATATTCCCACTGCTTTTTAACAGTAATGATAAATGTCACTCAGTCTAAAGTCTTGTTACCGTGTGGTGTTTCAATGTGTTGCTCTGTCAGATGACGTATTTAAAGCTTTTCAGAGACAAAAGGAATTTAGGAGGAACATAAGCTTTGGTTGCAACTTGAAAGTTAATCAAAGTCACAATGTAGCACACTGAGTTGTTTACCTGACCTTCTCATAGGGTTTTTTTTTTTAAAGGGCATTTTTCAGAAAAAAATGGACCATAACAAGTTTAAGATGGTGTTGAATTAAAATTAAATTAAATCAAATAAAATCAAAACTTTTTCATAGAGACCTTTGTTTCTATAAAAGGCTGTCTCCATGAGTCACAAGTCGAGTCCTAGGGACCACTAAAAGCATCTGGTTTTGCATAGTCATGAATGAGGATGCTATTTTTGTTAATAAACCACTTCAGTGGATGTTAGTGAGTCATCCAATATGTTTCCACTCACTGGAGAATAAATAAATATATTATATAAGTTTACCATTGCAATAAACAAGAAAAGAAAACGATACAGCTATATTTTATAGAAGATTTACATATAATAATTATGATTGTAAATTATTCATTCATTTTTCTAACCACCTACTCCAATGAAGGGTCATGGGGAAGCTGGAGCCTATCCCAGCAGTCTTTGGGCAAAAGGCAGGGTACAGCCTGGACAGCTTGCCAGTCCATCGCAGGGCCACACAGAGACAAACAACCACTCACACACACATTCCTATGGGCAATTTATAGTAAACAATTAGCCTAACATGCATGTCTTTGGATGGTGGGAGGAAGCCAGAGTACCCAGAGAGATTCCACACATACACATGGAGAACATTCAAACTCCACGCAGAAAGGCCTCTGTCCAAACTTCACCCCAGCCAAGGATTGAACCAGTGACCTTCTTGCTGTGAGGCCACAATGCTAACCTCTATGCCACCGTGCAGCCCTGAGCTAAAACAGTGTATTAAAAAAAATGTTGCACTGTTTTCTTTTTCTTTTTAAACTTTACAAAATTTTACAAACTATACTAAAAGAGAAAGGCAGCCAGTGGAGAGAACACAGTACTGGGGTAATGTGCTCACAGTCTTTTCCCTGTTAACAGGTCAGCAGCTGAGTCCTGGACAAGCTGCAGATAGTGGAGGAGAAACTGGTCAATCCCAGTATGAAGTGAGTGGCAGTAGTCTAGTCTAGAAAAGATAACCTTTTCCAGGACATTATGAAGAAGAAAAGGCTTACTTTTACTTATAAACCATAGATGATAAAAAACGGACTAGACTACTGGACTGACCTGTCTATAAAATTTCAAATTAAAATAAAAGATAACCCCAAGATTTTGAATAAAAGTGTGCCAAAAAGAATCCAGAGAGCCTACAGCACTGCTGCATCCTGCCAGCAGGTCAGTTTTATACTCATTTATGCAGGGGAAGTTTAGCTCCATCCATGTTCTAATATCCTTTAAGCACTTCTGCAAATTTTCTACACCACGGATTTCAAAGGAAAATAAATCTGAATGTCATCAGCATAACAATGAAATGACACATCATATATAAGTAAATATAGATAAGTAAGTATAGGAAGTACATATAGTGAAGATAGAATGGGACCTAGGATGGAGCCTTGAGGTATCCCATGTTTAAGTGTTGCCTCCGAAGAAAAAAAATGCCCAAGATGTACTGAAAAACTTCTGTTACATAAATAGGACTCAAACCAGTTGAGTACTGTACCATTTTATACCAACAGACTGCTGCAAGCGCGATAACAGAACATTATGATCCACTGTGTCAAAAGCAGCAGTGAGATCAGGAAGAATTAAAACAGCAAAAGCTCCAGAATCCGCTGATAAAAGCAAATCATTGCAGACTCTGAAAAGAGCTGTTTCAGTGCTGAGGCAAGGCTTAAACCCAGACTGCAACTTGTCATGGATGCCACATAGGTCAGAGAGATCTTGTAATTGAAGATAAATAACCCTCTCTGAAATCTTAGAAAGGCAGCTTAGAAATTGGCCAAAAGTTTGAGAGAACATTAGGAGCCAAGTTCCTCTTTTTACGAAGAACTATGAACCAGAAGTTTGGAAATAATGATTTGATAAATACTAAAATAAATTAGATAAATGCATAAATGATTCTAAAAATTGGAATTCTTTTTCCCTGACCTTGTTAATGTGAATGCCCACGAGGCATTGGACCTTGGACCTTGCAAAAATTCAGCTCAGCGAATGGTTGATTTTTGCATAATGAGCTGAAAACTGCTTCAACAGGGTTTCGGAGCTCTGCACTGGTTTGCAGTGTCCGGTTCATCAATTTCCCGTCCCCGTTGTCTTTCCAGCAAAATGTTTGAAACACTACTCCTCCTACATCATTTGTTTCACTTCAACCATTCAAGTATCAAACTCTTCAGCCCATTCAGGAGACAACTTTTGGTCTTTGTATCATTTAAACTTTTTAAGTTATTCAAGTTTTTGTCAATGTATTGAAATCTGTTACTGCGATTGGACGAAACGGAATTCAGCTCAGCGATTGGTCCATTTTCTTCACTGATACACAGGTACGTAATGCTATACAAGTGGGTATAAAAGGGTTCAAATCTCATATTAAGCATTGTGCTGCATGGTGGTATGTCAGTTTTTTCACCCAGAGTGTCGTGTACTTGTCCATCAAAAAGCTTCAGCTTTAGATGCAAACTGTGCAGTTAAAGTATGGTCAGTCTGCACATGTAAGATAATGTTTGTGCAAAGCTGGTCTTGAAAAGTTAAACACTTCATATGTAGCATTTATATATTGTAAAAATTAAACTGTGCAGAAATGACAGTTCAATTTTAAATTGTTAAAATGCTTCAAATGAAACAAAGTGGTCTGTCCTGCAAAATGTTTGAGACGCTACTCCTGTACCTTTTGTCTCACTTCAACCATTCAAATGTCAAACTGTTCAGCTCATTCAGGAGATATGTGCTTTGAATTTTGGTCTTTGTATCATTTAAACTTTTTAAGGTTTTCAAGTTTTTGTCAATATATTGAAATCTGTTCCTGTGATTAGATGAAACGGAATTTAGCTCAGTGATTGGTCCATTTTCTTCACCGATACACATGTACGTAATGCTATAGAAGTGAATATAAAAGGGTTCTAATCCCATATTAAACATTGTGCTGCATGGTATTATGTCAGTTTTTTCACCCAGAGTGTTGTGTACTTGTCCATCAAAAATCTATTCCTGTGATTGGAAAAACAGAAAATGCAGCGCAGCAATTGGTCCATTTTCTGCACTTGTACACAGGTACACAAAGTGGTCTTTCCTGCTAAATGTTTGAAAAGCTACTCCTTTTATACCTTTTGTCTCACTTTAACTATTCAAGTATTAAACTTTTCAGCCCATTCAGGATATATGTGTTTAGACTTTTGGTGTTTGGAACATTTAAACTTTTCAAATTATTCAAGATTTTGTAAATTTTTCAAATCCGTTCCTGTGATAGAACAAAACAAAAATTTCAGCTCAGCGATTGGTCCATTTTCTGCACCGGCACACAGGTACACATTGGTATACAAGAAGAGGGATCAAATCCAGTCTTGAACATTGTACACCGTAACTGTATGTCAGTTATGCACAGAGTGCTGTGGACTTATCTGATCAAAGAGCTTTGACTTTGGCTTTGTTTTTGGCTGCAAACTGTTCAATTAAGATGTGGGCTGTCTGCACAAATAAGATATATCCTGTGGAATGTCTGCCCTCAAAAAACGTGCAATTAATACAAAGGGTTAGTTCAAGGTAAAAAAAAAAAAAAAAATAAATAAAATAAAAAAACTGTAGAAAATGACAGTGAAATGTTACAGTTTTGTTGTTAAAATGCTTCAAGTGAAATAACATTGCTCACATTGAACAATGAAGTCTTTAACGGAATACACAAGCACTTCTAAATGGGTTTCTGCAGTGATTATCTGCAATGATTAATGTAGTTTAACTACTGATTTCAGAATTTTAGTTGTATTTACAAACTATTTAAAATAATCTTTGGCTTCTTTACAGCAGTTCAACCTTTCACATCTTTTTGCAATTCTGTTGATTACACACTAGTGGCAAAGGCAATCCCATACCAATGGCAACAAATATTAGCGCTACTGCCAGGGTGTGAAGAAGGAGTGTAGTAGCATAATAGTAAAATGAATTGTCTTTCATTCAGAAGGTTGTGAGTTCAAATCCAGGTGCTGAGTTTTCATAAATCCTATCAGATGGTTGTACTTCTTCTCCTTGTGCTGATCTATATCTAATAGATCTTGTGTGCCACTTTTTAAATCTTGAGCTCTTTTGCCGATTCCACACTGCAGGAAGTGTAAAAAAAAAAAAAAAGGGGGGGGGCTCTGGTTTAGATGTTCGTGGGTTTGAAACTCAATGCATTACCATAATAAATTAAGTGGCATAGTTGTGCTGCTTCTCCAAATGGTTATTAAATTGCATATCAGTCATTCAGCATAAAAGGGCATTCACATTTTCTATTCTGCAAGAACAGCACTTTTCTAGTTATTATTATTATTATTATCATTTCCAGTAGAAGCATGGTTTTCATTCTTTGCTACGTGACCAATCATCATCCTCAGGAACCAAATTATTTCCTCCAGAAGCAGAAGTGTTGAATAACTGAGAAACTCATTAAGAGTGAAAAAACATTTTGATATGTTGCGTGTTTTCTCTCTAATCCACTCTGCATCACCACCAATGAATGTTGCCCCAACTCCATTTTTCGTACATTTTAATCTCTTGTAAAAATTAAATTTACGAGAAATTATAAATCAAGAAATCATCTGCCAATTGTGCTTACACTGAAGATTCGTGTGTCTGTCATCTAGCTGTGGAAAGTAGTAACAAGTTTAAGCTTTCTTGAGAAATAGCCTGGTGCTTCTCGCAGTTTTGCAACTTTGGCGCCTATAGGGTTAAAGCCCTTTAAAAGTAAAATCTTTAGATGGTGGGGTCTTATATCTGTCATACTGGGGGAGTAACAGGCACAAGGCTTTTAAATTTAACCATTTACAAGTGCTCATGCTGTGAGATTCTGTAATATTATCACAGAACCCTCCACGTGTAAGGCAAACAGTGGCATGATGTGCCATCAGAGCTCCCTAAAGCAACAAAAACACACACACACATATACACACACAAAAAAATCACTTTCGTATCACTTTGAGCCTGAAATGATCTGTGACATTTACACCTTCAGCATCATATTTTGATAACCGATACCTTACTGGACGGTTCATTATCATTTAGCAGTTCCTAACAATCTCACAGGACCAGCATTGTGTCTGTGATGCTCAAAGCATCATCCAGGTGTCCCTGTGGACCCTTCATCAGCATCAGAGCAACACAAACCCACACAGTGTCTGAAAACATGTCACATGTTCACATGATCTCCAGTCTGTGATAGCTGTCCTGAGATATTTTTACCTCCTGTATTAATAAGTGAAACCTGCCAGAACAAAACTCCTGGACCCTAGAGCCCAAAATGTCTCCAGCCTCCCATAAAAAACAGGAGTCTAACAACAGCCAAAGAATGCTTAGAGGATAATATGATACAAAGCCTCCATCACTTTACAGAGGACACTGTGAAGCCCCCCGTAAGACTTGGTACATCCTTCCCGGGCCCCTGGGTGGCCCTTAGCTCCCACTTTTAGAGCTCTGAGGTGGCGAAACCTTAGGTGTTGGCCTGTTGGTGCTACATGTTGCCTCTTGCTCTGCTGTCACAACGTTGCTGCTGTCACTGAGCAGCCCACAAGGCTCAGGATTTATTTTTGGACTGCCATGGCGCCCGTTCCTTCCATTTGTAGGAAGGGGGGTCAAGTTGGGCTCAGCATGAACCTGCCGTTCTAACACTCCGGGCTGGGACAAGCAGGCAGCAGCCGGCCGGCCGCCCCCTAAAGCAGCAGTCCTACAGGTAAACATTCCCTAACATTCCAGCTTTCTTCTCCAGAACAGAGCAGAGAGAAACTGTTAGGAGCGGTCAGGATGCAGAACCCCCCCACCTTAGCAGCGGAGCTCAGGGTAAAGTTTTTAGTCCTCAGTTAAAGCACCAGCAGGGCTGAGCTAAGTGCTAGCCTTGCACTCGTTCTACTCCCCCTGTGCCCTGTCAGTCCTCTGTCATTCCTCTGTTCTGTTGACTGAACGATGATCATGTTTTTCTATTTGAGCTGTTGAGCAGCTGTTTGGAATAAAGTCGTCTTTTCTAGAGTGATGTTTTCCACTTAAGCAGAATGATTGTTCTCTCTTGTTCTGTGAAGGGGGAACCTGCCTGGAGCGCGTTGAACTCCACTATCAAGTTTTTACCTGGTAAGAGCCTCTATTTTTCATCCTTAGTCACTTTTTCATGGTATCTACCCTGTTTGTTGAAAGCCTGGTAACTTCACAGGGGATGGGGAGGAGATTTTGGGCTGCCTTCTTTCTGTTAAGGAGGGTATTATTGAGCTGCTTGTTTTTTATTGCACAGATATTATTACAGTTTCCTCTTTTGAACCTGCATCCTGAAGGCACTCCAAATACCAAAACTACCAAAGCCTTAAAAGGAGGAATGAGCATCTCATGTATCAGCCAGGCTGAAAATTCATGAGGGAGGGGCTGGTGAGGGTAGGGGGTACTAATACTGGCCTACTTTTAACCAAAGGCACTCATAATAAACTGAGTATATTAAATACCTGTTTATCTGTGGTCATCAGAGAATACAGACATCCAGGTCAAACCTTCTGATGGTTATTTTATTCCTTTATTTTTCCCCAAAACGTTCCCCGTTATTCCTTTTGCAAAGCAAAAGTTCAGTGCAAACTCCCCCCACAGTGTCCAAGTTGCAGCCTCATAATCCATTTATCTTAATGTGTCCCCCTGCTGTGATTGGATCTTTTTAGTGACAGAGTATTTCTAAAGACCTCTCTGGTATCATGGGGCTGTGATGCCATGGGGTCAGGTGCATTGCATTAAATGTCACCCTTACACACACACACACACACACACACACACACACACACACACACACACACACACACACACATATATATATATATATATATATATATATATATATATATATATATATATATATATATATATATGTATATATATATATATATATATATATATAAAAAGATAGCTATATATATATATATATATATATATATATATATATATATATATATATATATAGATAGATAGATATAGATAGATATATCTATCTATATCTATCTATCTATAGAGCAGTCTTACATTTTGCTTTGTTGTTTGTTATCTGCAAAAAACGACCTATTATAATCCATTTAAAGCACATGCGAGGATTAGACATCAAGGCGTTTTATTCATCAAATCTGATGCAATGCATGTAACAACATCTTTTCAAGTCCACACAAAAAGATTAACACAAATAAATATAGTTTTTAGTTTCTCAGAAGGCATATAGCTTTTATGAGGCTTCAGAATCCTCTTTTAGCACCATTTGATATCCAAATAGGTAAAACACCTGGAGGAAAACACTGATTCATTTGACTTGCTTTAACCAACATTAAACAAGAAATTTTATTTACATGCTTTAGCTCCTTACACAGTAAACAAACCTATATTCATCAGCTTTCTTGTGACATCCCCATGCCAAACATAACAAACTCACTTTAGTCATTTTAAAAGTCACACGTTGAGCAGCCATGGTACAAGCAGTACATGCAGATTTGACCAAAATGAAATGTTTAGTCTGCAGCAAGTCAAATCAAGCAATTAGAGGAGGGTGGAATATGATATGGAGGGGGCATGCTACCAACCTGCCCGTATACAAAGACTGTCAGAAGTATTGACCCAAACATTCACGAGAATATATATAATGTGTCTGCAGCAGATGTCGAAACATAATATCTCTTTTTATGAGCCGGTCTGACACAGTACTGCTTTGACAAAAAGTTAGTTTGTGATGACTTCAAGGCAGCTGAATCTGCAGTCTAACTGAACTGCATCATTGCACTTTGATTTATTGTTTTTAAGAAAGTGATGCAGCCTGTAAAAAACGAGTCTTAAAAAAAGGGGTTGCAAATGACTGGCAAGAGTCCTCTGCAAACTAAAATTAGGCCCTGCCGAAGCATGCAGGACAAAGTGGTAACACCATCCAGCAGGAGTTTGTCCTGCTTCTCTGCTTGCAGCGATCTCTGGATTTTTACACATGAAAACTTATAATGAAGAAAGTCAGGAGCATGCAGCAACATCTGTAATATGAAAATTTGTTGCACATGCTTTTCACTACAGATTCTACAGATTAGAAGGTATAGGAAAATAATTTAATTGAAATAAGTAATTCATTCTTAAGTAAGTAAGTAAGTAATTAAGTCTGTCCTTTAATTCATACATATATATATATATATATATATATATATATATATACATAAATATATATATATACATATATATATATATATATATATATATATATATATATATATATATACATAAATATATATATATACATAAATATATATATATATATATATATATATATATATATATATATATATATATATATATATATATATTTATGTATATATATATATATATATATATATATTTATTTATTTTTTTTTCTTTTTTTTTCTTGTATGTACTGTTTTTTTTTTTCATAGTTCACATAAAAGAAAGTTGTTTACATTGAATATCAGCTTGTAAAGACTGAAATTAAATTAACTTAAACAAGTTTCTTATAGACAAAAATATTGGAAACTTGGAAAATTACAGTCTTTTTGTAAATGAGGTTCTGACAGAGTTAGAATTGGCTTTGACAGTGAAGCATGCTGATGTCCGCCTATCCACTTACAAAACAAAGCTTCCTTATCGGAAAATGATTCTTCTGGTTGCATGCATTTCTTGGCTCTGGACTCTTTGCATTCCTTACGAACACTTTCAGGTTTGCTCATTTGGTGCTGCTTATAGCCATGAGCACGATATGTGCGTTTATGTCAGCCATTCAGGATGCACCTCTTCTCTTAGCATGGAGGGAATAAAGTAGGTTTGAAAATGACATATTTCTCCATGAATCCTCTTGTTGAGTAATAATTAAGACAAATTGGTCTATGTTGCTTACAAAAAACAAAGATTTGCAATGTTTGGAAATATTTTAAATGTGAAGTGTAATAATATGTTTGTTTGCAGCTTTCTGACATAAATAATAATAATAATAATAATAATAATAATAATAATAATAATAATAAAAACAGATAAGGAGAGCATATTTAATTTATTAAAAAAGGTCATACACGTCAGATAGGTAAAAATTGTTTGCTGTAGTACAGAGACAGATGAAAGCATCAGGGAGGGCAGTAACAAAATTATTTCAAGGCACTTTGAAGATACAGTTCAATTCACTCGAGTTCATGGTAAAGCAGTTAAAATCCGAATAAATCAAATCAAACTCATTTAACCAAGATAATCCATAAAAAATGTCCTCGCTAATAAAATGAACAGATTGTACTGATTCTTTCTTGCAACAGAGTCTGCCTTAAGTCAAATATCCATAATTACTTGAGCTGCACAAAAGTACGGAGTCATTAGTAACTGGTCATCAGCATGCAAGCTCAAAGTTTTTAGTGTCTCCAAAGCTCCATTTTCAGATTGCTGTTTAACCAAATCTGGTTGAAATAACATCATGTGGGTCCTGTAAACATTTCCTAAGTAGACTGCCTCTAGTTTAACAGGCTCGTCAAAATATCTACATACAAACATCACCTACATATTGGGAATGGTTTGCTGGAGCAGCAAAGGAAAAAAAACTGAGGTGATAAAATAGAAATGATAAAGCTCACAGTCAGATATGTACATAATATAAGAAACAACCCCCCCCCCCCAAAAAAACCATGGAAAATCTGAGAAAAATAAACATTCAATCATCAAATGTTTTGGACTTGACCATTGGATTGTTTGTGTCAAATTACTGAGACTGAAGCTGCTGTCCAGATATTGTTGTGAGATGAAGGTAGAAACTGAAGAATGAACACCACTTCAGTAATCACTGTGACATAAATCTGCAAAACAGATATAAAGAAAACATTTAATATACAAACAAAGATATTTTTGTAAAGCCTTTGGTTTTAATATTTTCAACATTTAATTTGTCTTTAATAATTCATCAGCTCAAAAAAATTGACATTCTGTCAAAATAAAAATGAATAAAATGAAATAAAAATCCACGTCTAAATCTGAAGATAAGAAACAACAAAACTTTAAGAACCAGTACATGTTCACATGCATTGTGACATTTGTTTCTAACATGGTAACAACTAACAGCAGTTTAGTTTAAAACGCACTAAAAAACAAAGGTAACCAGGAAATACTGTAAACTAAACCTGCTGCTTGCTTATGGATGTGTATAAATGTAATCAGCACTAACAAGTTAGCTTTTAGATTCAGAGAAAGAGGCTTTAACATATACAATATATAAAAACAGAAATTGGAGTAAGGCTGCATGTAATAATCAGCAGGTCTGATGTTAGTTTTACACAGAGACATAGATGAATAACAGAAGAAAATATGGCAGGATAATATCGCAATAAAGCTAGCTCAAGAGATAGAAGAATTTCCCTTGTTGAGAACTTGATAACATCTTGCATTCTGGATGAAAGTTTTAGTCTTCTGAGTCTCTTTGTTTTCAGTATATATGACTTCTTTGTCCCCCACAGGGTGCTGAAGCACTCATGGCTGTCGCTTATGGCACTGTTACCCAGTCTGGACTGCTTTCCCAGCAGTACCCTCCACCTCTACTACCCAAGCCTGGAAAGGACAATCTTCGCCTTCAGAAACTCCTCAAGAGGACTGCCAAGAAAAAGGCCTCTGCTCAGACATCACAGTCTGCAACACCTTTCCGTTCCAGCCTTTCCCCTGTAAATGAAGCTAGCCCTGACCTTGAACACAGTGACCACTCCACCCCACCCCGCACTCCGGAGACACAACCCACCGTTTATGGCATCCAGCAACCTCCACGGTTCACTGTCAGGCCGCTCTATCAACATGTGGCATCTCCTTATCCACAGCGAGCAGCCTACGGTAGAACAACCAGGTTGTCGCCTCAAATGGTGGCCATGCCTTCATACTCTTATTCTCAGCATGTTACTATGGTTTCATCATACTCTGCATCAGCAAACATCTCTGGAGTTTCAGCCTCTGTGGGACAAGCCACTGATGGGACTGTGCATGAATCAAAAAAGCCACCATTAAGCGCATTCACAGACACACATGTTGGCCTAAGACCTTCTTCAGCTGCAGCTACACTACATTCAAAACCCACAAGTCCTGGTCCAACTCCATATCCGGTACCAGGAAGTCAAGCTTTGATTCGACCTCTCACTGTGTTGACCCCGCTCAGCAAATCCATAAGTCCACGTCCTACATTTAAAGCAACTGAGCCCTCAAAATCACCAAAACCAATGTTTGATGTCCCCAAAATTAGGATGTACACAGCAAGCACATCCTTTTATGAGACATCCAGGACACCTCCTGTCTATGATACAGCAGGGTTAACTGCCATTGGCAGCACAGCACCTCAGAGCAAAACATCAATGGAAACAAAACAAGATTTGACTCCAGCATCAGAGGTTGGAAGGAGCACAACAGCAGCAGCTCAGCTTACCTTACTGGACACAGATTCCCAGAGCCAAACGCCAACAACAGAAAACAGAAGCAGTGTGACACCAACAGGGGATATTAACACAATCAGAACTGCAACATCTGAAGTCAAAGGAGCAACCCCATTAGAAATCAAAAGAGCCACACCAACATCTGAAATCAAAGCAGTCACCCAAATATCTGAAATCAAAGCAGTCACCCAAACATCTGAAATCAAAGCAGTCACCCAAACATCTGAAATCAAAGCAGTCACCCAAACATCTGAAATGAAAAGAGCCACCCCAACATCAGAGATAAAAAGAGCCACTCCAACAACTGATGACAGAGTTAAAACACCAACTTATGAGTTTCAAACATCAAGACTTTTTGATGGACGGCCTAAAACCCCAGCATACCACAAGGCCCGGGCCACAACCCCTGTCTTTGAAATTTCAAGGCCCAATCCTCTTTTGTTTGCAGTGTCACCAATAACAGTAGAGACAGAGAGGTCAAGAACATCCCAATCAATTTTGACAGCAAGTACTTCATCCATTTCCCAAACTGTAAAGACCGCCGAGCTTTCTGAATCATTACCAAATGGGGACATCCACTCTGAAATAATACCTGCAGTTAAACCAGTACAAAAAAGTATTACAAAGTCAAAGTCAGAACCTGATCTTAGAGGTGGGAGTCCAACTGTACCAGCAGGCTCTGAAAAACCTAAAACCCAGGCATCTGTGTTAACAGCAGCAGCAGCAGGCTATCAGAGGCCGAAGACTCCTACATTCGAGGCTTCCCGACTTATGACCATTTCACCAGGCTACAAAAGACCAAAGACACCCACGTACGGGGCATCAGCTTCTACTGTTTCACACCTAACCTTCCAGAGACCCAAAACCCCAGTATCACAAAAGTCAAAGTCTGCCTATCGTGGACTTACACCAGCTGAGTATGCTGCTTATGGTGGCATCAAAACATACTCTCCTGCCTTTGGTATTTCAGGTTCAACAATGCCAACACAAGACGAAGAGTTTAAAGATGAGCTTCCAGTCGAGATAAGTCAACAAGCAAGTGCAAAGGAAGAAGCTTCAATGGAGGTTTCAAAAAGAAAAGAAACCCCTAAAGATGTAGACAAACTTCATAAGGAACAGGAGAAAGTTGCATCTACCCCTTCAGTTCCAATAATTGTTGTTTCACAAGCATCTGACTCCCCAGGAACCATGTTACCACAAGAGATAAGTATGGTATCTGCACCAAAACATGACACATCGATCAAAGAGACACCAAAACCTTCCACAACAGTGTGGAAAGTTTCAGAGAAAGAAGAAAAAGAACAACCAAAGCAAGAAGCCAAACCAAAGACTACAGAAACAAAAAATTCTTTGCCTAAAGGTGGTGACAAAGATCCCATGATGGCGGTAAAGAAACTTTTTGGGAAGGAGAAAGTTCAGACCACGAAAGAAAAAGCTCCAAATAACATAAAAGCTGACCTTTCAGTCCAAAAAGAACCAATAAAACTTGATTCAAAGATAAAGCCTGAAGGCTCAAAGCCAGGTCCTACAGCTCCAGCCCTGCTTGTGAAGGTACCTGCTGCTGAATCAAGAACCACAGAGACTGAAAAAGACAAGAAAGCTGAAACAACTTCTGCAGATAAAGCTCCTTCTTCACTTGAAAACAAGGAGGCAGATGAAAACCTCAAAGCAGCTGAGACTCTTCTCAAAGTCATGCAGAAGCCAAAGGGGATGAAGGTTAAAACGAGTGGATGGTCCCGACTCAAGGAACACATGGTAGTTGAGCAGGAGGAGCCCAGATTTCCAGAGACAGGCTCCCAGAAAGAAGTAAGTGGGCAGGACCAGAGAGAAGAAAAAATATTACAAGAGAAGCCTGGGGATATGCCCAGCATCCAAGACAAAAACCAAACCAAAGAACCTCCCAAGGCAACCAAGATGTGGGACGCCGTCCTCTTCCAAATGTTTTCCTCTAAAGAGAACATCATGCACCAGATTGAGTTAAATAAAAGTGAGGAGGAAAAGAAGGACGAGACAAAGGATGAGCCAAAAGAGATACCTTCATTTGCGTACCGACTGCCTGTGTTGCTTTTTAGTCCAAAGTTTGATGCTAAGAAGCTAAGGGAGGCAGCGTCAAGGCCGGTCACAAAGATTTCTACTGTGTTTGAAATGGGTCTGATTGGGCGCAAAGGTAAAGATGAGGAACCAAAAGACTTTAACAGAACAGCCAGAGGGTTCGCTGCAACTTAAGCAACATCTAATGTGAAGTATCCAGAGAAAAATGATAAAGAAAAAAAAAAACACTCACACAGGAAAAAAGAAAAAAAAAAAAAAGAAAAAAAAAAGCAAACGTAGCGTATTTGTTTATTGTAAAGGTGCAGAATTCTCAGCAGCAGACAGACACTGCTTTGGAAACAGTGTTGAAGAAAACTGGACCTGAAATTTATACTTGACAAAAGCTTTGTGTGGCTGGTTGTCCGGATGTTACGTGTTTGTATTTATGGATTAGTTGAAAGAGAAAGAGCTCCATTTGTCTTAAAGTCATTCAGGTGTCATTAAAGTGCTCATATAATCTGAGAGTTTCTCATTTGTCCCTTTTATTACACATACAGAACAAAAGGACACATTCTTAGGTTATCATTCGTTCATCCACAGCATTTTCTGTTGTTTACAAGGCATCTGTATTTCTACAGAAAAAAAAAACTAAATGATTTTAAGACAAATAATTTAATTTAGTTTGGATCAGGGGTCATCAACTGGTCCTCGAGAGACACCATCCAGCCGGTTTTAGTGTTTCTGTGGTACAACACACTCGATTCAAATGAAAAGGTTTTCCAACAACCTGCTGTCTTCTTCTGCACCTGCCTGTAAATGAGACATTGATTTGGATCTGGTGTGTTGTAGTGGGAAAACCACTAAAACCTGCAGGATGGTGACCCTCAATGACTAGAGTTGGTGACTCCTGATTTAGATATTTAGTTCTATTCAAAATGGTGCTACTTGCCTCATGGCAAAACCTCACATGAAAACAGTAGATTTAGAGTCTCTTTTTATTATTATATTTTATTTATTTTGTGGAGGGGTGGGGGGGACTGTGGATGACTTTCGTCCTTTAAAACAGGAGTGCCCAGGTCCAGTTCTCAAGATCAACAATCCTGCAACCTTTAGATGCAACCCTTCTGCTACACTCAGGTGAATCCCCTCAAAAGCATGCTGTTCAGATTTGCAGAGGCCTGGTAACAAGCTAGTCTTTTGAATTAGGTGTGCTAGAGAAGGGATAAATCTAAAAGTTGCAGCATAAGAGATCTTGGGGGCCGGACTTGGGCACCTCTACTTTAAAAAACTTTGACTACACAGACTGGGAGCAGAGAATTCAGGTAAATCAATGCCAAATGATTTCATGTCGGCATTTAAACATTGTGTACTAAATCTCAGTCTTGTTACATAATCATAAATAAAGTCGTGGATCTGAAAAATCCCTGCATTGACCAGCTCTGCATGATTAACACTTCATACCTTAAGTGCTGAAGACACAATCCTGCATAAAACTACTGGACAGCTGTGATTCCAGATGGGTGAAATCTCCAGGTTAAAGAAAAGAAAGAGAACTACAGGTTGAATTGTTGCCTGTTATACCAGATGGCTGCTGGGATAGGAGATTTTGGAAGTTGTCAGAGAGTAACGTGGAGATGATGAAGGTTGTTAGAGCAGGTGAGAGGAAGCTTTGCTGTGATTGGTTGTTGTATAGCTGAATAGGAGGATGGTTTTCATGCTTGTACTGTTTGGATATGTGTGATTGCTTTTGTGGATCTGATACTTATTCGCGGCTTCTTTGCTGAGGACAATGTGTTGCATGTGTTAGTCTGGTGTTTCCAGTTAGCTAATGTGAATCGTTTTAGCCCTTTTCAGACTAAAGCTTCCTGCTATTTAACCTTTTTATTTTTTTTTTAACACAGCAGATATTTTGATACAGGTGTTGAGCTTGTTATATACTCTACAGGGAAGTCAGAACTTAGGTCTTGTAAAATAACATGATTCTTGAACAGAAAGTATTCTATAAAAATGTAAATATTGTATTGTTTCCTCTCAGAGTAGTCTGCTTTGAAAGTGATGTTTCAACACATTAAGTTTTTTGGACAAAGTATTGTTATTGGACTGGTATCAGTAGTATATACATATTTATACTTTCACACTGCCTTGATCAGCTGATAATGTAACCTATATGTTCTTTTGCAGCAGCAGAGAAGCAGAACTTTCCGCCCTATGCTTTACCGCATTGACCACACTTATTTCAAATGAAGAACTAGTCTCACAAGTGTTCTCAGGATGCCAGAAGAAAGTTCTGCCCGCTGATGATGTCAAGAGCAAACTGCAACAACTCCCCAGTCAGGGTTATGAGAACAAAATGATGTCATTTCTAAGACTACAATTACACTAGTTTAATTACGCTTTATTTTCAGTTGCAACTTTGCAAGCTTCGTGCACGTGCATGCTTATTAGTGCACAACTGTGCCACCAAAAACATTTACTACAGTAAAAAGCTGATTTAGAAACATCTCATATGTGGAAGTTTTGTTAACAAGCACGAAAAGGAGCAAATTAAGCAGTCGCTGGTAATGTGGCTCAGAACACGCAACAAACACACAATGCTGGTGTCCACTGTGACGAAAGAACAGGATCTGATCACCTGCATCACTCAGAAAATTTTATGTTTAAGTAAATTAAATAAACAAAGAAACATACAGCAAACAGGCAAATTCTTTTTTTAAAAAGAGCTTGTAGAAACCTCAGCGAAAAATGTAACCTGAAAATGGACTATTTTTAGGACCCCCTCTCAGAGTATCAGCTGAATGTCTTCATGGGAGCTCGTCAGCTGTTCAGAAGACTGACTGTGTGCAAGTCAGAAGGGAAATTAAATCTATAGTATGTTGATCTCATTAAAACAAATAGTTAAAAGCATTGAGCATAGCTGCAGGAACTGTCGTCCTGCTTTGTCGTCATCCGAACTTTGGGAGTTTCTTAAAGAAAAAAATCCTAAGAATGATGCATGCACCAGCATGGAAGCATTTTCTTCCTGCTACTTGGAGCATCCGGACTGCACAGGGTCATGTTATCAATTTTATTTAAGGTAATTGTTGCTTCAAAGTCATGATAGACTAGTTTGGGGGTAAACCTGTAGGGTCAAAGGTGAAGATCCCGAGAGGGGATTCAAGTGACCGTATCCTTTTTTAATTTGACTCTTTTTTTAAGATTCTGTTTCACATGTTTGTTGGCTTTACTGGGTTATTCAGACAACTTTTAGCAAAGTTTCATCTTTAGATTTCCTGCTGTTCTCTGAATCTGATACTTTTGACGGACATCTGAGAATTTTTGAATCAGAAATTTTATTTATTATCGTCGCCAATCTTTTATTTAAGTGGAGCTTCTTTTCTTTTATGACGTATTCTGTAATGCAACTGTTCACCAGTGGTTTTGGAAATAAACTTTACTTCCATAACTTTTTTTTCCTCACTGTTGAATTCTTTTGGCCTGATGCTTCAGAAAATCTCGGGGTTATTTGTTTTCTTCAGTATTACACATGAAATCAGGAATAAGTCCAAACTGCTCTGGCAGTAAATACGAATTCATCTCAGGTAAAATGTTTGTCATGGCTTTCAGCGCTGGTTACATGCTGCATGCTGGCTAGCTGCATGGTCATACATGCTTTAGTTATTTTGTTCTGGTGCAGCAGCACACTCTGTGCTGTTTGGGTAAAAACAGAAGACCTCAGATGGTTCTGGTGAAAAAGTTGCAGAGATCCAGCAACTTTTTTCAGGTAAGATCTTATCTCACGGAAGGGGGGCGGGAGGTAACATTTTGATAATACATGGCTTTTATGAAATGTGAGAAATTTGGATGCATGATTAAAAGTTTAAGCTGGAATCCAACAAAAGTGTTTTTTTTTTTTTTACTTTTCTGATCATGGATTTGTATAGAAATATTGCTGTCCCCTACGTTCTGGACACAAACCAAGGTTGTGGAAAAAACCTGACATGGAGCCTGTCCTCCTGAAGAACAGCTCAAGGTGGAATTTCCCAAAACTTTATCAGTTTTTCTGTCTTTCTTCAGCAGTGTAACTTTTACAGGTTCCAACTCTGATTTATTTATCTGATGCATAATTCTAACAATGTTATTTAATTTTTTTTCTTTTAAAGTTATGAATGAATAAACAAATTCCACATCCCAAACACTTTCTAAAAACTGCATACAAAGAAATGAAATAACCCAGCAGATAAAAATTTATGGTTTAATACAATTTTATGTAGTTGTATTTGTAATTTTATGATTTTCAAGATTTTTCTAGAATCACAACTATATAAACCCTATAAATAATAATGTAACTATATAAACTACTAATTGAAATATTTTATTTAATCTAGACAAACTTAATTTATAGTACATATTTTTAAGATGGTTATAGAATTACAATTATAAATATCATTAATAATTATGTATATTTTATGTAGTTTGATTTATATTTTACCAATATTTAATTTTTTATGGAATAATATTAATGATATAAATTAAAATAATTTTTTGATTATTTATTTTTATACCTATACAATGTTTTTTCTTTTTTTTAAAAAAAAAAGTAATATCCAGTGACAGAAACATTATATAATTTAATCTTACTGATGTAAAACTTACCAGACTTTCTGTTGAATTCTCCTCTGTTCTCATCGTCAACAGGAATCTTCTCATATTTGCCGTGACCAGTCACAACAAACTTGTACTTTTTACCATTAAATGAACCCTGAGGAGAAATGGGACATAAATAAGTCTGAAGGTAACTTATTGTTTCACTCATTCACAGATTCTTTAAATTTTAAGTCCATCAACATGAGCGCTACGACTTCCAGGGTCCATTTTGCCTGTTTTCTACCTTGGCTCGTTCCTGCTTCCCTGATGAGTCTCCGATGACCTCCCACATGCTCTTCTTCTGCATTACAGCTCCAGGCTTCACATCCTGACAAAATCATCCAACAAGTCAAAACAATGTCAAGAGCTCTGCACAGAAACCAGATTATTCAGATGATAAAGCAATAAACTATTTGGCTATTGTTGTTGGTTAGCTGAAGGATTCTTAAGAATTTCTAATAAGAAATAAAAAAATTTCTATTTAAAATAAATAGATTAATCAGGACACTGTAATATATATATATATATATAAATAAAAAATTATCATTATTATAATATATATAATATTTATTATTATATTATAGTTTATTCTTATACTATTCTTAACTTGTAATATTCCTAACTATTGCATGATGACATGTTTTCTGCGTTTCTAGTATTTGTTGTAGCAGCTGCTGGAATATTTTTTATTCAAACTTATTTTCTCATTGTGCATAATAACATGAAAAAACTGTTGTTGTGAAGAACAGTTATGGAGAACATTTATGACTCACGGTTGGTCTGCATGATGATGGTCGGCTGCTTCCATCTGAGGGGCCTTTCACCCACTGTGTGATCAGGCTGGCCACTCCCACCTTTAGACCCTCAGTGTCCTGATTCATAAATACGGAAAGGAAAACACACGAATGTTTGGTGGCTGCTTCCTCTTTAGCAAGCTCTTTAACAGTGAAGCACAGACTAGACAGAACCAGTGATGGGGAGTTTTCCCACCTTGCAGGTGGTCCCCCTTGTTGGACTCTGGGTCCAGGCCTCTCCAGCCTCAAACAGGTTTTTCTTGGCGCTGACGACCTCTGGTGAGGTGGGCAGATCACTCAGAGATGTCTTCAATGCCCTTGGTTCCTGAGAGTTCTGTGGAGAGAAAATCCTGTTTCGTTTACTTTCAGTATTTAAGTAGCACAACAAATATTTAACACAACATGCAGAAACTTTAAAGGTGAAGAGTGGATAGAAAAGATGTATTTAAATGCAAGTGACGTTTTTCAATTTTCATGTCTACGTATTGTTTAAATAACAACAAATACCTGATGATGCACAGACCTCCAAGCCAGCGATCAACCATGTTGTGTGTGTGTGTGTGTGTGTGTGTGTGTGCGCGTGCTAACCTCCACAGCGTGGGCGTACTGCTCCATCTTGTCATCAATCTTGGACATCATAACAAACGGTTGCGTCTTTTTAAAGCTGTTACTGATTTATGAAAACACAAGAAAACATGATCAGAACCGCAGCAACAGGTTCACAGTTTACTTTCTAAATCCTTCTCTGGAAACTCTGATACACTTTCAGGTCTTCACACATGAGAACCTAACCTTAATGTCTTCATCAGTCATTCATGAATATCTCCTTGTCTGTAACTTTTCCACATGCTTCATTCACATATATTGTTAATCTGATGGAAATCTGAAATTCACCGGCCCATTTTGTGAATGAAGTCACAGTTTTCTCACAACATCCCATCATATTTCTGTAATATCTCCTGTTACTGTATTGGCAGGTAGGGTCCATGTAAAACATGTCTGTGGTGGGTGTGGGCAGCTGAACATATTACTGTCCTACTCTTATGTCATGAGCCCTGCACTGAGGGTCAGTATGTATTTTATCTACATGTTAAAATCCATAATATCCAAATAACTGACCATAAAGAATGGAGTTTGATACACTGCAATATGTTGATTGATTGAAAGAAAAACCTGACGTCCTGTGGAACTCAGCAATAAGGCAAAGCAGGAACAGCTCTATGTCTACATATCTACAGTGGATTTCTTTGTTGATTAAGGCCACGTCAAGAAGAATACAAACTCATGAACGTCCACCATTCTCCTCTTTTGTTTCTGGGTTGCGTTCTCCTTCAGAAGGTGATGCATTGCAGTGGCGTCACAGTGATATTCAACTGAATTTGATTTATATAGCACTTTATCAAGCTAAAAAGAGCTGGTTCCTATAACACTGCAGGTGTTAGAGCAGGTAAACGTGTAAAACCTCCAGGACAGTTTGAGATTCCTGCTGATTTGTAACGGTCTCTGTAAATCTTCCTGATGCTTTTTCACTCTTAGGAGATATTTGAAGTGCATGACTGACTGCATCCTTCTTCTTCCACTGACCATAATACATCTCAGTTCACAAAGGAACAACATCCTTCCTCCTCTAAACATGTTCCTGATGCACTTATTTTAAAATGAAAGAGTCCTCACAAAGGAGCTGTGAACTCCTCAGAGCTGCTGGTTTCCTGCTGCTGACTGCCTGGAGCCACCAAATGTCATCACACACTTGGGAAAACACAACTGCTTGCATCTGGATGGAATTAAGCACAGCCACAAATCATAGCGAGGCTTATGATACTCTGAGAAAAGTGGACCGGTACCCTCTGACCCTCTTCATCATGTTTATCTTCAGGCAGCCGAGGCTTAACAAGCCGCATGGAAGAAGATGAAACAGCTGAGAGCTCATGAGTTTTAAAAAGATAAGATGATTCTTTAGGTTGAAGAATCCTAAATGTTTAGACCATAAAATCCATTCATTAGTCAGTGAAAGTTTTTCCTTCATGTATTAATCCACAACTTATCATCACGTGAAATTCTCAGGCCTAACTAATCCTTCCAAAACCCATCCACCAAAACAGATTAGCTCTTTTGACTGGGTCAAGATTTCAAAAGCTGTGTTTCAAAGACGTATATCTGACTGTGCAACCGATTCCATCAAAATCAAGACTTAAAGACACGTGAACATGTGAAAGTGAAGATTCATGTAAAGGATGGCAGCATTTTCAACAGAAGCTCATCAGAGCCGTGTCCAGATGAAGCTGTACAGCTGCTTTCCTTCTTTCTTATCAGTGGGCAACTCATGTCGGTGGTAGAAGTGGATTAATTTATGTAAAAAATACAGGTTTCATTTCTTGAGACAAATTTGAAAGAATTTATTAAAAAAAGCCGAAATACTTTTAGAATTGTTCAAAAAGTTCCTAAAACTCTAAGAGTTACAATTACTTAGAAAAAAAAATCACGTTAATTCAAAAGTTATGAGCCACACTAAAGTTGATTAGAATATTTAAAATATTAAAAGTGAAAAATAAAACAATTTTTTTTTTTACATTGAGAAAACTTGGTTTTCTGAAAGGGTCCAGAAGAGTTAAATCAACATTCTCAACAGAGAGCATTGTCTCTGCATGCTTTTGTGCAGTTCACCTAAAACATATTTTCTAAAAGAAAAAGTAAAAATGTCTACTGAAAGATAAATGGAAACTGCATTTATTTAACTGATCAGAGGCTTGATTAAGTAACAAAGATTGACATGACCTTTATAAACTTAGATAGGAGGAACATGGATTACAAAGCATCCTTATTGGCTATCTGGTGTTAGCTGGTGAGAAAAATAGTCCAAGAATTTGAATAAAAAGTTTGGATTTTCACCTTTTCCTCAGTGAACGGTTCAGGGATTCTGTTTTCTCTGTGATCTGTAAAAGAAGAAGGGGGAAAAGTCTGTTTTTCAGATGAACTGAGCACCCTCATCAAACTCTCAAAGCAGACAGACAGAAAAACATATACACTAAAAACGTTGACATGTTTGGAAAATTGCGTGAGAAGCTCCAGTCTGGTTCTGAATTGGTTTGAATTGTGCAGAAAGAATGGATATACTTTGTGTCAGCTATAACTATTGATCCACTCAAACAAAAATTACATGTGAAGTTCCCTAAGGATCAATGTTGGACCCCTATTCAGCATCTACGTTTCCACTTGCCCTGATCAGGAAGACAAATTAAACTTCTGATCATAATTATGCTGATGACACTTGGCTCTACATTACTGTCTTATTAAGAGACTCTGATCACAGACAACGCTTAAGTTCAATGTCTCAGTCAAATTAATACTTTGATGTTTCAGATTTTACCTCATCATAAATAAAGATAAATCAGGTAAGATAGCACACATAAGAGTTCCTGGTTTCTAGGTGCAGTTGCAATAACTGCATGCTTTCAAATGAAACGTTACCGTTCTGGATTAAACTGGTGACCCAGTATCGTTGTTAGATCAAAGATGTCCATTAATAAGTATACCTTGTTTTTTTAAACTACACTGAATTAATGTTCTCCTTTAACATATGTGTAATTTTATCTCAAACATTTAAGCTCTGGTCTCTGCTAAAAATGAAGGCACATAACAAAATGAGTAAATCTCTTCAACAAATGTTTTTTAAGTCATAGTTTAGGGAGATTTCTTAAGATGTGCATGTTAGTGCACTATTTATGCTATGAGTGAAGAATAAAAGATGGAACATAGCACAAATGAATTTCAGGCTTGGCTCAACAAAACTCTTGCAGGGTGAATGTGAACATGTCAATCAGATCATAGAATAATATGTGAACATTATTTGTGGACAGCCCAACCCTGAGGCAGCACAAAATTAACTGTTTTATTTGTAGTCCAGGAGAAGTCTCTAAAACAGACAGTTTGGCACCATCTGTAATGCTTTTGAATGTGTCTGACTGCTTCTACAACTATGGTATAAATGTGAAGAGTCAACAGCTGAATGTCAAACATACTTCTCAGACCTTTTCACGTGTTGACCACAAGTCTGTTAAGACTTGTTATTAATGCTTTTTAATTTTGCCTCAGAGAACTGATGATGGGAGAAGGATCTGTATTGCAATTGACCTTTGGGTTAAACTTCAAAGTCAAAACTTTGTACTGCAAGAAGACACACACATGCACATACACACACACACACACACACACACACACACCCACACACACAAAGGAAATTCCTTTAAAACTTGAATGAATGAAACTTATTGTCCCTGAATAAAGAACATGTCATTTATATGAACATGACTGTCAGTTTTAGCTACAGGACGTCAAACTGACCTATTTTTATGGTAAATATTCCAAACTGCTTTTACAGCTTCGTTACAAGAACAACTATCCAAGTTAAGTGTTTTAAAATGTTGCTGTTATGTTGTTTTCGAAGTTTAAAAATTTTTTTTTTTAAACTCATAAAATAGGCATGCTTGAGTCATGCAGAAAATGTATCAAACACAATGTGTGACATCAATCACAAAATACAAAGTCAGACACAGAAGACCTTAGAGAAAGAGTTTTAAGATCATAAATGCGCCCCACTGATTGACAGCTCACTCACACATCCTGGAGCAGGATTCTCAATCCTGGTCCTCGAGGGTCGGTGTGTCCCTGCTGCAAAACACCTGATTCATATCAATGTATATTTAGCAGACATGTGCAGAGCCTTTTAGTGTCTTAGTCAGGTGTGTTTCAACAGGGACACTAACCCTAACCTGCAGGGCACTGGCCTTTGAGGACAGGATTGAGGTTCTCTGTCCTAGATTTTCTATCTAACTTTTGGTGAGCTCTCTCGCTTGTTGGGAGAGGAGATCCTTGAATAAGGGTGCATTCAAATCAGGATGGTCCACTGGGTTTGGTCCCATTGGGTGGGGAAGTCCGCCCACCCTTCTTTGGTTTGCATTCACACTCCACTTTAATCAAGCTGAGCAAACAACCTCAACAATGTGACACAGTTAAAACAACCCAGGGTTTCTTAAAACTTGTGTATCTTAGATGGTGGTCAGCAACACTGGAACGCCACAGGGTGCTGTACTTTTGCCACGTTACTTCACCTTGTACACCAAAGACTTCAAATACAACTTTAAATCTGGTCATCTGCAGAAATACTTTTATTACAGTGCAGTTGTGCGGTTTTATGGATAAAAAGCTGTGTACAAGTCAGTCCCTCTGTGTTACAGAAACAGAGACTTATAGAAGCTTAAACTGGTTCAGAAGTTCTGGTTCTGTTCTGGGAACTGGTGTGATTGTCTGAGCTGATTGTCCAAAGAAGAAAGCTCCAAAAGCTGCTGAATAAGATGGATGATTTTATCACATAGTCTACGCAACACAGTGAGGAAACAATGTGTTCACTTAAAGGTTACATTAAATCCACTGTCAAAGTGATTGTCATTGACATTTCATTTCCACAAATCAGACATTTTGTCCTCCACACTTTGGTGTGCCAAATCAGTGCTGATGATAAAGAAGAAACTTGTCTGTATTCAGCTGGAATATTATAGAGTTATGAATATCTTTTCTCTTTTGAATGACCAGTATATTTTACGATATGCAGTTTGTTTCTGGAAATGCATGTTCTGTGAGAAGCCAGAGCTATTAAACTGAAAACAAAAGTCTAGAAAACAAATGCAGTGTCATGCAGCGACTCAGTGTGAGTGCTTAAACAACAACACGTGCTTCTCCTCGTGCAGCCAGAACATGCTGACTTTTCAAACCCACGCGGACACACACATGCAACTTACACACTGAGGCTGAACCCATCAGCTGTGAAGACAACACATAGTTACAGATCAGGGTTTGTTTTTAGTTTGAATTTGTTTACAAAAGTTGTAAGATATGAACATTGAGAATCCACTCATGTTTTAAGTCCTTGACATCAGCAATAAACTAAATCAGAATGCATCATGTAAACACAGGTGAGCTACAGCCTGAAGGACAGTCAGGTAGAAGCTGGAGAACATCTGGAATGTCATTCATTTAGCAGCTAAAGCAACCATATCAACCTGAACCTCTCCATTCATTCATCTAACATTTTTTTTAAATCTATAAAATCATCCTTTTTATTCTGGTAAGAATCAAAGAACATAAGTTTATATTAAGACAGTCTACATAATATTAATATACAGATTTAATTATTAAACATAAGTTCCTGAAAAACTGTGACTGTGAAACACCTGCAGCTGAAATTTAGTGACAATGGCTGCGATTACCTGATGCTTTTGAATTCGATATTAATAATTTTGAATTAACGTATTCTCCTGCAAGTTTACATGACAATAATAAATGGGAATGGAGGTGTCGTGGTTTCTGATCTGCAGTGAGGGAGCTGCACACTCCCTCAGCCTGATTACTCACTGAGCTCATCTGTGCTGCTCATTATTTAAACACCTGCTCCAGACCTGCTCAGTGTGAGATCCTCTGTCTTTCTGCAACTTTCAAGCCTTGTTTTATGTGCCCTGTTTCTAAGAATATTACCTGGTTTTGACCCTGCTTGTTCTGAAACTACTGCCTCTGCTTCTTCCTTCTGGTGTGAGAATTGACCCCCTGTTGCAGAACCTTGCCTGTTCCTGACCCTGCCTCTAGTCTCTGCTCTTTGGCTCCCTTCCCTCTTCTGAGACCTGCGTATGACCCTGGACTGCCTTTGGAAATTAAGGATTGTGGAACCAGTTCCCTTTTCTGGAGGATTAAGCAGAAATCCTATTCCCCTGCCTCTGGTAAACACTTTTTTTATTTATTTGTTTTGGTTTTTTTTTAATTTTAAAAACCTCCTTCATTTCATCTTTGTTTTTTGGCTCACGTCAACTCTTTGTATTTCAGACCTTTAACAACCAGCCTGAGCCTGACCTTCAGCAGCATACAACATTTTAATAAACCTGTATATTTTTTTGGCTGAGTACTGGGTTCTATTTCTATATTGTAACAGGTTTACGTGAAATGCGTCCTTACTTAATTCCTCCTTAGTTTGGGAAGGGTTCTGATTGGACAAAGGGCGCACGTGACGTATGACATATACCAGAAATAAAATAAGGTGGATCCATGCTTCTTGTCTTTTTAGTTGTAACTTGTAAAAACTACGTAGTTTCGCCGCTATTTTCATTAAGTTGAAGTATCAGTTCAACACGAGCATACTACTTCACTTTTTGAAGCAACTGAGAAGGAGAAGAAAGATAAACCACCGAACACAGAAGGCAAAACAATACGTTATCAGGACAAGGTAACGAAAATGCGCAGAACAACCAGAATTAACTTGGAGTGGAATGAAGGTTTACATGACAGAGGAATTAAAAAGTTGGAATTAAAATGCGAATAAAGCCACTTACATCAGAATTAAGTGTAATTCTGAATAGAAATTTGCATTAGGAATTAAGTGTTTACTTAGTAATTTTTCATCAGTTTAAAGTGCAATTAACTTTTATTCAGAATTAAACAGGAATTAAAACTCCCGTGTAAACGTAGAAATTGTCATGGTCCCAGATTCTACCTGAGCAGCAAAGGTGGACTTCTAAAGCAATCAATTCAGATTGCATGTTATCTTCCAACAGGAACCTTTTCTTAGACGTCTCAAGACACCAACAAATCCCCACTCTGGCATGTGTCAGCAGTGACTATAGAGATGTCATTCTACATGGGAAATATCTCAGAAGTGGGCGAAAGAGGGATCAGAGCAGCACTAAAGCCTATAGGAGAGCAGGAAATGAGTGTACAAGGGGGGATGTCAGGAAGAAACACTTCAAATGAAGTCAACAATAAAAATGTGACAAATGTAGCAAGCAAAGCAGACGGGAACACCTGGGACTCTTCATTGGATGTTTCTCAGGTTGCAGCATGTTGCTTAAACGCTGCTTTCTGATCATTTTCTTTTTAACACATCGTCGAGCAATCCGTCAGCGCCAGTCCAGAGAGCAAGATGGGTATGTTGTGTTGTGTTGATTCAGCAATGATCAAGCAACACTTAACATACTTTTGGTCTGATTTCAGACAGTGGACTTTAACACTTTCCTGCCTAAAACTGTTTGGATACGTGGTCTAACCCGCGGTAAGTCACTTTAAACAAAGTCTGGGGAACCTTGTCCCTCGTATTGAAAGTTTTCAATGACTCCCCGTTGCAGCGAACAGATTAAAATGAACAAATCAGTGTGCAGATCTTGATAAGCTGTTGGATCTGTGTGAACTGAATCTGGAACAAGGATACGTGGAAAACCTACAGACCCTCGAGGACCAGGATTCCCCACCGCATAAACTGTTATCATCCCCTGCCGTACAAACCCTGTGATGCTACTGCAATAAATCCTGAGTGTAATTTAGTGGAAACCTTTTGTTTCGTCACCTTGTGTGTGGAAACTTTGGGACTGAAAGGACTGAACGTCTCGTCTCCGTCCACGCTGGATGTGCTGAGGCTCTTCATCCTCTCTGCTGCCTCCGTCCTCCTCTTCTCGATGTCTTCTCTCATCCGTCTCCTTTCCTCCTGGATATGAGATCAGAAATGCTCATCGTGTTTTTGTTTCAGTATAACCAGTGTTGTTCTAACTGCAGATTACAGCACCAGGCTGCGTTTCCTCAAACAGACCAGTTCACTTTACTGGTTTTGAGTGAAATGATTTTTTTTTTTCTAAATCTGCCACTGGAAGAAAGCTCCTCCAGTTGCGTACATCTCTTATGCTGTTTCTTGTTGTTCATATACTGGAGTTGCACCTCCTCTTTGGCCAGCCTCTGCTGCTCCTCTTCTTCTCTCCTGCGCTCCTCTTCTTCTCGGATTCTGCGTCTCTCCTCCCTCCTCCTCTTCAGCTCCTCCAGCTCTAGCTCTGTCTCGGCCTGCCGGTGTTTCAGCTGCTCCAGCTCCTGGCACTCCTTCTCCTGAAGACTTCGACGGATCTTCTCCAACCGCTGCTCCGTCTCCAGGATGACCTCCGCCTCCTCACGCTCCATGGCTCTGCTGGTTTCAGTACATTGCAATCCATTCAGTACATTCAATCTGTGAGAGCTGAAATGTTGTCTGACAAACGGTTATCTTTGTTTGAATAAGGTAACAAGGTTTAAGTTTTAATTAAAATAATTCTGTTTATGTTTTTCTATAATCTCTATTGCATAAGTATTCATTTTAACACTAATGACAGAAGGAAAACTGTGGCAGTCTTATGTCAATGAAAATGCTGATAACATCTAATTTTTGCAATTTTTGGATCCATATCATAGTAACACCGTTACATACATTTTAACATGTTCAAAAGTGCCTTTTTCACATTTTTTTTTCCACCTTAGTGGTTGAAATGGGATTAATTTATACCTGTACATTTAACATGATTGTACAAAGCACAGCACACACCTGCTGGATCCATTTCTCTTTGTGATGTATGATGTCACTTCCTCTGTGGCAGCATTGCCATTGAAGCTGCTGTGTTTTGGCTCTTGGCGAAGGAAAATCTTTGATGTGTAGGATATTTTAACTTCTTTTCTTTTCTCCACCTGTTTGTGAAAAGTTAGAGCAGATCTGAGTCTGAGACGAGGGAGCTGCTGAACATGGTGACCTGGCTGGCACCCTGCATGCCCCCCAGGTTATATGGAGTAACAAAAGTGCAACAAAGATAAATACATGCTTTTAAGATCTCACAACACAATTTTGACATATGTTGCTATGTTAAACCAAAAAGTCTCTTCTCGATAATTTTTATGATAGTTACAAGCAAGCCAGCAATAAATTGCTGTAACCGAAACACTGAAACCATTCCAGCAAATCTGACTAGACTGTGGTACCATTCACCGAGGAAGGAGGCAGAGGTGATGTCAGGGCAAGAATGCAAGTGTTTTTCTTTTGTTTTGCTGATTACTTTTTTTATCATCTCTATTTAGAAGTAATTTAATCTCAAAACATGCTCTTTTGACTGACAGGTACTCAATATCCGGCTGTAAGAAGAGTGTTGTCCAACCATAGTTTTTAGCCGGCTAACACCTTGATGTTGTTCTTCAGGCCCCGAGAAGAAAATTACATCATTTTTTGTCGCGTTTGAAGACAGTTCTTGCAGACCGTTCTTGATACATCAGGATGGCACAAGTTATTTCTTGTTGGGCTCCAAGAAGTATCTTGTGATTGGTCAAACATTTGAGGTGGGCGTGGTTACCACAGAAAAGCATGACGCAGAAATTTGCCGCTTCCAAATTTTTGCTGTTGCAGTTAAAACTGATTGTTTTGATAAAACAGCTGACAGAGGTGGTGAATTAAAAATACAAACATTTTTACAAGGTGTGGCATTAAAACACACGGATGCACCCGTGTGCACAAACTGCCCTGCTGCGGATGAAGTTTCTTATTAAATATGAAATAACCGGGTTCATTGCACATAAAGCAGAAATCAGCTCCTGCAGTGACCCCTCGCCGCTGCAGACAAAGCTTCCCGGGAATATGAATAGACCTGACGAAAAAGATTTTTTTTTTCTTGTTTATGTGGCCTCAAGAGCAACAACAAAGTGCTCGCTTCTCGTGGAGTGTGTAACAAGCTTTAGCTTTTATCGGCCTCACTTTGTTAGCCTGTTAGCTTCTGTCAGCTCCAGTTTGGCTTAGTTAGCGCTGAGCAACAGGCAGGTTAGCGTTTGATAGATGCCAGTCATCTACCCCCATGATCATAGCTACCCCTCTCAGCTCAACCTCTTTGCCCATTTTTGTATTTTTTATGGCACGCCTGACGCTGCCAAGATGGTGACGGTGGGAACCCTGTAAGCTACATGTCAGCTTTTTGGAAACCTGCAGGTGACGTCACAGAGGACAACATTTAAATGCCCGTATTTATGCATGTAATGGAGCATAAATGGGCCATAACTTTCCTCCAGCAGTTTGAATTTTGCTTTATTTAAGGTCAGATCGTTTGGGGAGAGTTTAACTAGTTTTAAATGTATCTGACCTCCTTGAGTCCAAAAGAAAGGCAGGAAGCATGTCATAAACACTTTTTACAAAGGGTTCATTTGCATCTGCTAGAAATGATACAAAATTTATTTGGTGTTTAATTATTTGCAGAATGACTTGAAATTAGTGTGTTGTGTCAATTTACCTGACTTTGTTTTTGGAACAGCTTGGAATTCCAATAATTTCTCTGGGATTATTTCCCAGTGACTTCAGACTTGAGTGTGACCGCTGAAGGAAGCCTTACCTCTGTGTTCGGCTTTTGAACCTCCTCCTTCCTTATTGGCGTCAATGCATCCTTCTTCCTTTGTTCCTCTTCCATCTCTTCCTCCTTCCTCGCCTCCTCCTCGCATTCTTTCCTCCTCTGCATTTCCACTCTGGCCCTGTCAAACTCTTCCTGCCCTTTTCTCTGGAGTTGGCTTGAGTACACCCCAGGGCCCTGGGTGATGTTTATGGGCATGGCTTTGTTCATCAAGTATTCCTCTTCATCTTCATCCTCCTCACCTCCCTGGCTGAGCTCCTGCAAGCGTTGTTGTCGCTGTCTCTCTCTGCGCTGAGTCCAGTCACTGAAGCCTTCGTCTTCTTCCAGCGAAGGAAAGCTGCTCGGCTTCAGGTCACTGTCATACCTGTGGATGGAATAGATGCAGAGTCAGAAATCTGGTTCACCAACCATCATCACTGTGTAACGTGGAAATAAAACTATAAAATACATAAAACTGAAGTAAGGTATAATAAAAACAATGAAGTCAAGAGTCCTGGAACCAGTAGCTTTAGTGGGAGTAGTTTCATGCCAGTAAATCAGAGCTGGTCTCCTGCAGTGGAAGTCAGTATCCTTCCATCAAAAGGCATTAAATGATTTTTGTAACAAGGCTTACAGTGATTGAATAAACACAGGATTAAACTGGTTACAGAGATCAGGCTAAAAAAAAACGATCCAAATAATCTGTAGCCAGATCATACAGGAGTGGATGAACTGACTTCACAACCGTGGCATTATAAAAGATGTATAGAAGTATAAGGGCAACAAGATTTCAATAATTTTCTATTTATGCATTTAATGGAGCAAAGGTGGGCCTTAAATCTTCTTCAGCAGTTTTTAATCTTTTACTTTTAAGGTCAGGCCTCCTTCTCCAGAGAAGGGTTCATTCAAAGACAGTTTTAGGACAACAAACATGGGACAGAAAAAAGGATGAACGTTAACTTGGATGACTTTTATAGAGCTGGTGTCAACATTTTCATTCCACTTTCACAGTTAGCCATTGCTCACTGCTGGGACCGACTCTACCCTACAATCCTGAACTGGACTAAATGGTATAGTAACTAAATTAATGATTTTCAGTAAATGCAAAGCTTGATTCATAGTCCAATTTTTAAGATCCACCTCTTCACCTAACACAAATATGTAATTATCCACACACATAGCAGCCAATTTATACATTTGTAGACATCATGTAGATCATGTAGACATGGTCAATGTGACTGGCTGAGGTTCAAACTGAGCATCAGAATGAAGAAAAAAAAAAGAGATTTAAGTAACTTTAAATATTGTATGGTTGTTGGTCTGAGGAGTTTTAGAAACTGCTGATCCACAGGAATTTTTACACACAACCATTTCTGGGGTTGACAGAGAATGGTCTGAAGAAGACAACATATCCAATGAGCACCAGATACTGTATCTGGAACAAAATGTTTTGTTGATGTCAGGGGTCAGATAAGAACAGCAGGTGGTTGGAAACAAAAAAGGCAACAGGAAGTCAAATAAGCACTGGTTCCAACTAAGATATGCAGGATACCATCTCCAAACACACAACATGTCCTGATGAGCTACATCAGCTGAAGACCACACCTTGTGCCACTCCTGTCAGCTAAGAGCAAGAACCTGAGGTGGAAATTCACACACTCATCAACCGCTGCCTGGGGCTGCTGGTGTAGTGGATATATCTTGGCCCCTCTTTAGGCCCCTTAGTACCAACGTGACATGGTTTAACCACCACAGCCCACCTGAGTATTGCTGATGACCGTGTCCATCCCGATGGGTAACTACAGCAGGATAATGCACCATGTCACAAAGCTTGAATCATCTTTAACTGCTTTCTTGAACGTGACAGTGAGTTCACTGGACTGCAATGGCCTCTGCAGTCACCAGATCTCAGTCCATCAGAGCAGCTTTGGGATGTGGTGAAACGGGAGATTCATGGATCTGCAGCCGACAAATCTGCAGCAACTGTGTGATGCCATCATGTCAATATGGAGCAAAGTTTGTGAGAAGTGTTTCCAACACTTTTTTGGATGTATGACACCACAAATGAAGAGAACAAAAGGGGGTCGATGGTGAGTAACAGAGGGACATCAAACTGATTTATTAAACTCCCAGTGCGCAGTTCTATAAATCAGAATATGTTCTTGTTTGTACATATGTACAGTTTTAAAATATATCTGACACATTTTTAAAGTCAGGGGCGCCTGCGACTGCTCCCCTGCTGATTGAAAGTAATGAAAGAGTGTTGTGGTCTCTGGGAGCTGGCAGAAAGGAATTTACTCAACATTCCCTCAGTGATTAAGACCCTTGGTCACCCAGCGGAGCCCCAACAGTGCAACAAGAGTCTGTGCCTGAGCTCTGTGAAAACAATGAGCCTGAACATAAACCAGTGACTTTAAGTACAGAAAGTGTTTATCTCAGCAACAGATTAGAAAGGAAGAAATGAAATCTAAAGAAAAAAAATAAAGTTTACTGTTTTTTATTTTTTTAAGGTGCCTTTCCTTTACTTCCACTTAGAGATGATGTTATACTGTGAGTTTGAAAAAACATAGTTAATTCTTGTGTCCAAGTTTACATAAACTGAACCAATCCCCTTCCTGTGCCGCGCCCTTATCATGGTGGAGGAGTTTGTGTGTCTAGAAGAAGATACAAGTTATGATGTTGGGGGCTTTGTGACCCTGGAAGGGTCACCTATTGCAAACAGATGTTTGGGGAGGGACCAGACCAAGTGTGGTTTAAAGACCCCCATGATGAGGACAAATATTGGGGGAAAGGTTGCCTTGTCTAGACGTGGGTCATTGGGGCCCACCTCTGGAACCAGGCCTGGGGGTGAGGCACAAAGGCAAGTGTCTGGTGGCCGGGCCTTTGCCCATTGGGCCCAGTCATTCTCAGCCTGAAAGCATTATATGGGCCCCCCTCCTGTGGTCCCACCAGCCGTTGGAGGGGCTGCAGGGGTCGGGTGCAATGCGAGCTAGTTGGCAGCTGAAGGTGGGGACCCTGCCAGTCTGATCCTCAGCTGCAGGAACTAGTTCTAAGAACGTGGAATGCTCTTTGCAGGAAAGGAGCCTGAGCTGGTGAACAAGGCTGAGCGGTTCCAGTTAGATATAGTTGGACTTGCCTTGATGCAAGACTGGGGCTTTGGAACCAGAATCCCCAAAAAATCATCTAACCTTTGAAAAGCCTGTGAGCTCTCTGGCAGCCTGAGCACTAGCACTAATATCGTTACTTCCTCAGGAGCAAACATTGGTAACTCTGTGGGGTGAATTGATAACTTACCCTGTAAGTGATCTACATAAGTTAACCTGGCATTCATATCCCGTCTAGGAGATTTACAATCCAGATGAAAAAAATGCAGTGTTTATTCTGAAACTCTATGTGGTAAATTCATAATAAGTTATCAATGATAACAACATAATTTTTCATATTTTGATCGTAAACAAGATCACTATCACTACTATGTTGCTAAGAGGCCTTAAATTTGACCCAGAAATTATGATAAAGCCACTTCTTGTAAAACTTTTTTATCAATCGGATAGCTTAAATTGATGATGATGTCCAATCAGGAGCAGCCAAAGATAAACAAGTGAGTAGAAAGTTCAGAGAGGATGATTTTTATGTGAAGTGGCACCAAAAGCAAGTTGAGTTGGAGATAGTTTGTTGATGAGCATAAATAGCTGTAAACTGAAACAAACAAACAAACAAACAAAAAAAAAAGAACAAATAATTATGTAAATAGTTTCTGTTGTGTGTTTGTTTAAATGCTGATATTTTTTTCTCCTGAAAGCCAAGACTTGAGAAAATGATGCAGATGAGGGAAAAAGTTCAAGGTCACTGTTGATAGGTGTGTTTTTTCTACAAATTACATTTAATAATAAATTCTGGGTTGGTTTTTTGGCTGGATTATGGTGCTATATCCGTTGATCCATTAATTTTACACTATTTTTGTCCCAGAATCTGACAACAGTGACTGTCCTGAATAAATAATGTCTGAATGATGACTGAGATTAAAAGCAATGACTTCTACATGCATTTATATAATAAAACAGAAATAATAGCAAAGATAGACTTTTAAGGGTTAAATCATACAATAGCAAATTAGTCAGCAGCAAAGAGAATAAATCATCCCGCCTCTCCATCTGATCACAGTTGCTTTACGGTAAATCCCTGCAGGGATGTGATGGAGGAGATGATGTTCATGGTGAAAACTAACATTAAGAGCCTGAAATTTAAAATCAGCTGAGACGCTGCAGGCTTTCATGTGGTGAAACTTTTCCCTCAAGACATTCTTTGGGCGTTGTGTAATGCAGCTGTGTGTTCATCCCCACCGGGAGGGTGGGGGTGCACGCGAGAACATCTGATGTGGACTGATGGCCTCAGAAGTATGTTTATCTGGATCACATGATCACAAACATGGAATCTTTAAAAAAACCCACTAAATTGTAAAAATAATAATTAAAAAAAATCAGCAGGCAGTTTGGACAGGAAGTCACTGGTCATGAGGTGAGTGAATGAATAATGTGCTCTTGGAAGCTTCCTGAGTTCCCATGATTATGTAGGTGAGGAATTTAATGGCTGCTTGTGAGCAACGAGCCAGACTATCTGTTTGTCAGAGCAGTACATTTAAATGTAGTCTAACACCAAAACAATACATTTCCACATGCTGTTTGACTTCATGGAGTTGGGATTTTATAGTTCCTTCATGTGGAATTAATTCCCTTTTTGTTTTGTTTGGGTTCTTCTCCTTTCCTTTGCTGTTGTTGTGTTTACTTCCTGCCTCCCACGCGCCGTCACGTGTGCTCCTTGTCTCTAGTCTCGTCTCTCAGTTTGTCTCCTGTTTGCAGATTGCTGTATAGAGCTGCTACATCGCACACTGTGTGTAAGGCATCAGTAAATCAGGCTAATAAGAAATTACCATAATCATAATAATCATAACCACAACATATTTTGCGGTTTAAAAATGAAAGCTTTCTCCTTCTTAATGAAATGCAAAGCCACCATCCTTCCTGTAGCCACTCTAAAAAGCCCAGAAAAGCACTGCTGGCAGCAGCTTGAACAGCAGCACTGATTTCACTGACAACCCTGTAACTTAACATTTGACTTGTTATTGTCCAGTCTGAACCAAAAGGACGGACAAACAAACTTTATCATTTTAAAAGAAACATTTGATTCTTCAGGATGTTCTCACATGCTCTGGTCAGCTGCCATGTTGCTCTCTGGGGATGACTCTCCAGGGGTTGAACCGCTGTTCCTTCGCTGTGAAGCTCCTCTTGCTCTTCGACGTCGCTCTCTTTCCAGCTCTTCGGCATCCTCGATGCTCCTTTGAGTGGTGAGTCTGAAGAAGAGGAGGACACAATTTACTGAAGGGGGTTGTATTGTTGTATTTAGCCTTGAATATATCAAGACAAAATGAAGTAGATTTATACTTTCCCATGATTTGACAGCGATGGTAACTGGTGAGCTTTTGATCTAGTTCTTTGAATGTGCTTATAAAGGTGCTCTGTTTGCTCAAGGCCAAATAACAAAACAGCAGGTTATGTGGGAAAAGATCACAACATGCATGAAGAGGTTAGTTGCGCCTTGGTTTTAAATATTTTCTGATGTGTCCATTTGCTCAATTACATATAATGGTAGTGGCCACCTTTTCTATCTGCTTTTTGAAGTTTAAATTGGAGAAAATATTCATTTGGGGGGGATTTAAAATCATCCATGAACATTTCTCCTTCAGTAAAATCATCAGGTTGTGTTATTGTTGCAGGCTTCAAACTTTGAGAAAGGCTGCAGCATCTTGTTTATTGTACTGTGCACATGAAGACCTGTGCACATTTTAATGATGTCAAACACTGGCAGACCATTAATGAATGAACCAAACAGAAGAGCTGGAAGGTTTGATCTGTGGCCTTTCTGTGTGGAGTTTGCATGTTCTCTCTGGGCACTCTGGCTTCCTAATATATAATTCCTAAGGTTGATTGACTTCTCTAAATTGGCCTTAGGTTGTTTGTCTCTGGGATGGACAGGTGACCTGTCTGGGGCATACCCTGCCTCTTGCACAATGAATGCTGGGATAGACTCCAGCTTCCTGCCACCCTGAATTTGGACTAAGTGGTTGAGAAAAAGGATGGATTTAATGAAATGTGTTGAATAAATTCATTGTTCAACAAGCCCAGAAAAGGATAGTTTTCCTAGTGGTTCACTTGTCAAAACCATTATGAAAGAGACAACTTTCCAACATGTCAGCATATAGTTTGTCTGGAAGTCAAAATGCAGAAAACCCTTTAAGTCAAAATACCCTTTAAGTCAAAGTTAAGAGTTCAAATAAAGGCTTCGTTCATGAGATAAAGTTATTGGTGAAAGCATAACAAATGTAGGAGTTGTGTTGTGTACACAGTATGAGAACAGCTCATCTGTCGTAAACTGTTTATCATGTCATCTTTACTGCTTGGTAACATGATTAATGGAGGATCTGCTGCCAGACAGATGTGTTTGCCTGAAGCCTTGACGGTTATTGAGCCTGTCGTGCCAGTGTCTGTTTTAACAGAGATTTCTGCTCATTTTTTTCTGTTACTTCTGATCTGAGACTCAAATTTAGATAAAGAAATAGACAGTGGTTGTGGGTTTTTGTCTGATCTTTCCCAGCATTGAAACAGTTACACCATTTGTTTCATCAGGACCGTATAACAGGTCACTGAACAATCCCGAAGAAGCTCCCACCTGTTCCTTGCCACAACTCAGACTGTCAGACTGAAATCAAGTCTCAATAAAAGACTTTTATGATAAACGTGATGGTTTTGCTCAGGATCAGACAGACGGGGGTCCACCCTGCATGGGGCTCAGGCACCACCTTCATAGGTGCTGTTAAACACTAACGGCTGTATCTTTCCAGATCCAGGAAGCCAGCAGTTGGAATTACCATGGAAACAGGTGTCACATGGTTGAACTCTGGGTTTTGATTCAGTTTTTGTTATTTCTGTGTTTTCTTCAGTGTCTGGTCTCCTTGTTTCTTATTGTAATTAAACTTTATTCCCTTGCAAATTAACTTCTGTTTACTTCCTGTTCACATGTCTCCCGGTTGTGAATTTTTCAACCCTGCTTCTTGTTTAGCATCAGTCCCTTCAGGTTTGTTCAGTGCCATTCATTGTGCTGTTAGCTGTGCCAGTAGGTGGGTCCGCTCCTTTACCATCATGACCCTCTGAGAAAAGCAATGGCAAGCGGTGGAGGCGGAGCTTGCTGCTTAAAGTGTTTGCTGGTGTAAAGAGGCTTTCTAAAAACAAAGCAAGCATAAATCTTTTTAGGGCAAAATTGATAATAAAAATAATAATTTAAAAAAAGACAAAGTTATTTTGTACTCATTCATTTTCAGTTGTAGTTGTAGTCAGTGTTGATTGGTGGTTTTGGTAAATTAGTTAATTAGTTGGACCGGGTCATAACTTCACTGCCATGAGCAGCTGAAAAGAGTCAATAAATCAGCAGAAGTTGTTTTAGGAAATATATTAAGTTATCTGCTGAACTTAAATAAAGGTCATTCATCATCTATGTAAAACACAAACTAAATGTTTGTTATAAATGAAGTTTAGAAACCATTTCACTGTTATAATGTTCTTATTAAATTAAATCTAAACCATTTGCTAAAAAAATAATTTTTCATTTTGTCAAAACAAACGGCAAAATGCAAAGAAACATTTTCCCTGTTCTTTTCTTAGTGTGAACGTGATCAGGGTAAAGATGAGAGTTAAAACCTTTCTTTCTGATGAATCTTAAAGTTAGGGTGGTCCAGCCATCCCAAGTTCTGCTTTTCTTGGCTTAGACTGCTGAGGCATATCCAGCGATGCACTGAGCACTTCCTTCCATTTTCATCTATCTGCTCTTTAATTCCCATATTGCAATCTGTGTCAATAACTTGAGTTTCTCTTCATCTCCCTCAGCAGGTATCCCTGGCTAAAAGTTGTTGATCCTGTCCTCTCCACCTCCAGTTGGTCCAGGCATTTCCTCCCTAATTCTCACTCTGATTCTTGTTATCATGGAAGTTTTCCTGCCTATTTAAAAGGGAGTTTTACCTTCCCACTGTCGTCTGCCACCCCATGCTTCTCAGAATTGGGGAGTGAACTGAAGTCAAGATTAGTTGCAATCCATTGATTTCCTCAGCTACAGTATTATCTTATATTGGCTTTGATGAACACTGACTGGTTCACAATGAATTGGCTTGTATTGACTTGTCTGTAAGGTGCCCTTAGATGTCTTTGTTGCATATTGGCACTGCATTGGAGTTATTTAACCACTTACAGTAATTAATTATCTAAAGAAAAAAAGTACATGAAAAGATAATGGGAAATTAGCGCACAGGCTTCATAATAACATGAAATGTAAGTAACTGCAGAAATGTCTGCTCTTGGCCTCTGAAGGCCTCCTGGTCCAAAATGAGTGAACCATCATCAGGATTTATGAAGCCACCCTTTTGCTGCCTTCCTGCAAGGCAGTGGCGGTTACAGCTGAGGTCTGATCCTGATGATGGATCTGAACTGTCATATTTACTGTGTTGACAACTGTTCTAGTTTCAATCTTCATGAATATTTTGGTGATCCTACATTTTAGGCTGACTGGTAGTTGTAATCATTCTGCTGGTGTAAGTGTGTGTGTAGTATGTCCTTCTGTTGGTCCACTAATGGACTAGTGATCTCTCCAGGTTTTTCCTTTATCTCACGCCCTCATTTCCATTAATTCCTCTGTGTGTGGAAACATTATCTCCTAACAGGAATAAATAGCAAAGGTGGGGCAATCTAACAGGTTAATCAGTTCTAAGGACCTGTGCTGGTGTCAGGTTCCAACACTCACATTTGGCTTCTGGATTACCAACAAATCCATAATGGCTCTCAGAGCCTGTTAATGCGTGCATGGAGGTAACAGCCCCCACCACTCAACCTCTTAGCTGAAGGTTCTGGGGTATTTGGGGATGAGCTGTCCCCTAAAAACAAAAAGCTTACAGCCTATAAAGTACACTAGCTGAAATACTGAGTGGCTATCTCAGGCTGAGGAGCCAACACCAACACACTGCCTAAGAGAAAGAAGAAACAGCAAAATACAGCACAGAAACATGGATGAATGCAAAGACAACAGATATTTCAACACTTAGTTTCATGTCATCACAAAGCATTTATCTGTTCAGTTTGAATGTAGTCTTTTCTGAAGCTAAAATATCAACAATAGCATTACCAACTAGAAATGTTCACAAGTCATTTTTATTGTGAACCTTCAGGTTCAATAAAGTATTCTTATCGTCTGTAACAGTTTTTCTCATAAGCATTCCCAGTCAAACAAGTTGTTTTCAGCCGGACGTTTTACTGGTCCCATTTTAAAGCTATCCAGGGTGGGTCACGGCAAAGCCAGCCATGCATGGAAACAACGAATGTTCTCTTATTCTTCTTTTGAACACATCCTGTAAAGTTAATCTGATGGTGTTATGTTATTTTAATACAAATGTAATAAAGCTAACGTTTGCACTTTGTTGTTGCTAACAGATGATATAATTATGCTTTCAAATTGTGACAACAGGTCTGCTTTGAGCCGGATGATGGTGAATGTGGTGGATCCAGTATCAATGTTGCAGTTTTTATACTCAAAAGGTAAAAGTGGGACAGCAACAGTCATGGTTTTTCTATTCCAGTTGTCTTTGGAGTTTGTTTTCTGAAAGAATTTCTACTGAGGGAAGGAATTTCAGAATCGCAAACTCCAAGCAGTAGTCATTATTTCTTTATAAAATGTCTTTCTAACATATTCTGTGTCCACTAAGTTAGTAGTGCAACTTGGACACTAGTGGCATGTTGTTTTATAGATGAGTACATTAAAAGGTGGGGTTGTTCATGAAAAGTTGTGTCAGTATGTGTAGTTCATTAATCATGATCACCAGAATTGTTTCTTGTAGTTTTATATTCCAGTGTAATTGTTTAAAAAATGGAGATACCAATTTTCCAGAGTTGTTGCAGCGTGAAAACCAAATACCTGCTAATGATGTCGCCTACTATCTGATGCTCAGAATTATGAGACAACTGGAATGCACCATAACTGTATGTGCATGCAGATGCATCTGTGTGTGAGAGACGTTATGTGGGTGTTACGTCAGAGGAAAGAGCCACCAGACGCAGAGAGATCAGACACAGAGCCACAAAGTCAGTGGTGTGGCAGCAAAATGCTACGACATGTAGAGCTGATGCGTCCAAATCATGCTCAAACCTCTATCTGTTTTTTTTATTCTTTCTTCCATTATGGACAGGACTGATGAAGGAGGGCAATCCGTCAGATACCAGACTCTCCTTCGCCTTTATACCTTCAGGGTTTTCCCCAGTTTTACTTTTTCAGTTGCACTGAACTTCCAATGCCCAAAGAGAAAAACACAACAAATGAGAATATTCCTGAATATTCTGGTATCAGTGAGGTGTGTTGAGAAGGTTGTTTGTGTTTGTTCCGCCCACTCTGCCCATCTTCTGGCTTGGCAGGACTGAAAATGCTGCACTTACAGTTAGATCCATGTTAAATGATTGAGAATGTAAGATAAATATGTGGTTTGGAGCAAAGAAACAGATAATGTCAACTCCCACCAGCAGTGCATCCTTTCCGTTACCTCCTCCTGTTTTCCCTTTGGCCTTTCCTTTGGCAGGCAGGAATGAGCAAAGAGGAAACAAATGAAGGGGCAGAGGTAGAGAGGCCAGTTCACAGCTTGATGTAGATCATGTGGGTGTTTCACAAATATAACCCAGAAAACTCTGATAATGGTGTAATGGTGGAAAGAGGGAAACCGAGGGTGAGCAGTGTTTGTTTAAGAGGTGCTGAGAGTAGCAGAAACGCAGCGGTCAGAGTCAGGCCAGGTCATTTAATCAAATACTCAACGACACAGTGAATCTAAAATCCTTTAAATATAAAAAGTTCAAAACAAATTATGTCAATTTAGAATAATTTTCCTCCAAACTTAAAGTTAACTGGAAACTAACAAGATAAATTAAACTCACTGATTAAAACAGTAAAGTGGTCCCCGACCATCCATCCATCCATCCATCCTCTGCTGCTTACGTAAGGTTAAAGGGGCAGAGCAGCCCAGACTTCTCTTTTCCTGCCCACTTCCTCCAGCCCTTCCAGGAGAATTTCTGAGGATTTCCCAGGTCAGCCAAGAAACATAGTCTGTCCAGCTCGTCCTGGGCCTTATATGGGGTCTCCTCCCAGTGGTACACACCCAGAACAACTTACAGAGGAGCTGTCCAGGACACATCGTAATCAGATGCCTGAGCCACCTAATCTAGCTCCTCTGGGTGAGGAAGAACAGCAGTTCTACTTTGAGCCCTTTTTCTCATCTCAGAGAGAACCCAGCCATCTCCTCCTTTCAGTCCTTACTCACAGCTGACTATAAGTATGGGTAGAAACATACATGGACCAGTAAATCAAGTTAATCACCCCAACTGTGGGTTCAATCACCTGTATTTACCAAAAGACCCCAAGAAGAATGGTCTCAGCTAGCTGCTGAAAGCTAATGGGGATCCCAGTGAGAGGTGGAGATTGCGGCCATGACGCCAACAGAACCACATCGTTTTCAAAAATTAGAGACCCAAATCTACGGCCAGCAGATACCTTGTGGCTGATCATAGAAATTCAGTCCATAAAATTAAGAACAAAACTGGTGACAAAGGGCAGCCTTGGTGGAGTCCAACCCTCACCTATAACAGACACAACTTATAATGTAATGTGGACCCAGCTCTGGCACCTGTCATACAAGAGCTCAGGTACCTCCATACTTACACAGGACCCCTAAAGAAAATGGTCTAACACCTTGTCCAGTCCACACAGCACCTGTAGACTGATGGTTGAACCCCTATAAATGTAGATCACATCCTGCTGAATATTTCTTCCCTGTATGATACAGTACTATGAAACAATATAACTTTTCACTGGATCCAGGTTCTACAAAGTACTTTACCAAGTATTTTCTATTAGTGTCTTGCTCAAGGGGCACTCCAGGACATGGAGGTGTTGGAAAGCAAACCATGAAAAAGGACAATCAATCTCCAATGGTTCTTTATCTGGAATACAATTAACTGTGTTGTGTCTGTAAAAGTAACAAGGATGCATTATTTGGGAATTATCTTCATCTTCATTTTCATCTTCATGCCGCTTATCCGGGGTCGGGTCGCGGGGGCAGCAGCCTAAGCAGGGAAGGCCAGACTTCCCTCTCCCCAGCCACATTTGCCAACTCTGCGGGGGGGATCCCGAGGCGTTCCCAGGCCAGCCGAGAGATAGAATCCCTCCAGCGTGTCCTGGGTCTTCCCCGGGGTCTCCTCCCAGAGGGACGTGCCTGGAACACCTCACCAGGGAGGCGTCCAGGAGGCATCCTGACCAGATGCCCGAGCCACCTCAACTGGTTCCTCTCGATGCGGCGGAGCAGCGGCTCTACTCTGAGCCCCTCCCGGATGACCGAGCTGGGAATTAGAACTATATAAATAAAGTTGACCTGAACTGTACATTTCATTTCCCCACTAAACCAGCTCAAAGTCGTGTGAAAGAAATGCTGGCTGTGGTGTTGAAATGTGGGATTCTTTGACCCAGCTGATAGTCTGAGCGAAACTCTCCCTTCTCTGCCCTCTCATTATGTTTCCTTTCTGTAATCAGTACTTGGGGATTGTGTCATACTTGGCAGCAGCTCAAACATCTGAATCTCCATCAGAGTGATTCTGAAGTACTGCAAACTTCCTCCTACCTGCCCTTTCTTTGTCTTTGTTTAAGAGAAGAGTCAGTTTGGACTATCATCAGTTTTGTAGACAATAAAGTCAACCTGTACGGAGAGTTTTCTCTGTTGCCGGAATCAGGGACTACTTTTCCAAGCTTCTTTTGTTTTCCAGTAAACTGACACCACAGACAAGACCGAGCATGCTGTCTCCCTGAATGCTTCCACCTGTAACGGCTGACAAAATGCTCCTGAGCCCTGGAGGTCATTGGAACCTAAAACAGATCTAACTTGTTGGATTGACTCATCTGGGCTGATAAATCAACATGAGGAAAGTCAACACAGTCTCACAGCAGATCAGGACACTGTTACAGAAGCACAGATCACCAGAAAATAAAGACGATGACCAGAATTCAGCTCCTGTCTGACCTGTGGTTTAAAACCATTCAGTAACTAAATACAGAAAGCTGAGAAGACAGAACCAGACAAATATTATTTAGCTACTAAAAATTCTGATATTGACAATAAGATTAAAAAATAATTAATCAATCACATATTGACTGATTTGGATTGAGATATTGTCAGAGGATCTGTTGACGTTGAACAGTTTAAGCCGAATGTTCAGTAATCAATAACTGCTCACAGGACAGAATAAGCATTGTTCACGATCCTTCATCCTTCTGACGTCGGATCATTAAGTGATTCTTGTCTTGTTTGACTTGTATTGATTAGGGACTCGGTTCAGTTTGTGTTCACACTGCACTGTTTTTCTGACTAGTTCTGACTCTGATGGCAAACTGGACTTTATCGTGTATGTTCGTGGAGCCGCTGTTGTCCTGCAGGGTCGAGGTTGAGAAACCACGTCACCACTTTTTCAGTAACAGTTCACAATAATGGCACAAGTTAAATACTTATTAAATCACAACTCATGATGACCTAATGCATAAATTAATAAAGACTTTATAACAAATTCCCGCTGTTCATCACTAATGTTGAGCTCGATGTTCATTCATGTAAGTACTTGATCCCTATTTGATCATCAATTGATGAACATTAGTTCACTGTTAATTAATGCGTATGTTGACAAATTAGCCAGTTTAGATAAAAAAATATCTAATTTAATTCGCTGCTACTGATTTTTTTTTCATTTTTAATTAATGCAAGACACACTCACAGAAGTTCACTTGGGTTAACACAGATATGTAAAAGCACTTGGAGTGACTCTTAGGGTTGTAAAATCCTTATTATTGCAGTATATTTAACAAAGATATGACACTTATACATGGAAATGTTTTATATCAAATACATAGAAGCTTTAGAAACAACAAAACAAAAAAAAAAAATCTACAATCAACCTTCAATAATAGTCACTCCAAGTGCTTTTACATATCCATGTTCACCCAAGTGAACTTCTTTGAGTGTGTCTTGCATAAATAAAACTAAATAAAACAAAAAAATGAAAAAAAAAAAACCCCTGTGTTTTGGAGACAAAATGTGATACGATGACTACAAAAGAAGAAACCTTGAATAAAAGGAAACGTGCAGAAAAACAAAGGGCCACCTCTCTGCAGAGCCACTAAAGCACATGCTGCTGGCGCTTCTCTGTCTGCACTTGTAAAGGATTTCGTCTTATTGTCCAGCAACATTCATCAAGGCTGAAAGAAGGATTCATAATCAAGAGGAAGGAGGTTGAAAGTATTAAAGCCTCTGACGCTCTTTTGTAAGCAGCATGCTGTCATCAGCTTCATGGCTCGGTTGAATGACACAATAATAACAAGCTTTGCTTTCAGCCTGAAACCCTGCCCAGCTCGGCAGTGCGATGGTGGGAAGACATTTGTTAGATGAAGTCACTTCTGTGCTGAGACAAGTCAGGACAGTAGATCGCTCTGAGTCACGCTGACACCACAACAAAAAGACAGCTGCTTCCCAGAAACATCTAAAGTAACGTCACCTGGATCCTGAAGAGACCCTGGCGGGGCTTGGACCGGTGCAGACATTCTTGAGATCTGAATAAGAAACTCTTCACAGTCAGGTTTGATTTAAAGATTCGTTAACTGATTCATGTCTCGTCTGATATCATGAGGTTTGTCATTTACCTGTATGATCTCCCTGTCACACCAGCCCTCTGTCTTCCTGCAGCAACGAGCAAGACTCTGACTTTCTCTGGACTTTCCCTCCTCAGTGATGATGACAGGCAGAAATCATTTCATTTGAAGAGAACAGACAGGAAGACATGGAACAAAGCAGTACATCCATGCAATACACACCAGCAGCCAGCATCCGACCACCAGGGGTCCACTCAGACACTAATCCCAATGTTATGTCTGTGTTTGCAATGAACTGCTGATCCCTGAAGTCTGTGAAGTTTGCACACAGACCTGCAGCCTGGATTCAGGATCTGGGATCACATCTCAGTTAGAGATCAGTGACCTGAGGGTCTTCATGTTCTCACTGTGTCACGAGTTTCTAACCATTTATTCCTGACGTTAATCTTCCAATCGGACCGGTGTAAGAACTCTCTGGTTAGGCTTTAACAGACTCATTAGATCATCTGATGCTTTGCTCATGAGTTCCTGCGATTCTTCCTGCCTCCCACTTTGGCTTCAGTCTTTAGCAAAAACCTGCCCAATGAAGGAGAGAATGTCACGACTGAAGTATCTAAAGGAAAGCCGAACAATTCGGAGGTTTCTGTAGGAACATGGTGCCAAGCTCTCTGAGGTTAGAGATAAATAACAAATAGCATCTGTTCTAGGACAACCAGGAAACCTGCTCTGTTTACCTTCCTCTAACATCTTAATGAAGACAACCTGTGGAGGTGGAGGGGTGGGTCGTCGCCCACGTCACTCATCAGCTAATTCCATTCCATCTCCCCCAAAAACATTCCTCCGTCTTATCTGTCTGTATCGTAAACAGAGGGAAATCACCCTAGTGCACGGGGGGATTCAGGGAGTCAGAGGTCACAGCTCTCCTGAACGGCATCCCCACTGCTGGCCGGGGCTGGCGGACAGGAGGGGGTGTTTGTCTCCTACACAGAGCTGATTAAAAACAGGCTGGCTCTGCTGCATGCCTGCCTTGACCTGGAGCCATGAACCATCTGATAACAGCATGTTGTGGCCTTACGGCTGTCTGAGCTCAGTTTGAGTCCAAATTTATACTCCGACACTGTAACACTGTGAACAGATAATATGAAGAAATCTCACTAAAAACAGCAGCAATATTACAGTTTCTCTGTGTTTTAACCCTGATATTTCAAAGCTAACAGCACAGACCAGATGGAGACCACCAAGAAAAAGATTATGAACTTCAAAATATATTTACTGCACTGCTTTGCACAAAAAAGGGATTTTTCTCAAATAAATAGACAATTAATCTCTTTTATATACTGCTTAGTCCAAGTGAAGGTACCTGAAGCCTGTCCCAGCGATCATCAAAGATAGGCAGAGTTCATCCTGGATGGGACGCCAGTCACATTAGAGTTCAGATTATTACGATTAACAATTAAAGTTAAAACAGTTTCAACAATTAAAACTCCACCAGGTCACTAACACACTATCACCTGTATCAGGGACATCCAGAGTCAATCCTCAAGGGCCGCCATCCTGCAGGTTTTTAATGTTTCCTTTGATAGCACACCAGAATCCAATAAAAGGGCTCAATCAGCAATGAATATGAGGAGAGCTATTTGATTTGACACATTTTCATCATGAAAAAGATTTTTTATCACTAATTTGTTGTTAAAATGGCCAATATTATGACCCAGATATGATGATAAAGCCACTTCCTGTCAAACGTTCCACAAATCAGCTTGTTTCAAATGATGATAATGTCCAATCAGGAGCAGCCAAAAAGCAACGAATGAACAGAGTTCAGTCTGAAAGGAACAAAAACAAGGGGTTTCTACTGCTGGAATAAAGCCAAGCAGCAATTTTTAATTCACATGGCGCCAAAAAACAAGCCAAGCTGGATTTGGTTCTTTGGCTTAAATTATTTTTTATTGCAAAAGAAAAAAAAAAAACTATGTTAACATGTAGTTTGCTCAAATGCCACTATTTTTTTTTCTTCTGAAAGCAACAATGTGAGAGAATGACATGCGCATGAGAAAGGTTTGCTGTTAATCTGCTTTATTTTTACAAACTACTGTTTGTAATGAATCCTGTTTTCTTGTTTTGGTTGGCCTTTTCTCAACTATGTCAATTGATACATTAATTTCACATAATTTTATACTCATAATCTGACAACTGAGCCTATCCTGAAAAAAAAAAAGGTTAAAAGTTGACGGGGATTAAAACAACAAACTACATGAACAAACTACAGCATCTGGTTCTGCACAGAAAGAACTGTCATTTCTTACTGCATTCAAGGTCAGGAAAAAGGTTAGAAAAGAAATCCGAAGCATCATCCTTTCATGTCACATTCATCTTGTTTTCAGTCTGACTTTACTTGCTGCAAGTCAGAACAAAGCTGAGAAACTCTTGCAGAACTTTGAAGAATTTTAATAATTCTGAAAAACGGGAGTTTTTTTTTTTTTTTTTTTTTTTTTTATGGAAACAAAATAATTTGATGTTTGAAAAATACAGTAACTATAAAAATATGATCTGTTAAACTCACAAAAACCCCCACCTCTGTCTATTTTATTATTTTATTTATTTCCATATGAGTAAACATGAAAAGTCCCACTTTGAATCTTTGGGAATTCTCACACATGATGCGTTGGAAAATCCAAACAACTGTAAACCAAGAAAAGTGTAACTCAGTGAACACCATTCAGTCCTGATAAGGAATTACTTATCAGAATACTGCAAACACTTTGGATGAAAGTGAAACCTCAGAGATGAACTGTGTCCTCTGACCGTTGAGCTGACAGATGTCAGACATGACATATGATGTGCTCCTCCAGACTGAGCTCATCTGCTGAGTAGACTGAATCAGAGCGGAACGCTGCCTCCTCCAGCTGTTATCTGCAGCCCAGACGCCGCTCTCACTCTGACTCAGAGGTTTACACATTACAAAATCTCCACTCAGAGCGCTGGTAAACCAGGCCGTCATCACAATCTGTGTCTCAGTGATATTTGTTTAAAAAAAAAAAAACAAAAAAAAAAAACCTTTTTACAATGAAGGCGTTAAAGGACCTGAAAAATTGTTGGGAAAACACCGGTAGCAACCATCCTATACAAACTGCAAATAATGTAATATCATTTTGTGAACGATTAAAGTTCTGATACTATTGGCTGGTTGTTGGCCTGGCATGAAGAGTCATTTAAAAAAATAATTGCAGCAAATGAAACATAAATAAGACTGAATTTCTGAGAAATGCATAAATATATGCATAAACGCAAAAAAGTTTTCTCATAAAAAGTATTAAAAAATCATTACTTTGAATTTATTACTTTTAAATGACCAAGATTCTTACGTTATTGGCTTTATTTGAAAATGGCCAAATTTAAAATGACAAAACTGATTGTTATTCTCTTTAAAATGAATGAATGAATGAATGAATGAATGAATGAATGAATGAATTTGCTCATTCATTCATTGAGGTTAAATACAAAAAACTGATAAATCCCAGTAGGAAACAGAAAAAAAAAAAGAATAAAAGAAAAAAGGGAAAACCCATTATTGCTTTTATTACACGAAAAATGGACAAAATGATTTTATTATTGTCTCATTACTTTACTGGTTGGTGCAGGTAGATAAAAAACTTTATTTAATACTAAATATCATTCTAGAAGGTTTAATTGAAATAAATCTGGGAAAAAACTATTTGATAGTGTGTAAAATAATGACTGATTAGCAGAAGTCTCTACAGTATTCTAAAGTGTTTTATTTTACAATGAATAAAAAAAAATCTTGTAATTCTCCTGCAGCTGCAGATATTCAGCCACAAACACCCTGAACCATGACCATCAGAGTTCTTACTCTGAAATAATACTACTTTTTTTCACTTATGAAGTAAGAATATTCATGTTTATTGCTGTTGATGATGATGATGAAGCACATGAAACAAAACTATTGAGCTTTAAGGTTTGGGTCGTTGAATCTTCTTGAACAGAGGCGATCTAACGTGTCTCCAGTGTCTGTGCTGAGCCAGTCTGAGTGGCTCCTGGTTGAAACCTTTCACAAACAGAAAACACTGCAGATCGGGGAACTTTAATCTTCATAAAAACTTATTTTTCTTTATATCCGGTCTGAAATTTAATCGAGACAGATCAGGGAATCCGTGAAACAGATATTTCAGATAAAAACACGACGGAGGAAATCAGAAAACATCCGAAAGTGAGATCTGATTTATTCTAAAGATAACCTAAAAAGTGATAAAAATAAGCAATAATATTGCTTTGTGCTTTGCATAAGACACAGTTAGGAGTGATAAATCTCATCCCAGTTGGTCGCTGTGACCAGCAGAAGTGTCTCAGATAATGAAATACCCTCCACTACACAAGCACAATGAGATCATCTGTTAAACATGACTGTAGAGTCAGACACAGGATGAAAAACAAACAAATGAATCTTCCAAAAAGCCAGGACATGCCTTGGCTTGAAGGCCCCCAGAAAACAAAAGACATACTCAGAGGACCTTTCACCTCTGACACCACTTCCCTTCTCGGGCGTCTAGCGCCTCTCAAACCTTCCCGAAGCTCTTTTATTTTTGTGTGCTTCCAACTTGAAGCAAAAATAACTGAGCAGTGGACTGTTTCGTTGTTATTATGAATTAACATGATGACATTAAAGCTGATCTCAAATCCCCAAATCCCCCAAAACCCTGCATGACCTAAAACACTTCCAGTAATCCCACTGTTCCCATTTACAGCGAGATGTTTACCACACAAACAGAGAAACAATCCTCTTTGTCTGCAGGTATAATGCTGGGTGTTTCACCTCACAGGGTGACATTAAATATTAACCCAAGCAGTTTTTTTTCTGTGTGAAACGACCAGAACAGCCAGAGGACATACCTCATGAGGTTCTGTAAACCCTGTTTGCTGGACTTTCTCCTCAGCAGAGCGTTGGACATGTTGGCTTCTTCTTCCTACCGTCTTCCTCTTGTGGAATAAAAGAGATCACAGAAACCCCCCCGAAGATAAGCTGCCTCCTCCTTTTCTTCACTCCCTGAAAGCAGTCTTCTGTCCTGCAGCTGTGGTGAAGCTGAAGCTCTACAACAGGGTATGAAACTACTCACACACGCCGTCAAAGAGTAATTCACACACACACACACACACGTCTGTCCTCAACAATACTTGCTGGGAATGTCAGCGAAGCTCAGAGTGAGCACCTCCTCTCTCTCTCTCTCTCTCTCTCTCTCTGGGAGGCTGGGTCTTTAGTCATTACACACCCCCTTCATACACATGCACACACACCCCAACCCCCCTCCCTCTGCCCTACATGTGGTTTTCATTGACAACCTCGGAGCAACAGGGCCAGAAAGCTATCTTCTCTTTTTCTTTTTTTTTTCCCAGACTTTCTTTGCTGCCGTTCTCCAACTTATCCTGAGTCATGTGGTCTCCGCTGAGTGGGGGTGTGAGACAATAACCCCTACCCAGAAAAAAGCCACTCCTGAGTTACTGTGAGCTTCTGACTAACATGGCAGTGTCCCTTAGTCAGTGTGAGCAACCTACAGGAGGAACTGGAAGTCAGAAAAGTGCAAATAAAACAATACAAAACCCTGATTTATAATCTGTGTGAGCAGTTCCGTTTAGTCGGTTCCATGCAGAAAACACATAATCCACTCCAACCCGCCTCCAGCCCAACAAGCCGCACACCCCCACAAGCTCACATCTTTCCTATCACATCTCCACTCGGTCGCCTCACAGCTCGGTCATGGAATCTAACAGAGGCTCATAACCCCTCCACATCTGAGCACACTGAGACATCACTTGCCACCTCCTCTGGCCCGTCTGTCTCCTGCAGTCAAGTGAGAAACTGGAGAGAACCGGTGCGAGGCAGATCCAGCCCCAGAGTCCTGAAAACCTACTTGAAACAGCTTGGATTCTTCCGTTCCTTTTCAACACCAGCCTGAGCCAGAAAAGAGTTCCTGTGCTCTGGAAAACATGCTGCTTAGTTCCAGCACCAAAAAAAAAAAAAAATCCAAACATCTCATTAAACATCCAAATTAGCTGCTACAGACCAGTTGCACTGACATCTCACTCCATAATGGTCTGCAGAGACTGCTATTGGCTCACCTCAACATGTTAATGCCTTTCAGGACTCATTAAGATGAGTTTACTCATCTTAATGGACTTGGGGTTGAACACACCATCATCTTTGCAAGTTTCTGATCATTTTTCTTAAAAGGCTGCAAAAACAAAGTCAATTCCTAAAACTTAAACTTCAAGAATACTGAAACATCCTGGTTGTAACTGAGCAGCCAATGTCCTCACAAGTCAGCAAAGCTTCTCTCTTTGTACAGTTTACACACCGCCAAGCAAAATCCACATCTCGTCTTTGCCCCCCTCCTCCTAATGCCCACACTAACATATTCAACAGGCCGCTGTCGCCACAGCAACCAGCTCAACTAAGTCTTGCTCGGTGGCACATCAGACAAAAGGGTATTCTGGGAAGTGAATTGATGGTGCAGGAGGACGCTTTATGCTCAATCTTATCAAACAGAAATGCACATAAAACACAAGCCCAATACTTTGTAGTGCTCTAAAACAAAAAGATGCTGCACTCCTCCACTTCTGCGGGACAAAGTTAAGAGATTTGTCTGAAAACTGGTTCTCTTCAGAGTATTTTTTGTAATAATATAGTCAAGGTAAAACAGACTAATACATGAAACACAAAAGTATGATGTAAGTATAAGGTGATGTGAAAAAAAAAGAAGCAGGCATTGAGAAATGAGGAGGACTGTGGCTCTGAAGTGGTGGGTGGACATAAACAAAATAATGTGGTCACCAACTCTGGCCAGCAGGATATACACCACCACTCAAAGGTTTGGACACAATTTTCTTTTGGAAAGTATATCCAAACTTCTGGATACACTATTACTATTTGATGAAAAAGAATATAAGCCAAAGGACTAATTCAGAAATAACATAAAGCACTGGTGGATAAAATTGTCACGAGCTGCAATGAGAGACAAGGGTGGGGGGTGGACCAAAATGATGGACTGCAAGGTGAGAATCAGACAAATAAAGGAACCATGATCCAAGGCTAAACAGGGTAATGAAAACAGATAAACTAAATAAAAGGTTAAATTGCAAAAGTTAGAATTGAGAAAACGAAACAGGACAGAGTAGGATCTAAACCAGGCAGTATTTATACTGAGGCAGCTGTTGGCAGAAGCAGGGCTGAGAGCAGCAGCTAAAACAAGATGTAAATACTAGAAATGCACAGAGAAAAACTCTACATAATAAAACAGGAAGTCAGATTAACTGGACCAGAATGAAACCAGAATCTTCTTAACTTCTTCTGAAAAGATGACAGACTGACATATGGAAGAGAGCTAAATCCTGAACACAGAAAAAGCCAACCTGAACGCAAGAATGCCAAAAAATAGAGACAGAGAAAAATAATACAATTTATGAAACAAGAAAGTAAAAAAATAAAAAATAAAAAATAAATCTGAGACTATGACTTTGGAGGGTCCAGACACTAAAGATTTGATTGAAAAGCTGTTTGGTCATCATTATGGCAGCACTGGTGTAATGTCTAACTGCACCCAAATGCAAGACTGTGGAGGATGAGGTGAAGACAGATGAAGGTCTCTGAGACTTGTGAAAATAATGGAAACCAGTGAGTCCATATGGAGGGCCAGATCCCTGTCCAGTGCCATGGACAGGGATCTGGCTGCAGAGCTCCACTGTGGGACGGTCGGTACCGATGATGACGTTGCATGATCTCACCAAAGAACAACTGAAAACTAGGAGTCTGTCTGCAGAGGAAACTGACAACAAGCTGGAACGTGATCCCAAGAAGAAACCAGTTCACAAAAAAGAAAAAGCAAAACTCATCAAAACTGGACATGAAGGAACCAGAAAATAATATTCCATCATCATGACATACCCATCAAGTCCTTCAGGATGTTTTTCTCAGACTGAACATGTTCAAACCAACCAGTGTCACCATGAGGATGATGAACTCTTCTGCAGCTCTAATGCTGATTATTAATGAAGATTTCCCTCCAGTCCTTCTCAGTCTTTCAGTCTGGTCAAGTCTTTGCCTTAAATATGACCTGAGATGAAATGAAAGTTTAGAGTGAGGATGTCCACTTCCAGTCCTCGATTACCACCATCCTGCCTGTTTTATGGGTGTGCTGCTTCAACAAACCTGACTGACATGAATGCGTATGTTGGAGCAGGAAACATGTCAGACCTACAGGATGGTGGCCTGTTGCACTGGAACCAGATATGGCTGAAAGTGATGAACTGCTGTTGTTTATTATATATGAAAAAAGCTAATTGAATAGAAATAAAGATGCACAGCAGGATGGAACTAAAGGATTTTCATGTTAGTTTTCATTAGGATGAATTTTTCCTTCATGTTGGACAGAGTGATATTCAGCTGCAGATTCCTTCTTACAAACTGGATGATTTCTAATCTCTGGCAGAAAAACGACAGCTGAATGTCGTATGCGTAGACAGCAGGATGTCTGGTTGGAGGGAAGGATTTTTTTTGTCAAGAGAGATGTACATTTAATAAACCTGAATAAATCTTTTTAACTGATGTGGCTGGAAATGTTGGAAATGGATGATAAATCATGCTGACCTCACCAAGCAGCTATACGTCACTGAAAATAATTAGCAGCAGCCAAAGATTGAAGGTCTGTTTGTCAGAACGGACAGAAAACCTTTCACACATAGAAACAGCGGTCTTTTATCTCCTTCACCAACACTGGTGCAGCACAAATACTTCCATCCATCAGCAGGGGAACAACACTGTCAGATGGTCACAGTCTGAGCTTCTCTGTTTGCTTTTCTGTTAATAGAGGTTATCTGGTTCAGCCAGGTATCCAAAGCTTATCGCTTATCTGCAGCCGTTTGCAGGGAAAACGTCTGCATCCAGTTTCAGGGAGAACTTTCCCAGCCTTCAAGATTTTAGTATCACAAAACTGTTTTAATTAAAACTTAATCATATATTTAATTATAATATTGTTTTATCTTCTGCAATGAATATGCAACCAGGGTGAACCCAGCATTCTGCCTGCTAACTGCTAGAATAGGCTCCAGCATCCCCATATAAGAGGTATAGAATATAAATAAATGAATGGATCTTTATATCTCCTTAATGTTCTCTCTTTTATTTTGTTCTTTTTCTTAAAAGAACAAACAGTATGATTTAATTTCTCTTGCTACATGTCCTCTGTTTCACACCAGGCAGAGAACCACCTCAATGTCAAAAGTAGAAAAGAGCTATCCCAGCAGGAGAAGATGAAAACACTCGCTCTGCTTTGAGAATAAACTTGTTCGTGTCGTGCATGTTCATCACAGGGAACGCTTACAGGTATTCATAACTTGCAACTAGTCATGGATTCCAAACACTTTTATGAATGCCAGCATATTTTCTGAGATCTGAACTTTAAGAATACTTGGAGTAAAACGCTCTTTATTCACTTTCTAACATTTAGTGTGTGATTAGGTAGGAAAGTGTGACTTCACAGACGAATGCATGTCACGGTTTGTTGAGGTGTGGATCCCAGTTGCTGGACACAAAGGCAGGAGGCAGACAATTTGCAGAAACACGATTTAATCCAAAAAACTGAATGGAAGACAGGAGACAAGCTAACACAACAAACCAGCAATACAAAACTGCAACTGAGGGGTATGGATACATAGAGGGATGGATAGGGGAACTGAATCAGAAATTCAAAGCCAGGTGAGCTAATGAGCAGGAAGCAAAATGGGCAACAATACACTGGGAAGCCAGACTACAAAATAAAACAGGAAACCAAGAACTAAAGAGACAACACAAAATGTCACATCATGACATTTCAGCTGTCTCATGATACGTAGCCTTTAAATATCACAGTGTGGTGGAGGTGAGGACCCAAATGCAGGAACAGGAGCCAGAGATGCAGAATATAAAGAAGTTTTAATACAAGAACTGAACTGAAGGGAAGCAAATACAATCATGAGCTATGGACGAGGACTGGAAACAGAAACCAAGGCGTATAAATACGCAGGAACGAAAAGAGACCAGGTGAAGCTAATGAAATGGAACAAAGGCTAAACAAGAAACAAGGGAACTAAACAGGGAGAACTAAAGATAAACAAACAAGAAACCAAAAGTAAAAATAAAAAACACACATCATGACCCATTTATTTAGGATTTTTTTTTATTGGAGAATTTACTGCAAGCAGTTTTCATTAAAAAATGTTCCCATTTACACCAAATTTAAGCAGTTTTATGTTTTGCATTTGTTCCTTTACTGCACCGAAAAGGAACCGAAACGAGACCTTGAAACCACAGCGTGATCTTACCGTGATATGGTGTACCGTTACACTCCTACTACTAACTGATGCTGATCTGTGTTGGTTAGCCAGTTTATTTCACTGTGAAAACAGGCAGACCCTGTTAATGGCAGAGTTTGAGTGGTGTCAGGTGGGTCACTCCACACCTTAAAACCAGTCTGAGCAAAGTAGTAAACTCATGGTGGAAAATGGAGCAGTTTTAATGTCCTTCTGTGGTTTTTTTCACCAAAGTGTATCATGAACACTTTAGTAAAATACTAGAACTTCCGCTAATTGTGTCAACTTGTCAAGAGAAGGGCAGAACATTTACAGAAAGTCTTGATGACTCAACTCCTTCAGTAACAGCTTCCGCAGCTAAAAAAGATTTGATTAAAGCAGGATTAAAGCGGCAGCTCACATGTTGAGAGACTTAATCAGACCAGCAGTGCTGACCTGTGACCCAGAATATGTTTCTACTTTCCCTCTATCCATGTTTAGAGTTCTTCACATCACTGAGGGCTTGTTCTGAGATAAACTTTGTTGACATTTGATTTTTCGTTTTATTTTATAAGCAATTTGTGCCAAATATCTCCAAGTCTGGATGGAAACCTTTTCAGAATGAGGAAGAAAAGAGATTTAAGTGACTTTGAGCGTGGCATGGTTGTTGGGATTTTCACACACAACCATCTGTGGGGTTGACAGAGAATGGTCTGGAGAAGACAAAACGCCCAGTGAGCAGCAGTTGTTTGGACCAAAGTGTCTCGTTGATGTCAGAGAAGAATGGACAGTTTGCTTGGGAAAAAGGCAACAGGGAGTCAAATAAGCACATGTTCCAACCAAGCCATGCATTTCTGACACACAACACGTCCAGCCTTGAAGCAGATGGGCTAAAGCAGCAGAAGAACACACCGGGTGGCACTCCTGTCAGCTAAAAGCAGGGAAATGAAGCTACAATTCACACAGACTCACAAACACTGGACAATAGAAGATGGAAAACCATTTCCTGGTTTGATGAGTCTCCATATCAGCTCCACATTCAGCTGCTAGAGTCAGAATTTGACTAAACCCAGGACCAATCTGGCCCATGGGATTTATTTGTTAATTGTCAAAATAGCTCAACAGTAATATTTTGATTAAAATAAGTAACTGTAATGCCTTATCTGTCCACCTTAGGTTCATTCATTCATTTTCTGAACTGCTTAGTTCAAATAAGGGTTGCAGGGAAGCTGGAGCCTATCCCAGCAATCACTGGGCGAGATGCAGGGTACAGCCTGGACAGGCTGCCAGTCTATTGCAGGGTCACTTGAGGTTCAATGATGTTTCAAGGTGGAGCGATAACTGTGGTGGATCTATACAAATACAGAATAAGCGTGTCCTGGTCTCGTGCCCATTTGTAAATATTAATTATTAGTTATCCATGATAAAGATGCATATGAAACCCTGTAAAAAAAAAAAATCTATTAACTCACCTTTTAAGTCAGTAAGCTGCCAAAAACCTTGGCTTTGTTGCTCCAAGTATTCAACATTATATTTAAATTTCTTTAGATTAAAAAACTGTGAAACCAAACTAGAGAGAAGCTGACGATGAAAATTCATTATTATTATTATTATTATTATTATTAATAATAATAATAATAATAATAATAATAATAATAATAATATTGCAGCCCCGAGGAGGTTTGTTCTCTGAGGGCCAGTCCCAAGCCCAGATAAATGCAGAGGGTTGCGTCAGGAAGACCATCCGGCGTAACAATAATAATAACAATAATAATAATAATAATAATAATAATAATAATAATAATAATAATAATAATAATAATAATAATAATAATAATAATGATAAATTATCCTCAGAAGAATTTCTGAGGCCTCCATGGCATGAATGTTGTCTTCATGCAGCTAAAGCCCTGAGGAGTATTTTACTCAACAGCATGCTGACTTTGTGTTCCTGACTGTGATGGTATTTAAGGTCAGGTTTCCATGCCAACATGATGAAACCAGGACAAAGGACTTCTTTTTTTTAAAATCTTTTGCTGTAAATAAAGTGTGGTGTGTGCAGTCATCTGTCTGTGGCTTGAACGTGTCCCATATATTATTAATACCAATATGCCTGGCTTTTTTTTTTTTTTTTTTTTAATGTTTTTTACATTTCACTGTGTACAGAGTTAAAGTTTGGAAACAGTTTCCAGCCAACAGTAAGAATTTACCTTTAAAATTTTAGGTAGAAAGTAGCTAAACTTCAGCCCAAAACTTAACATGAATTCAAGAGTATGCAAGAGGAATAAATGTTGTCACCAATTTGTTTAGAAAGCTTCACTGTAACAGGGTTCAACTGATCTTGCTAAAGTCTTCCAGTGTAGTGAACAGCTTAATGTATGTGTGTAGGGAGGGAAAGAAATGTGGTGTTCAAACACACACACGAAAACACAAAAAGGAAAAAAAAAAAAAACGAACCTATATCTTCATGCAGAATAGACGCAAGCTTCCAGCACAGGTTTTGCATGTCACGGACTGAGCCTCCTGGTAATGCATCATGTATAAACAAACCAGCTCTAAGAACTGATTCTTTGTAGGTAATTACTAGAACCAGTTCCTGTCTGAGAGAACCAAACCTTTAGAAGGGGCAGGACTTTAGTTTTTTACCACGCAATCAATAAAATACGAGGAAAAACAAGTTACTATGTAAAGAAGGAAGGCAGGGAGTGTAGCTGAAAGCAGATTATGTTTGTGGTGTTTGTGTTGAGTCATTGTTGGAGTGTTTATGGGTTTCAGTCAGGATGGTTGGCGGTATATGTTTTATAGCCCCTCTAGAAGCTTTACAACGTACAGGAGACATGTTGAGTGATGTTTTGGAGTCGCAAGTTCACCTTCAGGTATGAGAAAGCAGCCTTATGAAAAATGATAGAGGAGGAACAGTGAATGTCTTCATGAGTAGAGTAAACCGGGAAGAAACGTGGAGAAACACTGAGTCAGAGAACAAATAAATAAATGGGAAAACCAAGAAAGTTAAAAAAAAATATGTTTATTAGATTCTGAAAGTACAACAAAATACAGATAAAGTGACATTTCTGACACAAAACTTGAAGTATTAATAGATGTAACATTATGTTGCACTCACATCACAAGAGATTTAACAACATGAATTAAATGAAATAAAAACTAGTTTAAAACTAACCAGAGGGAAATTGCAGGTTAATAGTATTTATTTAGAATGTAATTTCATTATAAGATGATGACTGCCTTGGGTAGGGTGATGCTGCTGGTCAGAATGGTCTCCAGTACCTTTCTGTCTTGCACTGGACTTGACAAAGCCTCACACTGAACACACTCTTGTTAAGAAAATGCGAAGAGTCGTCACTCATCTTCAGCAGCATGTGCATTGAGATTTTCTGAACAATCAGCTCCAGCATTCCCGCGTTATCCCCAGCACAGAGCCAGTCTTCCTCCACGCCTGCTGATACTGGAGCTGGGATCTCTGTCTCAGTCTGGGAAAAAGTCAGAAATATCTTGTTTTTCATTCTCATATCTTTAAAAAATAACAAAAAACAGATTGGTTGTAGGACGTATTTCTCCACATTTTCATTCTATATCTACTTCAAAGTCAACTGGCAGCTTTGCTATTCTGTTTAAGTTTAACTGTCTATGTACCGCTAGCTCAGTCCCTGTTTAGTAACCGTGTTAATGATGCACTCTGAGCGTCTTTATAGCTTATTTTCACAGTGAAGCTTATTTTCAGCTTCACTGTGGAAATGTTGATGAACTGAATTGATGTGTAATCCCTAAGTACACTCACTGAAAGCTAAATATGACATGGTTTTCCTACAATCCAGAGCTCTTATCACCAGATTAGGATTGCTTACGGCACTTCAGCTTAGCATCAGGTTAATAATCATACATAAAACTAGTAGTTACTTGCACAGGAGCACAATCTCTTCTCAAAAAATTACAGCCAAAAATCAATATTTTAAATGACAAATGATTAGGAATTACTTCAGGTTTGAGCTGGTGTAGTTATATCGGCAGTCCATGCAAACCTTCAAAGATGTTTCTGCTCTCCTCTTCCACAGAACTGTCAGTCACCTGAGGCGTCCATCCAAGCAGCAACCTCCGGCGGTTAAAAGTGAAGCCTATGTGGAAGTGCAATAAATTGCTGCAAAACAAAGCAAATCCCCATAGACTCCCATGTTAAAAAGGCCAACTTCACAGCAGAAATAAACATGTTTACAGCCTGGTTCAAAAATCCATTTTCAGTTTAATAGGTCAGGTTTACCTTCATGACAACTGTGGGGGGAGTGAATTTTTTACTAACTCGCCTGTTTCAAAGTAATTTAATCTCAAAGTTCACCATATTTAGGGGCGTGTCCTTTTGATTGACAGGTACCAATCTCCAGCTTCAAGTAAGAAGAATGTAGAACAGTCGCGGTTTTTAGCCGGTTAACAACGAGACTTAGCTTTAGCCTGCTTACCTCCGTTAGCTGGTTAGCTCCTATTATCTCCTGTTATCTCCGGGTTAGCTCTTAGCTACAGGCAGCTCAGAGTTCGCTTGATGTCAATCATCCACTATGACGCTCACAGTCCCCTCTCAGCTCCCCCTCTTTGCCCATATTTGTATTTTCCGGGAGAGATGACACGCATGCCCCTGCCAACATGGTGATGGTAGGAACCGCCCACCGAGCTTCAATTCAGCTCTTCAGAAACCTATGGATGACGTCACGGAGCCTACGTCCATCTTTCTATATACAGTCAATGGTCCAACCAGATTTCATAGATGGTCAATAGTTGTCAATAATTCAACTGCTTTCTCTATCTGGAACACTGACCTGGTTCTTTATCCTGAATCAGTAAGATAACTCTGCAATGACGGCAACAATAATATCTATGTGCATATTACATAAACAGAGCAGAAAATTTGCATCGTCTCAAAGTAAAATAGATTATCTAACCAGAGGCTGAAATCAGCTTCAACAGACTGCAGGCGCTTTAATGTAGGCTGCAAGGCAGATTTTAGAAATAAATAAATGTATCTCTATACAGAGAAAACCATTGGTGTGTGTGTCTGGGGGAGACAACAACTCATGTTGTGCTGAAAGTGAAACCATGTGGGATTCAGGACAAACTGGAGAAAGCTAATGAGGTTTTAAGAAAGCATTAAATGTTACAGGGCCGTAAACCTTTACGATGGCCTCCAGCAGCCTGAACATAGCAAGTCTGAATTCTGTCACCGCTTGGGTTGGTCCATCTGCCAGCAAAGTCAAGCAGAATCTGTGGAGAGGAAAAACTCCCTTTGGGAAGGAAAACCATCAGAACCAGTAAAGAAAACCCCAATCAGAACCAGGACGGGAAACGTCCAGTGGAACCAGAATCAGGAAAGGATGCCATGTGTCTGGACTGGTTTCTGTTAGAGAGGACAGGAAAGAGGGGTCAACAAGCAGCGTAGGGAGCCAGGAATACCTGCTGAAAAGGGAAGAAAACCACAAATTAATAATAGCCACAATGTCAGGTTCTAGATGGAGAGAATAGAGGAGCCCGGTGCATCATGGGACTTCCCTCAGCAGCCTCTGACTATAGATGAATCTGGACAAATACTGTCAGTGGATCTTCCTCCATTGTTGTGTATTTCTGTGCTTGTTAGGTTAGCAAAGACGCTTTCCTTCACAAAGATTGCCACTGAGAGTGTCGTTGTAGGCAGGTGTAGGCAATGGCCACAACATGAGAGGAAACACCATATTTATACTGGACATCATCAGCATGGTAAACTTAAGTGAGCAGTTGTTAATCCAATACTAAATTCTATACATCAAGGTGGCCATTTGGCTTAACATGGAGCAAAGGGTAACATTTGTTACACTAGTTAATGTTCATTAACCAAGAGACAATAAAAAATGTTTTCACTTTCAAGGACAATGTTCTGATCAGAATATAAAAACCGTTCAGTAGCCCACAGTAACAGGAGACATACAGCAATGTCTTATCCTGAAGATAAAATCTGACAGTCTTTCCAAAAGTTTTAAGGTATTTATTTACTAATTTGTGATAGTTTATTTGAACCAGATTTATGTTTTATTTCCCAGTGTGGATTGTCAGGTATTAAAAGTCCGTTAGATGATGAATCTGAACTTTTTTCAGTTTTCTCAATGATGAGTTCAGATGTCTATGTTTCTGTCCATGATGACTTGTGGAAAATGAGGTTATTTTACCGCAGTTTATAAAATGGCACAACACACAAAATGCAACATGCGTCAGGATTTATCTAAAGCAGCACAAGTAAAGAGAGTTTATCTTTTATGTTTTATCATTCAAGTTTCATGGTCGTATGAAATTTAAAGTTTAAAATACCATCTTATCCAACCACAACAAGCTGATTCCAAGCATAGAAGATAGTTCCCTTTGAGTTTACAAACAGAAAACACCTGATCAAAAACAAGCACACATTTAATGACTTTAACCAGTTTAAAGTAGACTCAATTAAAATATGTTTTGAAAATGTGAAATTAAAATTGATGAATATACAGTTTGGAAAAATATTCAAGAATCTAAATAAATAGATATCTGTTGCATTTAAAAGCTGATTCACTGAGAATAATTTTATTCCTCATGATGAGCTGCAGCTCAGAGCAGGAAAAACAGAGCCGCTGCGCCCCCTGCTGGCCATCACTGATAAACATAATCAGCAGAGCAGATCTGATGGGAACACACCATGTTTCTCATCTAGACATGAGCAATCATCAACTTATATCAAGATCAAGAAGTAAAAAATTACCTCCCATTTATAAACATCTTTCTTTTTTCAGAAAACATCACAAAGTCGAAGAAGGATGTGAGGATATTTACTGCTGCCTTAAATGTTGATGCTACAAGGAAATGTGGGATGCCATTAACTTCTTTACTTTAATTTCTAGTGCTTGAGTATCTCCTGCAATCACGGATATCCTAACCTTCACATTCAGAGAAAGACACCAAGTACACCCTGAAAAAAAGGCATTAAAAGAAAGCTTTAACTTGAACATAAACTTATCCACCAGGATGTTTTGCCTCGCTGCATGGGAGTGTGACGTCCTGTGTGGTTCCCATTTCCCCAGTAATCTGGATTTGATGTTGGATGGAGTGTGTTTCAGAGACATTTCCAGGCCTGGACTTGTCAGATGGGGGTGTTAAGCATTTGTGTTTTGTGTCTGTTATCCTACATACTCTTTTGGATGATTTACATGAGTCACCATCACCACATCTCATCTTCCAGCATCCCCAGTCTAAAATTACCAGGATCATTTTTCAGAGTGATGACTCACACAGATTTTCATGCTTAACACTGACCTTTGACCCCTCAGAGAGTCAACATTGCTGGTAACGCTCTCCTCTGTAGTGGAAAAATATTTCCGTGATAGGACCATTGGTGAGGGGCAGTGCTGTGATCTGGGTTGCTGCAGAGGGTCAGGTTGAAGTTCAGCAACATTATGTGTCCAAAGAATGAGGTCTGATATCTAGATGTTTTAAATGAGCAGGTTATTCTATATGACTTTTTTTCTATCATGATGGCGCTCCAAGATGATACTGCTGTGATCTACTGAGCTTAAATTGTGAAAGAGTCGTTCAGGGAACACGGAACATTAGTTTTACACATGTTGCCTATTGTCCATGACAGAGTCCAGAGGGGAACCCCATGGAAAACCTTTGGATGTGCTGAGGAAGGCTTTGCACAGTAGCCAGACTCACCCATCTTCAATACAAGATCAGAAATACAGGGAATGTCTTGAAAGACAAGACATTCCCTGAAAGAAAAAAAAAAAGCTTCTTCCACTATAAAAAAATAAAAGTTGGTTTACAGATTTGAAAGATTTGAGAAGATCTGAATGTTAAAGAAGGGGGTTAACTGGTATTATAAAGACAAAATGTTTTGTTTTTTTTATCTCACAAGCAACAAAAGGCATTAAACCTTTCTTATATTACAGAGTAAATACACAGAAAGACCAATGACTGACCAGTCAACCCAAGTTCAGCTGTTCTTACTGGGATCTACTGGCTACCAGTGACTCTGACGTTAACTCAAACCTTTAAACTTCTCCACCTTTGTTCTTTCTCAAGAAATATCAAGATTTATAGCTAAAATATTAGATGTACTTTATATAACATTTAATTGAATATGTAGAAGCACACAAATGTGCTTTATGGACCAAAAAAAAAAAAGAATAAATAAAAGAATAATTACATTGGATGAAAAACAAGAACACAAGCAATAAAACTGTTTAGTGTAGCTTGCTAACAAGCCTTAGTCTACTAAAGCTGAGAGCGGTTGTGCCTACAGTTATTCATCTTTTATGCCACAGCCATCAGATCGCAACTCTTCTTTTCTTTTATTCATGTTACAACATGAACATACATCTTGTTTATATGTTTGTATATTTGTATTTTTCTGAAGGAGGCAGCAGCTGCTTTTAAGATGTTCACATTCTAAAAATACACTACCATTCAAAAGTTTGGACACACTTTCTCATTGAATCCAATGGGAAAGTGCATCCAAACTTTTGATTGTCAGTGTTTGTCCAGAAGAGAACTAGACCTGGTTCATTAGTTTGTGTATGGATTTATTTCCAGTCATTGGTTAGTGGATCTGATGTAGGCTAGCTGGACAGGTGTTGAAGTGGGTTGATGGAAGCGTGTCAACATGATCAGGTGAAAAGGAGGACAGTCTGAGGACATCATGGACCAGATGTTTGGTCATGGACAGGAACAAAGACTGTAAGTCTTTATGGAAGTTCAGGGTGTGGGAATTAGGAAGGTGGTGTCTGAGGGACATAAATCTAAAACAGACAGTAACTGGGTAAAATCTCGGCATAATGTCATGGTTTCCATGCTGTTTGCTCTCTGTGCTTTATACATTTAAAAGAAGAATGAATTATTACTGCCTAATGCCACACATATGCCATCAGAAGTGTTCCTGCAGCTAAATTTAAAATCAGCTGTGAGAACAAGTCCAGCAGACTGGTGAGCGGGGGGAAACTGCAGCGGTTTTTAAAATGGAGTCTTGGTGAAGTCACATGATCCAAATCTGTCTTAGAGGCATCTCCTTGACATTCCCTGTGAGGCTACCGGGATAAAGTTAGCTTCTAAGGAAACTTTAGAGGCCCTGGAACCAAGGAGCCTCCTTCAGGTTGGAGGCAGATCTCAAAGCACCATACAAGGAGCGGGAAGGCGTGAGTGTTACGGTGGAAGGCGAGCTGGATCCCACACCGACAGCACATTAAATGTTCTCTCAGAAATTATTGGGTGTTTCTCAGTGTCCAATATCTTTTTTTTTCTTTTCTTTTTAGGCTTTTAATAAGCAGCGAACAGTCTTCAAAGCCCACTGTGGATCCTGTCAGGGGATCATTTTAAATACCTGTCACTGCTGAGTAACATTTGTTTTTATTATCTTTTAATCAGGCTGACCATCAGTCTGTCCATCCATCACGACATGTTAGAAAGTCTCTGGAACTGGAGCGACGCTGTGATCAGTTCATCTTACAGTGTTTGTGAATTTTATACTCAAATAAAAATCATCCCACAGTTATTTAAACCTCATCCTCAAGGAGAAAAGCACCAGTCCAGATTTAACTATAAACAGAATATTAGCCTCATGCTCTTTGTAAAACACTAAACACATTTATCTCATGGTGATTCAGGAAGATCTGATTTTATCTCTTGGCTTTTCAAACGACTCCATAGATGAACCAGTTGGTTAAACAACCACATCTGCAAACACCTTTGGACTTATGAAGGCAGTCAAATCTCAGCGGATAGACAGTGCTGAATGTCATCCAGGAAGTTAACCAACAACACAGAAATAAACTGTTTCCTGCTTCCAGTTTCATAAATCAGCAGCCTCATTTTGGGACTTTTCCTATCATTTAATACCTGAGGAAGAGTGTTTCTTCTCGGTGAAGGAATGATTTGGGGTCAGCAACACCATGAAGGTGTTCTATGTTTTTCCAGGAAGAGAAATTACAATCATGGTTTCAGCCATTAAAGCTGTTAGACTGAAAGAAACTCAAGACAATATTTTCACAATAATATTAAATGGATCAATGCATGTATGTCTGATAGCAATGAAAGCTAAAGGCCAGATGTTTCTCCTCCCACAGTTAGTCTGTGTTGGAACTGGCATGCAAATGTTTTTTTTTTTTTTTTTTAGCTTAAACCAAGAAAAAAACTAGAAAATACTTCCTTTAGACTTTCATGTTGACTGATTTGAGTAATAATTAAGCGTTCCATTAGTCTGTAGCGTTGGAACGATTTATTTTAGTACTTTTTTAACATCTCTAACAGAGATTATGAGCAAAGTAAAAGCACTTAAAGTGTTTTTTAAATTTATTATATTTCCGTTATTAGTTGGTAAAAAGAGTCATGAACCATATCTGGGCACAAAATACAGATTTTATAATTTAGTGTATAATCTTTGCAAAGGTCTTTGATTTTGCAAAAGAAATTTAAGGTGTGCAAAACCTTTTAATCATGTGAAGTATCGGATTTCATTATTGTGCCAAAACATATTAAAAATTGTAATATATTGAGGACTATTTATTAAGAAGGAAAGTCACAAGCAGGGTTGCTATGATAGAAGAGGTGGCTGGTCTCTGCTGGTTTACCATGTTTATATTTCATCCATCTCCTGATTTGAAGCCAGAAATAGATGATTGTCTGAGTTTTTATCTATTAACAAGAAAACAAGAACACTTGAGAGTTTTCCTTCCAACTTGAAGTTTATTGTGTTGTTGTGTGAATGTTTCCTTTTCCGGTGTGGAGCTGAAGACTTGATGTTGGTGTGTGAACCTGCAGAAACTCCACACTCCTCCTCCTCCCTCCCTCCAAACCACCACAAAGTGCTACCCAAAGGAAAAGAAAAAAAAATAAACGGAAAAAATGGCCACGTTTTCGCAGAACGGCGTGTTAACATTCAGCCCTGTGAGACATACATCAGTCACCAACACATATAAGACACCAGGAGTTCATGTAAACAGAAAGACGAACAGCGGCGACATTTAGGAGGACTCGAACATCTTCTTCCTGTCGGCCTTATCCTCGATGTTCTTACGCCAGTCGCCCACTGCTTCTGTTGGCTGCAGACAACAACACATCCGTGTGAGAGACTGCAGCACAGTGTTGATCCTCCACGTCTGTTTGTAAAAAACTGTAATCTCACCTCCTCCTTCACCTCCTTCTTGACCTGCTTCAGGTTGGACCTCAGATCCATGGTCACCTTGTGTTTGGAGCCCAGCAGGGCCTGCAGCATGGTGTCAGCAGACATACGCACCTTCTTCAGGGCGGGCTTCTTCACTCCGATCAGATCCACAACTTTGATCTTCAGGTCTTCAATCTGTGAGGAGGAAAAGAGGTTGCAGCGCTCTGTTTCTCCTTGTCGCTAAAGTCATATAGAAAAATAAAGCAAACGCACACCTCTTTGTCAGCCTTCTGAACTTTGGCCTCGGCATCATACCTCTCCTCATCAATCTTGTCGAGGAGGGTATGGAGCTTCTTGCAGACTTCCTGTCAACACAAACGTAAGAAATTACAAAAGAAAAGAATTTTACAAGATTGGTAAGTATTAATTTACAAGAAAACAGTTCTAATATTGCCAAGCTTTAACATGTTCTGGAAGATTTTAAGCAAAAATAACTAGTGCTGAAGAGTGTGAGGTAGTGAACTGAAGTGTCATACATGTCAGCCAATCAGAATCAGCAGAATGTGGTCATGAGGGAAGGGCAGACTGAAACACGAGACATAAGTCGGACTGGGTTTAGTGGACTTTCAGATAAAACAAACATTTCATAGCAAAACAGCAGTGATCCTGAAGCTATCTTTTGACTTCTCTGATGTTTTGGTGCTGAGGGTTTCAACATATATCTTCAGATTTTGTTGTGTAAATCATCTGCTCTAAATAAAGTTCTGTAGCTGGAAAGCCAGAAATGTGGTGAGGGAATGAATACGGTGGTACTGTGTGGAGTTTGATGTGCAGTATTAATTTAGTTGTTATTTAGGTTGCATTTGGGTCATGTAAACAGGACTTAGATAGTCTTGTAGCCCAGCTTTGTCTGCTAATTTAATGTACAACATCATTATATTCTATCATGACTGGTGCATTATTTGGCACTGTATTTTGGCTTCTTCGGGTGTCCCAATTGGTGGATTCTTTTAAAACTAATGGAGACCATGGAGAGGATTGTCATCAGCCACCTTAAACCCTTCGGCCTCCCGTCCGGGTGTTGTTTCCTTCTACCAACACAGCTGATTCAAATCAAATGGATCCAGCAGCTTCTTGACAACCTATTTATGAATTTCGAGTGTGTTGGAGCATAGAGACAACAAAAACCTGTAGGATACTGGCTGTCAAGGACTGAAGTGTGACACCTGTGCCCTAGGTGAAAGCAATCTGGACCCTCTCCAGTTCAGTGATGACGAGCTTGAAGAACACTGCCTGACTTCCAGGTTTAAGGTCACATCAGTCGCCATGGTGAACACTCAGAAAATCTCATCCCAATCTTATCTCATGTCACCTCATCTCATCTCATCTCATCTCATCTCATCTCATCTCATCTCATCTCATCTCATCTCACCTCACCTCACCTCATCTCATGTCATCTCATCTCATCTCATCTCATCTCATCTCATCTCATCTCATCTCATCTCATCTCATCTCATAAAACCTGTGTTCTTGCTGAACACAGGTTTATTTCTCACCATGAGAGCAGCCTGGTCGCCGTTCATATCCGGAGCAGGACAGTGCTCGGCCATGTAAGCTTCCTTGGCAGCAGCAATGTCTGTCTTCTCCTGCTCCAGCCAGTTCTGAGCGATTTGCAGGACCAGGCTCTGGAGGGGAAACACAAAAACAACATAACTGCTTTCTGGTTTAACAAGGACTAGAGAGAGACGACTTAGAAGTGGCAACCAGTTTTCTCCTCCCGCCAAGGATAAGAACAACCAGAGCGAATGTTTACCTTAAGGTGATGCCTGCGGCTGGATGTCATCTTTTTCCTGTTTTGGAGGAAGGTCTTATAATTAGTTAAGGTTTTAACTTGATCACTTTCTTTCTAAAGCAGTAAAAATTTGAAGAACATTTATTTGATCTCATAAGTCATTTTTTCAGGCAGTTATGTAATCCAATTCATTAATGCCCAATTATAATCCAATGAAGACAAATCTATTCAATGATCCACATCAGGACAATTTATAACAGCTAAGAGCTAAGAACTAAACCAATATATATATATATATATATATATATATATATATATATGGTATATATATGGTATATATATATGGTATATATATGGTTTTCCATTCGTCCTTTGATACATCACATTGCATTTCTTATCAATGAGCTGAAGTCATGTCCAATGAGAGGATGTGGTTCAGACTTACTCAGACATCTTGGTGGGTTTTGTGGTTCAGGACCTGCATCAGTACACAGATTAGAATATGTTTAGGATGGAAACGCCTCAGTATGTGAGTCCATATTCACCCAGATCAGGTGATCGCTGCAACCCTGTCTGAGATCAGCATGTTCTGCAGCTCTGATGAGGATTGATGGACAGCAGAATTTGTAACGTAACGCGATCTGAGGCCGCAGCTGAGGAGCAACTAAACTGGGACGGTCCGGCTCAGGTGACCCGCCTCTTAATGGATAAAGTGACTCTTCCTTTCACACATTCTGCGGTGGAAATTGTTGTTTAGATGAGATCTTTTTAATAACTTTCATTAATGAAGTAGGAGCTCCAAACAATGAGTATTTTATTTTATTTTATTTTATTTTATTTTATTTTAAAGGTTTAGTTTTATTAAAGTTCCAACAGCCTGATGTAAAAATACTTTGTTAAAATACAATAATTATCCTAAAAACTCATAAGATAATCAGCTGCATGTAGCTGCAGTGTTTGTCACACGTAATATATTTAACTTCTACAGACAAGTACACTGAAGCTTTTTTCTTTCTTAAACACGTTTTTATTTACATTTTTTTGTATCTATTTTAAATGGATAAGTATAAAATAATGAAATCACAGTTGGATAGAATAAATATTCTGTCAAAACTCAAGCTGCATCATTTTCCTGTCCTGTTTACAGCTGATGCATGCTTGGCAGACCATGTATTTATTTATTCTTCTGTCACTTAAAGTGTATTGGATGACTCCCTGATGTCCACGGAAGTGGCTAATTTACTAATATAACATGCATGAAAGGGTTAAGTCTGCACGTTTTTCATGGGTATTTTGCCAATAATCCTGAACAGGAACATTTTTTCACCAGCTTAACCTAAAAGCCATGCACCTGTCTCATATGAACTTTCCTTTTGTTTCCCAGACTCATCTGTTTTTCTGAATTCCCATCATGAGGAAATTTTTTCCTTCAGAAATCCAACCTGCAGCGTGTCTGTATGACAGCTTTAAGACTCACTTCTTCACACTGAGCTGCAAACAGCTCTTCTAACACACCACTATAAAACACAATGAAGAGCTGAGCAGGAGTCATAAATTCTGATGTCGGATAAGGTCAAATGTCGGTAGCAAACACGTAGAAAGTGAGTTGAGGATGGCACGATGGGTCAGAGGTGAAGACGCTTTTAATCCAGGCTGAAATGATGGATTGTAGAAACACACTCGGGCTGAGATAAAACTGCTTAGTAAAACTAAAGATGCTGCGATCAGAGCGGCTCAAAGAGGCTGGAGAAGGAGAAAAAAGAAGGAAGATTTCTCACCTACTGACAGGAGGAAGAAGGAGGGCAAGACACACTTGGTGGAAGAAAAGGAGACACTGCCAAA
>NC_136620.1:15729223-15826723 GCF_933228915.1 Telmatherina bonti | reverse complement strand
CAGCATTTAAAGAGGAATAAAAATGTTGAATTTCAAATCCACTTCAGTCAAAATGTTAAAATAATTCTGTTAAATAAAATGACTATGTAATGCAACACATTCTCTCTTTTTAAAATTTTTGTTTCAAACACCAGGTCCAATTGGGCGATTTCTCCGCTAAACAGAAAGAAGAGGTGAAAGTGAGTTCTCTGTCTGCTTCCACAAATTCTAAGCTCCAGGTGTTCAGGGCTCTTGGGGGAAACATTACCTGAACACACATTTTCTGTTCTTTCTTTCTTTTAACTCAGTTCCAGCTTTGTAATTGAAAATTGAAGATTAAATTCAACAGCCTGAAAAAGTTGGATTTTAAACACCTCTCACCTCCTTGTCGGTCTTCTGAACTTTGGCCTCGGCATCGTACCGGGCCTCATCAATCTTGTCGATGGCCTGATAGAGCTTCTTGCAGACTTCCTGTTGATGCAGTAAACACACCTGAGTATTGCAGCCTCTTTGTGTATTTCAGTGAAGAGTTTTAAAGTCTTATAAAAGGAAATGTCTCTGAAAATACATATAAGAAAAACTCCCATTTTTTGCTATTTTAAGCTAAATGTGAGACTGTGTGCTGAATGCTGGTTTTGTTGTGTTTAGGTCTCACCATGAGGGCGGCCTGGTCTCCACCGAGGTCCGGGGCCGGGCAGTTCTCAGCCATGTACGCCTCTTTTGCAGCTGCAATCTCTTTCTTCTCATTTTCCAGCCAGTTAGCAGCGATCTGAAGCATCAGGCTCTGCAGGAGCAGTAAAACATGGAAAACTCAGAGGAAGAAGCAAAAACTCAGATGATCCCGGGACAAAGACTAAGATTTGATTCTCACCTTCAGATGATGCCTGCGGCTGGAGGTCATTTTCTTTCTAGGATAAAGAGAAAAGAGTCATCAACACTCTGACGATTTACATTTTTCTTCATGACAAATTTGTTAGTTAACCTTCCAGCAGCGATTTGAAGACAAAGTTTAAAATACTCATATGTTAGATTTAAAGATATAACCAGTAAGCTTAAAATAATGGGAGGAAACAACCAGCGTGTTGTTTTTCTGAAGCTGAAAAAATCATCCAACACTGATCTACAGGTTTTTTTTATACGTGTTAGTTTGGTTTCTGTTCATGTAGGTATTTATTCCTCATGCTCAGTGCACATGAGTTACATTCCAATCCACTCATTAAAAACTCGCTGAGTGAAGCTGGAAAAATAAAAACAAAACAAATAAAAAAGAAGTGCTAAAATGATCTATTGATGGAGGCTGCCTGCTTGTTTTTTATTCCTCACACATACCAGCTGCATGTACAGCATGTGATCCAAACTTTGACCTTCAGATGGAGCTGCTGGCCTCACATGTGTTCACATCAGTTCCTTCCTCTGGAGATATCTCAACAATTATGCCAGATGATATGAACCCTCTGACTTTTTCAGATTATTCATCACCACCAACTGAGATTCTTTACTGTAGATTATATTTACTTCTTTTGTTGAGATCTAGGTATAAAATGATGAAACTATCTCCATATCCGGGAATGTCTGACCCCTGAACCCTGTAAGATAACTGGATGAGATATGAAGAGATGATAATTCACCTCCACCAGACTCTAAACTTAATCTTAGATCTATATTGACTCAATTATCTGAAACTACCCAGAAAACAATAAGAAAACTTGGAAAAAAAATCTTAAAGGTCTCCCGGCTCACTGGGAAGATTATTATTTAAAGGACCAAAAGGAAGATTATGTGTACTTACTCAGACATTTTGGCTGTTTTTGATCTTCACGCCCTGTGGGGACAATGAAAACGTTGAGTTAGTGACGAGCAGTACAGTGACTCAGACCACAGCTGATACATGTTGGCGTCTCTGTTATTGATAAGACACCCTCTGACCTCCTGCCAGAAACATGACACGCTTCACCAGAATAAAAAAACAGGCTGCCAGTGATCACAAACCAGCTAATTTTGGACAGGCGGGGTCAGATGCCAAGGGTACTGGCCTTCAACAGTTGTTCCTCTGAAGACTTTCTGCCTGAAATTGAACTTGTTTCAGCGAGCCACAAAGCTCAGCACAAGATGCCAGCTGCAAAGCAAGCTGGCGGCCTGTGTAGTTAACACCAACTCCAATCAACTGCAGGACAGAAGCTGAGCCCACCAGCAGGTTCACGGAAAAAAAATGGATTAAATATGTTCTGGTCGTACACATGAATCCAAAACCAGTAGGATTTATCTGCAGCCAGAAATGGAACTGATACTGAAACACTTATTAAAACCTTTCTGAAAATACTGTGAACTGAATTTTATCTATGTATTGCTTCATGTTGGAGGTCTAAAGAGAGAATGGTGCTGTGGTGCGCTGATACAACATTTACTTGTTTTCTTCTAATAGATCGTCTCCAGATAACTCACATAGGATGCATGGAGAGTCAGATGATGTGCAAAACGTGTAAAATCTGTCAACAGGTCAGCATAACAAGTCTGAGAAAACATAACAAGTCTGAGAAACGTGTCATGACGATAAACTCCACACCAAGGAACGCTGACATCTTTCTTGCTTTTTTAGTCTGTTTGTTTTGTTTTTTCCAACACGAAAACATGAAAAGAAGATGTTGGAAATGACATAATATGAATATGGAAACATAAAATTTTAGCAAACCAGATTTTAGACATTGAATTTTATACTCAAGCTGATAAAATAACAAAAAAAATGTTTTTCCAGCCTTCAGTGGTAAATTCTTTTAGCATGAAAATTCACACATCTTAAACTTCTTATGATGTCTGAATTAATAATAATAATGATAATTAAATATAAAAATAAAAAATAACAATAAATAATAATAATAATAAAGCCCTGAAGAGCCAACATAAAGCAGAAGAAAAACACTTTCAGTCCAATCGTAAACATATCCAGCAGTCGTCCTCCAGTGTCCTTTAACAAGTCTGGGGAGTGCCAGCTGCTGGGTGAGCCCTCAGAGGTCAGAGGTCACTCTCAGCAACATCTCTGAAAACAGTCCTCCTCCATTAAAAACACCTTTTCGGAAAAACCTGAAGTCCCACCTGCAGAGCAGACCTGAGTGCCCTGACAGAGTAAGCGGAGCGAGAGATTCTCACCTACTGAACTTGACGAGGACGAGGAGGTGCACAAGAAGTGGGGGAGATACTGCCGAGTCCCAAACAGTAAACATAAAACATGGTATATAGGGTGGTAAGTGCTGCCTCAGCAGGAAAGGCAGCCCTCTTTATGGTAGCAGAGCCACTTCAGACCAATGGGCCAGCAGGCTCCAGAAATACCTCCACAACTCTCTGAGGAACCTCGTAAATTTTTCGGGAGCAAGAAATCACATCCTTCTGCTGGAAGCTGGACAGACGCTATCGGGTTCCCTCCTCTGGACCGAAGCGATTGTTACACAACAGTCAGGCAGTGTGGCCGACTAAATCAATGATGGCCGCCTCACTGTCCTGAAACCAAGAGCTGGGAGACGTTCCCATCCAAGGTCAGCTCCAGTTGAAACAAAGCCTCAGCAATCAAAGTGCATCCTCAAACATGACGCTAAGCATCAGATATGGAAAGAAAAACACTGTCAGACCTCTAAAAGCCAGGTTCATCAAACCAAAGACAACTTAACTGAATAGTTAAATCAGTTCTCGGTGCATAAAGATGCACAGCCAAGCTTTCAGACTGAGCCATGGTTGGAAACTTCATCTCTGGTAGATAATTCATGGAGAATAAACATAAAAAACTTCATTTAGCTCCATCCAATATTTAACCACAAGCTCAGCTTTCTTTAAAATACTAAATTAGTGGTAAAACTGTTTCAGATTTATAAAATTCATTTAAATAAAATATGTTTAATTTAACAGGTCATTGTTTGTTTCTATTTCCAATTGGATGCAGATTAGAATGAAAAGATTCACCAAATATGTCTGGAAATGTCTTGAAAGGATTTCACTTGATGCACAGAGACGGAAAGATGCTGAAAATGTGTTGCTAACACACAGAGGAGTAAACAAGAGAGGCGCTGAAACAGAGAAGAAGAAAACTGTGACTCACCGTTTGTTGAGCTTTGTATTGTGATCAACCAAACATAAAGCGGAGGAAGTGGGAATCAGTGGGAATATTGGGAAGGAAAAGGAAAGCTGAGGTCAGCTCTCTGCTGACATCTGGTGACTCAATATAAAACACAACTGAGTCAACAGATGTTCCCAGAGGAATGTTGGACTTTAACAGGCTTTTCCATCATCTTCCGATAAAAATCCTCATGTTTTCAGGAGTCGGTTGAACCTGAGACCCGGTGTCAGATGGTAAACACCATCTCCGTCAAACAGCAACTCTGAAGGGAAAGTTTTGCTTCTAAAACTGAAACATCACATCACAGAGTTTCCATATTCCAAAAAGAACATTTAATTGCACCGGTTTCTTCCAATTCTATGAAAAGATGGGAAGTAAGAAGGGAGAGGAGAGGAGAGGAGAGGAGAGGAGAGGCAGAAAGCCAGAGAGGGAAAACAAAACGTTGGATCGAGGAGTCTTTAGGAGGTCTCGAACATCTTCTTCCTGTCAGCCTTGTCCTCAATGTTCTTACGCCAGTCGCCGACTGCCTCTGCAGGCTGCGGGGTACAAACACACACACACACACCGTCAGAGAAACGCTTACACCTCACCGGTCCTGTAGAGCAGCTTTCCAGTCTTCCTGCTACAGACACTCACCTCCTCCTTCACCTCCTTCTTGACCTGCTTCAGGTTGGCCCTCAGGTCCATGTTGACTGTGTGTTTGGAGCCCAGCAGAGCTTTAAGCATGGCGTCTGCAGACATACGCACCTTCTTCAGGGCGGGCTTCTTCACACCAGCCAGCTCCACCACCTTCAGCTTCAGATCGTCGATCTGAAAACAAACAAGAAAACAGAAATAAGGCCGATGTTTCCATCCCTGGAATGAGAACATGTATCTCAGACCAGGTACATGTAAGGCTCATGTAACGACATAAAACAGGAAAGTAAGAAATTTTGTTGAAACAAAACTCAGAAGAAACATCATGGCTGTACAGCTGAACATGAGAGAAAAACCTACATTTTGTTCTCAGTTCTACAGAAATGTCTGCACCTCTTTCTGTGTCTTTGCTACTTTGGCCTCAGTGTCATATCTGTCTTCATCGATCTGGTCGGTGGCATGGTGCAGCATTTTGCAGACTTCCTGTTGACATGACAACAGCAAATTCTCCATGTCACCACACAGAACCGAGAGTGTAAAGTTTAGTTTGTCCTTTGATTTTCTTTCTGTACCGCCAGAGCTGCGTGGTCTCCACTGAGGTCCGGTGTGGGACATTTCTCTGCCAGGTAAGCCTCCTTTGCAGCTGCCGCTTCCTTGACTTCCTGCTCCAACCAGTTGGCAGCAATCTGCAGAACCAGGCTCTGGAGGACCACACACACACACACACACACACACACACAGTCATCATCCGTTTTAAGGATGCAACGCGAAGCAAACATGTCGGATCAGAAAGAAGATGTCAACTCTCATCCTGCAGCAGTCTCACCTTTAGATGATGCCTGCGGCTGGAGGTCATCTTCTTTCCCCTTTTATTAACACAGATGTGAGATTGTATGAGGACTGAGATGGATGTTATGTCATCATGTCAAATAAAATAAAGATTTATACTTACTCAGACATCTTGGCTTCTTTTTGGATTAAGACTGATAATAAAAAATAAAAATAAATAAATAATACGTCAGTAACTGCTTTGAGTATTACAATGTACAGGACCAGTCAAAAGTATGGAAACACTTTCCCTTTGGATTTAATGGGAAAGTGTGTCCGAACTTTTGACTTGCAGAGTGACTAAAACAAAATAAATAAACAAATACGACTGTTAAATATTTTTGGTAAAACAAGAGAATACACTGCTGAAAAAAACAATAATAAAAAGAAAATTACATGCGTTATTAACGTCTTTAAGTATTATTAATTAGCAATAAACTACTTCTTTTAAAACAATTTTATTCATTTTTATTAAATTAATTTGCAATTATTTATATACCTATTTATGTTATGTTATTACGACATTTAATCTTTAATTGTATTTTATTTTATTCCAGTGGTTTTCTTTTTGTTATGTTCTCTCTTACGTTTTCCTGCATTCATTTTTCTTCCTCATTTGTTTGTAAATAAATTTAAGGGTTATGGGTTCATTTATTACTGCTTAACAGAGTCTGGGACCTTTCATGCCACTCATATCTGTTGCTTCCTGCTACAGTAGATAATAAAAGAAGAAAAATAAAAATCATTAATGTGGAAGTTAATGCTTAATGAGAATAAAAAGAAAAAAAAAAGTCAAATATATCTTTGTTTAATAGTTAAAAACACTTTACATATAATACCACAAAGTGGGAGGAAGAAAAAAAATTGCATGATTGAAACGGAAATTAATTAATTAATGTACATTTGACACAAAAATATATTTATGTGTTTATTTTTAAGTTAATTACTTTTTATTTGTTTATCTATCTATTTATTTTGCTGTTATGAATATATTTTACATCTAATTGTAGTTTATATACCTTCCAGTCATCCCCTTTTTGTAATTATTTTCCTTATTATTTCCTGTATTTTTTTCATGTAACTGTAAATAAATGTTTGTGGTTAGAGGTTCATTTCTCCCTGCTGAACACATTAAAGTTGAGACATCTTAGTTCTTTTCATGGCAGATCTGCAGCTTCCTGCTGTAGTTTGCTGCCATCCCTGTAGTTTGGAGGGAGGAGTCATAACTACATGCACTTATTTTCCTCTGTTGATGAATGACCATGTCAGCCACCAGAATGCTGACATTAACATTATTTTAAGCCCAATCTAAATTCTTCTCCCAACCCGAACCACATAGATCTGATGTGATTAATGAAGTGAAGGAAAAGCAACCAGAGCTCAACACACTCCTCTCCAGGAAACATTTCATTATGTAACAATGCTTTCTTCCTCAAAATCTCTTTTTAGATCAAAGATGTGCTTCATCTCATTTATAGTTATAAAAACTCTCTGGGTCCAATTTAGCAGCACGAATGAAAAACTTACAAAAGTACATTTTCATCAAGTCCCCATCAAGACAAAGTTCCCTTTTGTAGGAGCAGACATGAAAGGTACAACGGCTGATCAAATGCTTTTGATCAAAGGAAATCCTGTGGCTTTAGATCAAAAAAAAAGTTTTTGCTCCAAATCCCATGAACAAGATGGTGGAAATACCAGGAGAAGACGTGATGAATGGTGTGAAAGTAAAAAACATTTTTTAAAAAGTTGTTTTTAATCCAAAATATTCAATAAATCTGAGCAGGTGACATTTAGACCTAACTTATTTTCCTTCCTGCAACAATCAAACATTTGCGAACCCCATAACGTCTCAGATCAAAACTCCACAACAAATCACTTATCAATTATATTCCTTTCCCTTTAGTGGTCCAGCTGTCATCCATCATAATTCTTATTCTCATCTTTTGCTGTGAGGGGTCCGTAATCTCAGGGCCTCTAGGGGTCTTTGGGGGTCTTTAGCCTACAGCTAAACTTAGCTCAGGGTCAGAGGTCAATGATGAGCTCGTTCAGAGAGGTGCCGTCTGAAGCAGACAAGCTGAAAGCACAGAAACCTTCAGGCTGAAACGTTTTCTGAAACAGAATTCTCCATATTTTCGGTCATTTTTAATAAACTACATTTACTTATTGACTCAGAACTGCATTAGTTTTTCCACTTTTCTGTCCGGTAGTTAAACTCCTACAGTGATTTCTGCCAGACTGTGAATGATGCTGACATTGTTTTCTAACTTTACACGAAGAAACACTTTTATTTTACCTCTTTTTATCATAAAAACTAAAATTAAAATGAATCATCTAAAGGACATCAGACAGTCTATGCAAGTATTTTAACGCTTTAGCCATTAAAACACACAAAAAAATAGTTTCTCACCTAGAAAGTGGAGACGAGGAGCAACTGGGAGACAGCAACAAGTCACCAATTAACCAGTGAAATCTGTGGGGTATATATGGGCTGTGCTGGGGATTTGGCTTCCTCTTTATGGCCATGGACAGCCATGAGACCAATCAGGCCAATGAGGTCTCGAAATACCTTCATCCTTTGACCAGTAAGCTCATAAATTTTCCATCAATTGACATCTGGTCAGTTGGAAATAATCACCAGTCGTTGGACCAGCTCAGGCTGCCTGGAAGAAGCAGGAAACGTTCAAGACTTAATCAGACTTCAAATGTGGTCACAAGTCACCGTTGTGCTACACAACATTATCTACATTAATTATGAGATACTTTAGGTCCAGTGTGGTTAAATCATAACAAATTCTAGTTTCACAACCAGTCTTTCAGCACTGAAAGAACCTTTTATTAAAGTGAACTGGACACAATGACGTCCAGTCTATTCAGTCTGAAATTATCCTGTAAATATTTGGAGTATTTCAGTGGAAAATTACAGCAGAATATTTTGACAAAAGTGTTTTAAATCACATCAACTCAGATCCAGCTGTGCCTTTTGGATCTCGAAACAGATCCAGAATCTGAGCTGATCATCTGGATAAACCACCACCTGAAGACTACAGCACCTCACTGTGATTATTTTCATATAAATGCCACGTTAATGTCTGTAAACATGACGGTGCTGAGGAAGGAAACACCTGCTGTACAGGTAGAGTAAGGTAATGATGCACACACCCTCCTCCACTGCTACTACTTCACTTTGTGCTCAGAGTCGGGCTTAGTAAATGCAAACAGGGCTTTTTGTGTATGTGTGTGAATAATTCTACATTTCTTAGCAAATAAAAACAAATAGAAACTTTCAGTACTAACACGACTAACAGACACCATCACACAGTAATGGTAGCTTCTCTAACACTGGAAGTCTGTCTTCTCTGCTCACTGTCAGAAACAAATCAAACTTCATCTGAAGTTAAAATCATGCAATTTCTGTCACAGCGTTCTAATCTGTAAATCTGCAGATCCTCCCAGTCACAGCATGAGATCTCTCCTGATGGCGAAGTGATTTCACACACTTCACGCGTTGGTAGGCATGCGTTGAAATGATTAGACATCCGGTCATGTTTAAACCAGTTTATGGTTTGCTTACTGGGCCCAATCCTGGCTGATATTTATCACTAAGACACCTGCAGCCTACCTGGAATCACCACAACAAACATATGGATTCATGTCTGGCTTTTTTCTGACAGAAGATGTTAAGAAATGCTGTGAGTTATTACATGCAGAGGGATGATGTGCTGAGAGGTTTTCCATCATTTAATCCCACCATCCATATGAACTGATAACCAGTGTGTGGGCGTACCTCACTCATTAGCTTGCTGGCGAGACTCCTGCTGGATTCACAGCTTCTGAAAGCATGACAGAAACACTAGTAAATTCTTCATAAAAAACAAAAACATTTCATTTGAACAGAAAAACTGATGCTACTCACCTTTTGATGTAATGGGAGAGATCAATTAAATGAGTTTTAAATATGATTTGTGGAGCAAATAACATAAAAGAAGCCAGAAGGGGCTGCCATATGAGAATCCCTTCTCAGAGCAGAACCGGTCGGTTCATGTTACGTTCAGTCAGAACCAGACAGAAATCATCTTTTAAACCAATGTTTTTGGATCATAATGAACTAAATGGAAACATCTTGTTGGAGAATGTTTTCAGAAACAAATGGTTGGTCTCTCATCTTTTCACCTCCAGTGAATCTTTGTTCAGGTCAGATCGGGACCTGGAAAATGGACCAGAACTGTCCAAAAGAAACGCAAACTACAGCGAGCGGTCTATCAGTCCTCTGCTGACACTATGTGGTGCTTTTAAGCCTCTCAGCTGTGACAGATACTCCAGCTAAGGGGTCACATGACATCAGAGCTCTGCAGAGACGGCCAGGCGACACAGCTGACAGATAAACTTCCCTTCACAGCTTTGCTTTACATCTCATGTAAAAGCAATCTGAAAATCAAAACGTGTTTTATAAACGGGGGTTTTATCCTTTCTCTTACAGACTTTTAAACATTTATTATTAATGTGTCTAAAGAAGCATTAAAATGTTCTAATTACTGTTTACAATCATGTTTGACTTTCTTTTGGCAAATATTTGTTAGATTTGCTAAACCTGTAAAATGGTCATTAAATAGTTAAAGCAACTTAGCACATATTCACTTTTGTCATATTGTTTTGTAAAACTGCAAAATTTGAGAAAGAGATTTGCAATCCAAGCAAAAGAAATGCTTCAGTCTAGTTGTCATTTTCACTTTGAACTTATTCTCATACCTTCAGTTTTTGTTATTAATACTTTAATACACATAGCTTTGTTGTTCTGCATTGCAGCTGTGGCCTGCATGTAAAGACAGACGACATAACCGCTCTCCAGAAGTAAAACCAGATCTTCTCAGCCATGCTAAATATATCTCTGCTGAAATTCCTACTGATAAACAGCCTGTGGCATCATTTCATCGAGTTATCCAAATAAAGGTTGAGAACACATTTCCACCCCTTTTCACATCTACACAGACTCCGTTATCAATGATACTGATCCAGAATTACTCATGCCGAGACAGAGATGTCATCTTCAGCAGAGAAAAATTACAATGACTTGGATTTGCTTCATATAATACTAACAAGTCGCCAGTTACATGATGAAGCTCTGAGTTAAACTGTGAGGAAGCAGCAGGTATATAACTCAGAGACCAGCATGCTGTAGTCGGCATGTGGTTAACCCAAAAGCACCGCGTGGGTTCAGTTTCAGTAAAAGTTGTTTCAGTTTGACAATCCTGCTCAGTTTCACGACTGAATTACAGACTTTTAGCACCAAAACAAGACGTGGTAAACAGTGTGTTAAATGAAGCTTTTGCAGAGAGAGTCAGTCTGATTATTGCCCATATTTGATCTGTTGATCTGTTTGTCTTCTTTCTTTGAATATATTTCACTGTTTCTTTTAATCAAAGTTTGAGCGGTAGATTTTTGCATTTACCTCGACAGCAGTAAAGCACACATGAAAACAGAACAGGATGAAATCACGCAATGAAACGTATGATGGAGAAACAGGAAGTTCTTTCAACACAAAGCAGAAAGAACAGCAGAAAGACAAGAAGAGAGCAGGATGAGTGGGAAGCAAAGCAGAACAATTAATGTAAGTCCACTTTTACACCAGGACAGCTTTCAGGACGCAGTTTGACTGAGGGAGGACTTCTGAAAAATGTTGCGGTGAATAAATATGCCTAAAGCTCAGACGATGCGTTTAAATCCATCAAAACAAGCTGATGTAAAAACATCTATTACTTACGCTTGTCTGATAAAAAGAAACAGTGAAATAAAGTTCCAACGGCTTCTTGACATGTAATGAAAATGTTGCTTGGCTGACACTACTTTTAGTTTTCAACAAATCAAATATGGAAGATGCAGGAAGAAACAAGGATATTGTGTCTTATTCCTCACTGATGTGCACAGCACTACAAGGAGCCCAGCAGGATGTTAAAACAGAACTCTGTAAAGTTCTGATCAGTGGCATCACCACGGCTCAAGGAATTTCTCACAAGCCTCTCTTAAAAAAGTCAAAACGTTCAAGTTTTACACAAAAAAAAAGTAGAAAATATAAAGTCAGCATCCTGAATACGGTTAAATTAGCTCGGCGTGTCATGCACTCGGTTTGCAGTGTTGTGCATCACTGAGTCAAAGACAAAATATCTCAGGACAGGAGAAGTAGGAAACAGAAGACATTTATTTAAAAAAGACTTGGAGCAGGAAGTAGTGAACATGAGCATGGATAACAGTCTGCTATGAGAGTCTACACCTTTACATTTATTCACTTAGCGAGGTACAGGTAAGCAACACATCAGGGACAATGTGGGGTTCTGCTTTTGCCCAAGGACGCTTCGGCAGGTAAAATGTAAACTGGGGAAGCTGGGGATCAAACCACCGACTTACCGACAGGTGGTCGGATCCTCCACCTCCTCAGCTACAGCTGCCCTGTTCGCTATACAAACTGTACATCTACACAGCAGGCTGAAACTCACAGATTTAATGAAACAAAAGGTATTTCAATTCAATGAAAAATGCCAGAAATTCCAAGAAAAACGTGCCCAGCCAGGAGCAGGAGCAGGAGCAGGAGCAGGAGCAGGAGTTCGGCTCTTTAGGAGGTCTCGAACATCTTCTTCCTGTCAGCCTTGTCCTCAATGTTCTTACGCCAGTCGCCGACTGCCTCTGCAGGCTGCGGGGTACAAACACACACACACACCGTCAGAGAAACGCTTACACCTCACCGGTCCTGTAGAGCAGCTTTCCAGTCTTCCTGCTGCAGACACTCACCTCCTCCTTCACCTCCTTCTTGACCTGCTTCAGGTTGGCCCTCAGGTCCATGTTGACTGTGTGTTTGGAGCCCAGCAGAGCTTTAAGCATGGCGTCAGCAGACATACGCACCTTCTTCAGGGCGGGCTTCTTCACTCCAGCCAAGTCCACAACTTTGATTTTCAGGTCATCGATCTAAGAGCGACCAAGCAGTTCAAAGGTGAAAGAGAGCCCAGAGCTGAGAGCGTGTCCGTGACACCTTTATATCCAGAATGACTGAAGTGTTTGTGAAGACGAAGGCTTGCCTGTGCAAGGAGGTAGTTGTGCAGAAACACATAACACCCACAAAACCTGGGAGATCCGTCTTTTCACTAATGATAAGCTGTAAAACAATGAATCTTAGGTTGCATTCCCATCTTCATAGACCAGGAGATCTGGCTCATCAAATGGGCCGGACTGAAAACGGCACTCCTCACTTGAGAGGTTTTTTTTTTTTGGTTTTTTTTGCATTTAAACAGCTACTTTTCTTCATCACGTCCCAGTAAGACTCCATCTTTGTATTGTGAGGAGAATAAACCCTCTGCTGCCTTCTTGTCCGTTCAGGGTCTGCTGTTCATGGTTGCAGGATACATTTAGTTTAGGAATCTTAATTCCAGTCCTGTTGAGTCACTGCCCTACAGGTTTCAGATGTTTGCGACACTTTCATATTAAAATGAAACCAATCATAGAAATTAAGTTGTACACAATGGGCCATTCATTTTAGTCAGAAGAGTAACCTTAAACGGACCTGAGTCTGAGACCCCTGATCTAGGGTTAAGCTTGTTACATACTCCACGAGAAGCGAGAACTTTTTTCTTGTTCTCGAGGCTCCGAGAAGAAAATGACGTCATTTTGTTCTCGTGGACGTGTTTGAGGACAGTTCTTGACACATCGGGCTGGCAGAACTTTTTTCTTGCGGGGCTGCGAGAAGTATCGTGTGATTGGTCGGACATTTGAGGTGGGCGTGGTTAACACGGAGAAAGCATGAAGCGGAGTTGCTGCTTACGTGTGTTTGCTGTTGCAGGTAAAACGGATTATTTTAACAAAACAGCTGATCGAGGTGGTGAGAAAGTACGAACATTTTTACATGTGGCAATAAAACACTCGGACCCAGCCGCGTGCACAACCAGCCCTGCCGCAGACGAAGTTGCTCGTTAAATATGAAACTAGAAAAACACGCAGAGAGCGGAAACCTCCGCCAAGCACAATGTTAAAGAATCCTTTTAAAACATTCCTGGATCCAAACGATGATCCGGATCACCACCAGAATTTAATCAGTTTTTCATTTTTACATTTCCAACAACTCTTGAAATATTTATAAAAATCCGTCCGTAACCTTTTGAGTTATCTTGAACAAAAAGACGCCGAGGAAAACAACCTCCTCGGTGGAGGTAGCAACATAAAAGCAGACATCGCCCCCCCGCAGGGATCCCTCCCCGCTGCAGACCTGCTTCTCGTGGAGTATGTATGGACCTGCTGAACAAGACGCTTTTTCTTGTTCTTGCAGCCTCGAGAACAAGAACTCAGTTCTTGCGTCTCGTGGCGTATGTAACAAGCTTTAGGGTTTGGGCTAGGATCCACATTTATGTTTGCTTACATGCAAGGCTGTCTTTCAATGATTTACTTTTTTTTTTTTTTTTTTTTTAAAGCTCTGTTTAATATTTGTTTGCATTAAGAAATAATTATTACCCAACATGAAAAAATCTGAAACTGCTCACAAGCTCATAAGAGTAAGTCATGTATGTATGCATTCATGTCGCAAAGTTTCCTTTACTAACACTTACTCGAATCTACTTCCTCAACTGCTTTCCTCATGTGATCGACCAGACAGATAAAGGTAATGCAGAAACACAAAAAGCATCACCGTAATGAGCTGCATTCAGCTTGTTTTGATTTTTATAGGCATCAAAATGTTAGTTTCTCTGTTGTACCCAACCAGCATGTTTTGCCAAACACCCCAGATGTTTGTCATAGTGATGTTAAAATGAAGAGGTTGGCCAGTCTGTTCTGCACAGCAGGAGAAGGTGTACCTCTTTATTCGCCTTGCCCACTTTGGCCTCCAGGTCGTACCTCTCCTCGTCCACTTTGTCAAGCAGGGCGTGCAGCTTCTTGCAGGTTTCCTGGTTAAACAAGCAGAGGAGCAATGAGAACGACATCTGATGGATCCTTATAAAAGCAAATACAGATGAATGTGATGTTGATTTTGAATACTGTCTGCATAAAATGAGACAATAGGATAAGCATTAAAAATAATCCAGCTAAATTAAAAAGAAATGACTGGGTGTCCATTAAAATCCAGGTTGGTAAATTCAGAGACCTGCATAAAAACATGATGATTACATGTACAGAAAGTAGTTGTTAAAAACTGAGGAAGACTGTTTTATTAAATTAGTATAAATATTTGTAGTTCTTTTTCCAGTCATTTAATTTCTCAGAGACTATGAGAATGTGAACAATCTTTAATAGAATAATTACAGGAATGTATGTGCACCTAACGACTGGACTTATTGCACTCATGTCTCGATTACTTAATGTCAAATGTAACCTCAGTACTAAACACCACAAATAATAAATCATAAAGATTATAAAGATAATAAATATCATGACTTCCCATAAAGCATCATGTCCATATAATCAGATCAGGAGGGAATACAAAATTACCCAACAGCTGTGTGTTGCTGCTTGTGTTGCTTTAATTTCCCTTCCATGTTAGAGCGGTAAGGTACGGCAAAGCAAGAGTTAGAACAAGCCTTTATGGTTACTTTATTCTAATATGTTGCCATCAAAAGATATAAAAGAAAAAAAAAACAAACCCTTACTGACCAATAAGGAGCTTTCATGTCATTTCGCATATGTATAGTGTTGGGAGATTATTAATTATGTAAGGTCCTGGTCTACTATTTGATAGAGGTCATTTTGCAGTGATTTTAATGAATTTCTCCAAAACACTGCATGAGTCATCGCTACTAATTGGGTTGGGTATGTGAAACCCAAACTAAGTGTTTGTTACAACACTACTGTTTGAAATTTCAACTATTTCACTGTTGTTACATTATTATTACATTTTCCTCGGCCTTTTTGTTTGTGTGAAAGTTAAGTCAGAATAAGCAGGATTTTCTTTTTTCTTTTAAAGTAATCATACCAAGATTGTGGTGGTATATCCCAAGTGCCCAAGGAGGCCTGTATGCTAAAGGTAACTGAAGCTACTGGAGTAAGTTCAGTAGACTGATGATGTGCAGAGATGCTATGAGAGAGTGGAAGACCTCCACCAACATCTGCCTCATTTTTCACCTAAAAGCAGTATGGATGGAGACAACCAGGAGTAATGGATATAATAACTACAGTCTCGAAGAAAATATTTCTATCACCCATGAGGGTGTGTTTCTGTGTCCTCTGGAAGATTATCTACAGAGTGACTTTACATCTAAGGAGGCTGGTTTGATGATGTTTATCTGAGGTGTGTCAGTGTGTCGCAGTGTCTCACCGTGAGGGCTGCCAGATCTCCATGCAGGTCGGGGGCAGCGCATTTCTCAGCCATGTAGGCCTCCTTGGCAGCTGCAATGTCCTTTACCTCCTGTTCAAGCCAGGTCGCCGCAATCGACAGGATCAAACTCTGCAGGATGGATGGAAATTTGAAAGGTTAGAGAAGGGAGCCTGTCATTTTTCAGGCTTTTGGCATATATGCAAATAAAACTAAATTCTCTACATTTATGTTAAAATCATAAATGTCTTTTTCCTTTCTGAAAATTAGGCCAGATAATACTGGAATACGGAAACACAGACACACACAGACACACACACACACCTACACACACACACAGACAAGAAACTATAACTATCAATCTAACCAGCTATATAAATGGCTGCTTGTCATTAAAGTTATATTTTTTGGATATTTCATTATGTAATTATTGTAACAAAAGAAAGCAACATAAATGTGGTAAATCAATATTTCAAAGCAGATGATGTCAAAGTATGATAGATGACAAATGATTTAGCTTTCCTAAAAGGTTTTGGAGCAATGCATCGTGTACACAGTTGACAAGTTTCCAGAACAGTATCCCTTAAAAATCACAAACATCCAGCTCGGTTCTGATAAATGTGAACAACACGGTGCAGTTTATAACCTTAATTCTAGGAAAGCTGGAAAAAGATGTGTGATCAAAAACAAACATGTGATCCTGTTAAAAGTGACATAATTACCATTTCATACTAAATATACAACCTCATCTTGAATTTGATGCCAGTATAATGATGTTGTTTTTGTCTTTGCATCATAATATTCAAAGAATTTACAAACATCCCTTTGTTAAGAGGACGGCAATCGGTACTGCATTTCTAAAAGAAAGGCACCGTTAAAGCTGAAAGGTGTGCAGGTGTTGAAGAAAAATATGTCTTTTTCACAGAGGTATAACTGAGAAGATTTGAAAGTTTGAAAGTTCAATTTTCCTTCATTTAAAAACTGTGGAAATTAAGATTTTCAGTGTATGAAATGTGTTAATCATGAGATCATTCAAATATTGTCTCAATTATTTAGTCTGCTTTAGGGAAGGTGGAGCCTGGGTCAGAGGCAGGGTACACCCTGGACAAGTCGCCGGTCCATCACAGGGCCAACACAAAGACAAAAAACCATTCACACTCACAGAGTAACCAATTGGATGTCTTTGGACAGTGGGAGGAAACCGGAGTACCGGGACAGAGCCCACATATACTGGGGGAGAAGATACAAACTTCACACAGAAGTTTGGTTTCCGTTCGAGGCCTTCCCCCAGCCTAGGATCAAACCAGCAACCTTCTTGTTGTGAGGCCACAGTGCTAAGTACTACGTCACCACCGTGCAGCCCGATCATGAGCTTCATGCTGTTATTTGTTTAAACCCCACAACTTTGCCCCTACAGGTAGGAGGTCGTACTGCATATCTTAGAATTAAATGACCGACTTTCACTCATTTACACTACAGACACATAACTGTGAAAAGATTTTAATTATACTTCTGTGAAATATTTCCACATCAAAACGTGTGAAAAACCACCTCACAAGAGCATAAAAAATTTTAGAGAAATATTTTTAGTTTTTCTTAAATATAGACATTTCTATTAAATATCTATATCTATCTATCTATCTATATCTATATATATATATATATATATATATATATATATATATATATATATATATATATATGTATATATGTGTATATATATATATATATATATATAGATAGATAGATATAGATAGATATAGATAGATATAGATATTATTGCAATATTTAGATTTTGTGCAACTCTAGGTGTAATGGAAACTGTCCCACATGAATCCTCATGCAGCTCAGGAAACATAACATTTCATGCGGTCCATTGGTTTCTTTGGCGAATTGTTTTCATGAATTTGTTTATATGAGCACAAATGTTCTAAACTGGATGATGTGGATTTGGCCCTGCAGTTGACTGATGACTTGTCCAGGGTGTACCCTGCCTCTCGCAGACTAATCACTGGTACAAGTTTCTGTTTACCTGGATATTCCCTGCACTAGAATAAGCACTTTAAAAAAGAATGAACGAATGAATGAATGTAAGAATGTATGAATCAATCGCTTAATTAATCAATCAATCGACTAACCAACCAACCAATCAATCAATCATTTTGTCTGTAGAGTGTCTTGAGATGACTTAGGTAAGAATTTGGTGCAACGCAGAGCTGAACTGATCTGAATGTTGAACCCACGACGACTAAGTTGTACCAGTTGTTCCAGTTTAACAACTTGTATTAACTCTGTTGTAATTCTGTTGCGTTGTGACAAAACTACAAGGGTTGGTGAGAAAAAAAAGGTACATTATTTAAATCAATAAACCTTAACCCTGTAAAGCTAAACAAATATTTGTTACAAACAGTTTCTGGGACCTTTTGCATCATTTTCTGGGAGGAACTTGTTGTCCACTATGGGATACTTGTCTCCTGTCCTCTAATAGTAACCAGGAAGCAGAAAACTACACCTGAATCACTTTAACTTTTCACATGGTAATAAATAGTGAAATTAAAAATGGATTACAATAACATTTTTTTATTTAGTAAAAAGGCCAAATGAAGACTTCCTTTTTAAACTCAGGCAGCCATGACAGCACTTTGCTTCTGTGAAGGCACAGAGATCAGTGGATCATTTTGTTTTTCCTCAACATAATTATCAGATTGTTTTATCTGTTTTCTATACATCATTTTCTGCATTTTACAAATGAAACTCAGAATGATGTTTTCTTTGTGGGGAGACTGACACTGAAACTGTTCCAACGCTGTAAGGATGAGTCTGAATCAGATCATCGCTACTCTGCGTGTAAAGGCTGCTACCAGGACCAACACCACTGTGGCTGTCTATATTTTGGACATTTACAACTGATTTGTTCCTGATATCTGGAAAAGACTGGAACTATGCTGTGAAATGTTGGGATTTTAAAACAAAGTTTTATCAAAATTCTCATTTGCACTAAATGTATCTGATGTTTTGCTGCATTAACATTGCAGTATACATGGGCCTGAGCGTGTTGGTAACTCAGCTGTTATCAGCCAGGATCAAATAGTGACAGCTGCACATATTCACACTGCAGCAGACTGAAACAGGGGAACAAGTGAAGACTGGACAGAAACTAAAACCTCAGAGCAGCTGCAGATCAGAGGTTCATTTAAAGGGTCTACTTTCTCTGTCAGCAGCATTCCCTTTATCTGGCACGCCGTCATTTCTCCAAATAGCCCTCAGATATAAAAGATAAAAAAGTCAAACCCTTAGAAAATAAAGATCCCAGCTTCTGTAAATACTAATAAAACCATCATTGTGGGGTAGCAGGGTGGCCTTGGCCACCTCTGAAATCTGATCAACCACCCCAGGTAAAGCCTTGAGAGCTTCTCTTCCTTGAAGAGAACTGAAACATCGTTCATCATCCTGTATGGATCACCAGTGTCACTACAGCAGTGTGATGTTTTTATTTATCCTTCAGCAGTCTGACACCTCCCAACATAGAGCTATCCACAGAATATCTAGTCTCACCACTGCCAGATAGTAAAACAGAACCCATCCCCCTTAAAAAAAACATCATGTGCCACATGCTGCACCCCAAAACAACCAACTTGCCTCTCTATGAAGCTTTTGGGACTTGTTGCCAATGATTCTACATCATGATCCCATTTATTAATGAAAACATGCTTTGTTTCTCACATTTCATTTCTCATGACCCCCTCATGCCTTTTTGCCCATCCTCGTCTTCTCACGTATAAAATTTTAGCTCCCCCAGTGTCATCATATAACAGACTTTTAACCAGGTTGCCATACCTTCAGATGATGCTTGCGGCTCGAAGTCATCTTTTTCCTGTCAAGATCAGAAACGCCTCTGTTAGTGTCACGGTGGTGAAAAGAGATCATGTGCTTTGAGTCTGATAAATGTTGAGGTTGACATGAAACTGATCAGATTTGGAAAATGTTTGCGCTTCAAGTTTCACTTTTTTTTTCCCCGTCAGAAAAGTTTTTACTGTCAATTCTTTAAAAATCTCGTCAGTTTTTCTTTTCTTTCCTCTTTCTGTCTCTCATCCACACATCTTATTGAATTTTACTCTTATTCTGGTTCCTTTGTTTTCTCACTGTCTTTATTTGTTTTACTCTGGAAATCCCAAACCCGGGTCCTTGAGGACCACTGTGCTGCAGGTTTTAGATATTTCCTGCTCCAGCACTCACATGTTGATCTTTGGCTGCTGCTGATTATTGTTCATTTAAGCTATCTGACTGGTGGAAAGTTTGATATAAAGTAACATTATCATCATTTCTGGGTCAAAATAGACGTTTCTTAGCATCATGGTTGTCACATTAGTTAGTATTTTTTTAATATGAAAATGTAATAAATAAAGCTGTTTTCACAGATTATTTCTTATGGATTTACTGTATCGTTTTTGAATAAACACTACATTTTGCATCTGGATTACAAACCTCCTGCCTGCCATAGATAATCAAAAACAGTGTCAGTACTCTTGATCTAATTAGAATTAGACACATCCCTTCTCCATCACACCTGAATCAAATGTTAGCAGGTCTCTGCAGAGCTGGATGATGTACGGAGGGAGAATCTGACCGTTTAGATATGAAGAGATACGTTGAAAACCTGCAAGACTGTGGTGAATCTCTGCTCTAAGAGTTGCAGGACAGTAGCTTGAAGAACTGGAATTTAAATATCCGTGATTTAAAGGTTTGATATCATCACATTTCACCCCAGAGTTACACACAACAGTTCCTGAGAAACTTTTGATGATATATGAGAAAACGCTCGGAGATCTAGAGGAGTTTAAAGGTGGAGTATGTAAGATTTTCAATATTTAAAAAAAAAATTAACTAAAAAATAACTACAATCATAATTAGATAGGTTTTGTTTTTAAACATGTAGGTTCCAGTCTGTCCATATTTGATGTTATTAAATTACAAGTTTAATTAATGACAAAGACCTTTCTTAAATGTTTGCCTACCAGTAAAAAAAAGTGCTTTTTGTCATTTGTCATTAATTAAACTTGTAATTTAATAACGCATCAAATATGAACAGACTGGAACCTACATGTTCAAAAAACTTTCTAATTATGATTGTAGTTATTTTATTAGTTAATTTATTTTGAAAATGTTGAAAATCTTACATACTCCACCTTTAAGGGTTGACAATGTATCCTTACTTGTTCTCTGTCTTGTTTACTATTCGTATATCTTCTTCCTTTTTTCCCCTTTTTAATCTTCTCTTCTGTTTTCTACACAACCACCTGAAATCCTAAAACTCTGAAGACATGCTTTCGCTTTTTTCTCATCTGAAAGATAAACTGTTTTCTGATATTATATGTTGCATCTTATGTTGATATGGTACGTCTCATCAGTGAACGGATTCATGCAGAAATGACAAACAGAACTCACTCAGACATGTTGGCGGTTTCTTTTCCTCACAGCCTGTTTGAAGGAAAAAAAGAAGAGAAAAAAAAAACCATCAGCTCATCTTATGAGAGACCCTGATGTGTTAATATGTGACTGATCCAAACATTTGATGTGCAGCTGACCCGGGACTGAGCTAAGTTTGGAGTTTGGGTCAAATGTCAGAACTGAATATCCTGCTGGAGTTAACACTTCAATTCCTTTAGCAGAACAGAATCTGTCCAGCAGAATGTGCTGCAGCGGCTCGCCGGCTGCCAACAACACGCACACTAAACACACACCCGCCTCAACAAGGCAGCAGGTCCCAGAGTTAGATTTCAGGAGTTATTTTTACTGGAAATAATTCCGAGCTTCGGTTTTCAGTTTGATTAAGTCAGAATGATGAGAAACAATCCGGCTGAGCTCGAAGTTTTAAAGTGTTTAAAATGTCTGTTTTCATTTTTATGTTAGTACAAAACATCAGATTGTAGAAAACTTCCGGTTTTGGTTTTTCTAAAAGAAGAGAAACAACCTCTCTGTGCCTCTTCTTCATCTCAGAGAGCTGACTCCTTCCTAACAGCAGCTTCCCCTGCTGATGGGAGTTCAACTGGTTGTGTCAACAAATCATCCGATGCATTTTATTCTGCATTAACAGACAGATCTTTTCCTCATACACCCACAGCCCCACAACTCCAACAGGAGCCTGGAATCTGGTGAAAAATAGGAAGTGATTTTACTGTCACTGCCTCTGAACTCTGGAATAAAGACCCATCTTGTCTTCTTTTCCCTCATATCCACACCTTATTGTACTTATCCTCTGTGCTCACTTTGTTCAGCTGCTTTACAAACAAATGTGACTTCTGTCACCTGAAACTCTGCAAAATGCATCGATCTGGAAGTGGAAACAAGCATAAATATCCCACAAAAGTTCTGAGGAGAAAAAAATCATTGTATTTCAGATTTAACACCAAAAAATAAACTAAATCCAACTATTTAATCACTGAAATCCAGAATATCTAGGAATAATTCCCCAAAATTCAAAATAACAATTAATCAAAACTCTTCCGAGTTCGTTCCAACAAGATATGCAGTTAGAAAGCTTTGGTTTACAGGAACGCCTCAGATTTCCCAAAACATCCAAATGCTTCAGAAGTATCCAAACAGAAATCCTCTGGCGAATCCAAAACCAGTTTGGAGCATCATCAGATCCCTGCACAGCGCTGTTCGGACCTCCTTCAGTCCTCTTCTGCCTCTCTGGATCACGTTTCCCTCCACTTCCTCACAAACATCCATCACCTTCACTTTTACCAACAGCTCTTCCCACAAAGACGCAACACGAGCTATTTTATATCCATTTATCAACAATGTAAACACGAAGAGAGGAGGCGGAGGAGGAAGAAGGGGAAACTGGTCTCACCTATGACGAGACGGGACGTTGAGGAGGGCAGCAGTGGCAGTGAGAGGAAATCATCAGCTGGGTGTATATATAAGAGGGCTCAGATATGGATATGGAGCTGCTGTTTATGGAAGTCCAGGATCCTCAGTCCAATTGGCCATCAAGCTCCTGAAATATCACCATCCCCCCCAACTTCACCCCTTAGATCGAGCGTCATCAAGGAGGAGCGACATTTCATTTTAGGACTCAGCTCGGAGCCACTGGAATGCTATAAAAGGGAGGAAGAGGATGATGATGATGATGATGATTCCCATCCACTATAAAACCATCACAGTCCAGAGGCTTCAGCAGATGATGGGGGAAACAGGTTTGTTTTCAGCTTTACAGAAACTTTTCAGCTTGTTTTTATCGGATGTGAGGGCGATGACCTCAGAAATGCCTCCTCGCCTTGGAAGGACACGTCCTTGACAGCAGCATCGTTCTGCACCTGCAGACTGCAGCTACACGCAGCGGAGACCTCCGCTCTGCAGCCACCTCACGCCTCTGCATGCAGGACAGGATAAAACATTGCCTCACACACCGCTGAGGAGTCAGGTTTTTATGATAAGATCGGGTTTAAACAGCAAACGTGTGCATGCAGCAGGAACCTGCTTATTGAATAAAGTTTTAATGAGCACAGAAAAAGTTTCTGTGTGACGGGAAATTTGATCGTCAGTGGACTAAAATAAAGTGGGAACATCTGCTGTTCTGATTCAGGCTCCACATGATGGATTAAATGAAGAGTTTTGCAGATTGTGGTTTTGTTTCCCAGTGAAGAGCGGAATCCCACCCCTACCCCCCACCCTACCACCAGCAGCACCACCACTACAATCACAAGCACAAGGAACAAAAGAACTTTAAACATAAACATCAATCCATTCCCATCTTATGTTCACCATCATCCCAACAGTAAACAGCTGATGATTTCTCTGACATGGCCAGAAAATAATGAAGATAAGAATTTAAGGGGGTGATGGATTCGTGTGAGGTGTAAAACAGTTTAAATAGACAGAAATGAAGCATGAAGCTTTGATGTTACATTTAACTGTAGCTCAAGAAAGTGTTAAACAAGTCTGCATTTCTTCCTTCTATAAATATCACCCCCCCCATCCTCACGCACCAGCTTGGTTAACGTTTCATCTTGGATTGCTGATTGGAGACGTTGATCTGCTCACAGAAAGGCTTCCAGATCTTTCTCTGGCCACAGAGACACCTCTCATGTTAGCATTCGGCCTATATAAATGAAGGGGTATGAATTTAAGTGGGCAGGAAGGCAAGTTTTCCATGAGGATAAAGTTTCCCTGACTGTGAATTCATTCCTCTTTGCAAAAATGTTTCTCAGGGAAAAGAATTGCTTTGATGTAAAAAATCAAAGTTTTTGTTTATTTTGTTTTTTACTTTCTGACCTCTGCTTAACAGGATCGACTTCCAGATTTTCCCCCAATCAGTCCAGACGTCTGTCCTTCCTGGTCCTGGCTCTCAGACTTTCCCCTACTGTGTCTCCTTAAGCAGCTACGGATGGGTGATCGATTCAACGCAATCCATTGGTGTCTCTAGCTAGGTACTCATGGGTGGGTGTCCAAAGTCGGTCCTCAAGGGCCGCTTTTTCATTCGATCGTTCTTGTGGTTTCTCTTTGGATTTGAGGAATAAAACATAAAACTCGGCTCGGTTTTTCTGTTTTTTTATTTTAAATGGAAAAAAATGGAAAAAACAGTGGTATTTCTGTTTTTTCGATTGTGGTTTAAAACAAAAATCAAATTGCTTGAACGTACACGGACCCGCTGTCCTGCAGGTTTTCACTGTTTGCTTCAACAGATTTGACTCAAAGTAAACAGATCTTTAACTACGTGATCATATTTATACCTTGGTTCATTTTTTTTAAGGAACTGTTGGAACACCCTGAATTATCCTTGGTGGATGAATAAAACATCTATCTATCTATCTATCTATCTATCTATCTATCTATCTATCTATCTATCTATCTATCTATCTATCTATCTATCTATCTATCTATCTATCTATCTATCTATCTATCTATCTATCTATCTATCTATCTATCTATCTATCTATCTATCTGAGAAGTTATTTTAAATAAATATGGACTGGTATGGATTTGTTTTATTGGCATCACAATGACATAAAAAAAAAACTGAGCTGTTAAAGTTTTAAATCCAGTCATCTTAAAAACATTTTTCTCAGCTTACGTATGAAAACTGCCTTGTATCGTTTAACTTATCTCAACAGTTGTTCATTTCCAATTATTTTAATTGAATTATTTTATGAAGTGTTATATGATTTTTACACTCCCTTTTAATTGTCTTAGTATGTTTTTTTTAAAGTGTTTTACTATTTTTATGTCTCTTTATGTTATATAAGTAAGGTTGAATTGCTGATATGCTATATTGCTAAATTTTCCCTGCTTAATATGCCTTCTGCAAAGGTTATTAAAGTCAACTTAATTTGTTTTTTGGACTTCCTGAACTACAAGCAACATAAAAAAAATTACTCTAGTGTTCACATACTGAGCTTTCTGATCTGGAACTAGACTGTGCGCCATTTTCATGGTGCAAAACAATTGCGCTACCAGAACATAAGACATTAATGGGATGAAATATACAAATCCGAAAGTAAAACAAAAAAAAAATAGGACTAAACAAAGCTAAAGAAGAGCTAAATAAATTAAACATTAAAAAAAAACAAAAGAGTAATGTGAGTTACAGAAATAAATTGTGTTTGTTACAAATATCCTTTGTTTTTATAGCCATTTTGGTTATTTATTTGTTTATTTTTTTTAAATCTGAGATTGCTTTGAGATACGGTGATACTTGTGTGTCTGTAACATGTAATTCTGATGAGAATAAGGTAGAGACTAGTGGTATGATCCCATATCCTTACATGTGATCAGAACAAAGCACTTTGGTAGAACAGGGCTCTTTTATGCATGACAGGCTGCATTCCCACTGCAAGTCTCAAAGATTGTTTTGCTCTTTGGGTCAACTTACACCATCAGTAACACAACAGCTTCATTACGAAAAATTCATTTCTCCCTCTTCAGTTGGATACAGACAAAAATATCACCTCAGCTAATTGAATATACTCTCTTTTATGAGGCAGACGTTGTGACCCTCATTTTGTCCTTTCACATGCAGTCACTCTCACAACCACTTTGTTTGTTTGTTTGGTTTTTTTCTAATCTACTTGTAGTCTTTGTCTGCCTGCATAAAAACAGGCACAGTTTGCTGTGGGGGAAAGCCGAGGATGTTCACTTGAATTCAAAGAGCAAAAAAACAACAAGTTCATTAAGAAAAGAGCCCCATATAAAAGTGAACTGTAAGGTGTCCATCCACAATTAGAGAGAACCTTTGAATAAATTATTGAACATATTAGAATATATGAAATAATAGAAAATAGTTGTAACAAATACTTACAAACATGAAGCTGAAGATAAAAAAAACAAACAAACAAACAGGAGTTGTGATCAGCTCAGACCTGACTTCAGCCTATAGGATCGAGAGCTGAGAGGACAGCTGGTGACAACTCAGAGTGAGAAGCCCATGATGAGTTGGAGTCATCCTGGGTATGTGGTGGTGGAGAGTGATGTTAGGGTTGGGTTCATGGTTCTGTCTGTGACATGGGAAGTTTTCTCTCCAAAGACGTCTGACCTACAATATGAGCTTCAGGAATGTTCTTTACCTCAGGTCTGTGTTTGGAAATGTGAGTGAAGCATGTGACCTTTCCTCACCCAGTCAATGCTTTATTTATTATATATACATGTTTATGGAGATTTATTCATACTTCAGATGCTGCAAGGAGTTTGTTGAGATCTAACCACCATCTAGGTGTTTTAGTGGTCACCTGTAAAGCCTGTCAGAGAGCCACTGAACTGAATGGGCAACATGTTTCTTTTCTCTTAATAAATGAATTTCTAACTGCGTAAAACCCAAGCGGCAACCTCTGGCAGTTAAAAGTGAAGCCTTTGCGGAAGGAGAGAGTCTTCACTGCAGCCTGGAGAATGAGGCACCCCACCCCCTCAACATTTTCATCGGATTAACCCCAACCCTAACTCTAACCCTAACCCAAACCCTACGCCCATTTGACATCCAATCCCGCACAGTTGACATCCAACCACGCCCATTGGACGTCCAACCCCGCCCAATATCCAGCCCTGCCCCATTCTCCAGGCTACAGGCGGTGGTTATTGTGCGGAAGTGCATAAAACTGCAGTTCCCCCCTCATCCACGAAGGGCTTCAAAACAGAGCAAATCCCCATAGAATACCATGTTAAAAAGACCAACTTCACAGTAGAAATAAACATGTTTACCGCCTGATTTAAAAATCCATTTTTGGTTAAAAGGTCAGGTTTACCTTCATGACAACTGTGGGGGGAGGGAATTTTTTTTGTTTCTTAAAAGTAATTTAATGTAGAAATTCTGCATATTTAGGGGCGCGTCCTTTTGATTGACAGGTACCTGATCTCCCGCTTCAAATAAGAAGAACGCAGAACAACCACAGTTTTTAGTGGGTTAACATTGGGACTTAGCTTTAGCCCACTTACGTCCATTAGCTGGTTAGTTCCTGTTTTCTCCGGGTTAGCTCGGTTAGCTCTTAGCGACAGGCAGCTCAGAGTTCACTCGATGTCAATCATCCACCATGACGCTCACAGCCCCCCTTCTCAGCTCCACCTCTTTGCCCATATTTGTATTTTCCGGGCAAGACAACACGCATGCCCCTGCCAAGATGGCGATGGTAGGAACCGCCCACCGAGCTTCAATTCAGCTCTTCAGAAACCTATGGGTGACTCCATCTTTTTATATACAGTCTATGGTAAAACCTGATAACATTTACATAAAATTTTCTACACAACTCAGTTCTAACCTGATCATAGATCAATAAACTAATCATCTGCAAATCAGAACAATCCTGATGACATTGTCATTAACAAAGCTGATTGTTGTAAATGTTTATGCTCCAGGCCAGCAATCTGAACTTGATGTCACAACAGACGGTGACAAAGAGTGTATCCAGACTCTGTTTACTTTGCAAGCGCATAACACACTGATTGGGCTCCTTATTCGCATACATTCATCACCTGAACCATCCAACTTTGTATTTATATAGAAAACTTTGTATTTAAACTGTTGACCAGCCTTAATATGCCTTCCCATGTCTGGATTAGCTTTTTCAGTGTGAAAAACAGCTTCAAACTGAACACCAGTTTTATGTTTTACCCATGTAACTTGACAAAAAACACTGGATTTTTCCACTTTTGCTGTTTGGGAGTTTCTTCCTCCTTAGGACACGTTTATGTGGTACAATTCCATGAAGGGGGAAAAAAAAGAATAATTTATACTTATAGTTTTTTCTTTCCACTGTCTCCTCATGCTGCTCAGGATGGAAGACTGAATCAAAGAGCAGATTACCACGTTTCCTAATCGTGGTAATCATTTTTATGAATTGATGAACACAGTTAGAAATTGAACTAAAACGGATCACATAATTAATCTATTTTAACTGGATCAAAATTGAACCACAGTGAATTGGAAAGAATTGGACTGAGTTTGTAAAGGTGTCTTTTTAACTAGTGAAAATGAATTAAACTGAATTTTACACTTGAATAAAGTGCAATGTGAAGTTCAAGGAAGTAGATATATATAAACATTCCCCACCCAATCAAATCATGTCCTCCATGTCCTGGGCTGCAAGTCCAGCCCTAAATCATCTCACCATTTCCACTCTTTACATCATAGGTGGACTTTGTGACTTTTTAACTGACAGATATGATGTGAGAAATATTATCTGAAGCAAATTTTTCTCCCTGCGTTTGCATGAGATGCCGTTAAGTTGTAAGTGGAGACACAGGACAGATGTGCAGCTGTGATGCTTTACAGTTTTGCTGCACTGTAAAACTGATCAAGTCTCGCGTACGTTGGAACATTCTCACATTTTCTCAGATGTTAAAATATAACACACAGTGTTAAAAGATGAAAAATATTTTAGAATTATTTTTAATGTGAAATATACATAAGCTATGCGAGATATTTCAATAAGAAGGTAGTATTTTTATAAGTGGATTTTCCTATCAGGTTGTGTCCAGGTGTTTATGAAAGTGCTTGGAGCAGCATCTGGTGGTTATTATAAGGAAATGCTGCTTCAGTCTGAAATTTTCTTTTGAAAAATGTTTTTTCATCTGGAAAAAAAGGTTAATTTTATCCTACATTTGACTGCACTAATGAGCTCTGTCATGTTTGTGTTACAATTAATCCAGATATATAATCACTGATACAATTAAAGAGTATGCTCAAATTTATATGACATAATTCCTATTGACAGAGCAACATGACACCAGTGTCCTCCTGCTAGACTAGATACTCCTCTTGGCTGATGGAGTTAAATGCTGCCAACAAATGTTTGGTGTCAGTTTCCTCCACCACAGCAGATGCTCCTCATTTTAACCTCTGTCCCTTCACCCTTCATAAGGTCAGTCCAGAAAGCTCAAAGAGAGGAAGAGGAGGAGAGAAAACCTCTCTTTGTTAGAGTCAAGAGAAGTCATCCTCTGGACAAGAAACACATTAATGGCTTTAGTTCTATAGACAAATATCTGCACTTAGCAATTAGACTAGAGTAAACTGCCATCCAGAAAAACACAGCTCATTATCTAATGATAGTTGGTAACAATATGAGGTCACATTGAGGAAAAAACAGGGACTGATTTCTGAGGATAGTGACCAGAGAATAAATATATAAATATATATACATTCAGTTATTCATTTGTTTTCCTAACAGCTTGGTCCAATAAAGGGGTCGCAGGGCAATATATACATATATATATATATATATATATATATATATATATATATATATATATATATATATATATATATATATATATATATATATATATATATATATATATATATATATTCATACATATATATATATATATATATATATATATATATATATATATATATATATATATATATATATATATATATATATATATTCATACATATATATATATATATATATATATATATATTTATAGCTGCTATTCTCGTGATTCTCATAGTTTGGTTGTGATGTTTTAGTTTTTCAAGGCATAACTGCAGATATGGCCATTTTTACTCAGCTGCTGCAGAAGGAACACTAATTGTGTGGTGATGGCATCATCAACCAACTAACCAATTAACTGGACTGCATCATCATTCTTTTCATCCTTTTTATGCAGCTTGCACACAGTGGATTTTTCCCCTCGATACCTTCTTGTTTGCCTCTCAGCCCCTCCCAACAGAGATGTGAGCAGAGGAGGCGAAGTAACTGATATTCAACCAATGAGATGTCCTTGTTTTTAAAGCGGATATGACACAGCTGCATCAGACAAATGACATTCTGCTTTAGCATACTGAAATCTTAGATGTAATGTAGATGCTCTAATTAAAAGTACCATCTAACTAATGTAATGCAACACCTCGGCACCAAGGCCTGCTGCAGTGTTTTTTTAGAAGTGAATGTGACATTGAGCACAGACAGTTTCACTGATTAACTAAAGCATTCAGCATACAGGCCTGACGAGCACAATCTCCAAGCAGTTTTCCTAAAACATAGATTTTTTTTTTTTTTTTACAATGTGTCACTTTAATTATTTTTTTTCCAAGTCTTAATGTAACCAGTACATTAAGTTTTGCATTTTGACATACTGTATGTAGTAACAGGAATACATCTTTAGCACTAAACATTTATTAAGATTCCACATGATTCGCTAGATTGACTTGGATCGGAGCGTAATACTCAACTCTCAAATACAGATATTTTGATAGTTCACATCATAGATGATAGATAGATGCATAGATGATTTCTCTCTGGCCTGTAAAAGCCAAAAAAAATAAAGGCGAATGAATGATCTTTGTGTGAGGTGATTTCATTCGCTGTGTGTGTGCTGCTGATTGTAGTCTCCTCTCATGGTTCTCCTTCTCTGATCTCCTATTTCTAAATCTGGCTGGTGTTAGTCTAAGTGAAAAAGCAGCTGTATCTGAGGATATGATACAGCCATCAGCAGAGGTCAAATATAACCTGATGGGACTCTGGGGCACGACATGCCTGATACACAAGACATTGTTGAGGCTACCGCGTGTCTGAGTTCACATCGAACGCTGCACCTACAAACCAAAGTAGCAACTATAACTTGAAACCAAAATCCACTTGAATAGTCTAAAATTGACATAATTTTTTTTGTTTGTTTTTATTTTACCAGACAATCAAACCATACAAGAGGACAAATTGAATGTTTTCAGTGTTTACAAAAAACGATAACCAACAATTCCTCCAGCTGAAATTGTCTGTGAAATTCATACCCCTCAATATGCCTCATAACTCCTGTAAAGTACCACTTCCACAAGCAAGGCATCAGAAAACTAAGCTTCATTATGCATGTATTCACACAACGTCACATCCTCCACAGTTTCATCTCTTTGTATTAAAAAGTTCATTTTGAAAACCCTATTTTTTTTATATTTGCATTGTGTTCTGTAGTATTGGAACATGAGTGAATCACTATTATATGGAGCTGAACTCATATCTGAACTATAAAATAATGAGACAATGTCTCTCATGTTTCTATACAGCATGTCCCGGTTTGGCTGTTTTCAGCTCAGTTTATGCATTTGTTCCAGATGTAATAGATTTTCTCTGCCTCTCTTCCTCCAGGCCGATGCAGAGCAGCAGCCAAGAGGGTGTCTCAGCACTCCTGTCTCTATCATCATCATCAACTCTATAAGTATATAAGGACTGTCTGACTGCCTGCTTTAACCTTTCTTTTAGATTCCCCAGATGAAATTTGTCATGGTGCTGTAATTGTCTGAGCGATAAACATTTTTGACCCTATCTGAAGTTTGTAAGAGTTCTTTCTGGGTCGGCACTTTGAGTCTCAGGTCAGTCAAAAACATGACACAGCATTAATCATTTTGGTTTGTTTGACTTCCACTATGTTCTCTTAAAGTTTGTCAAACTACAAAGTCACATGACTCAACAGCAGCAGCATTTTCTTACAGTAAATGTAACATCCACCACACCAAATTCCAAAACCATCATCTGAAGAATTCAGAATGAAAGTTAAAATATATATTGAATGTATAATAACCAATAAACAAAAAAACATCCAATCAGTAAACCAGATGCACTCAAATCCAGGCCTTGAGATCTCTTATCCTGCAACTGTTAGAATCAACCTTCCTCCAGCACACCTGAATCAAATCACCCACATCCGTTCTGCAGAAGCCTGAGGCTGTTTATTTGTTTCAGGTGTGCTGGAGGAGGGTTGCATCTAACAGTTGTCAGACAGCAGATGTCTCAGACCAGACTTGGGCAACCCTACAATAAACAATTGCCTCAGACAGCTGTAAATCCGGATGATAAATCGCTGTTGATACACATGGTGAAATGTCTTAATGAATATTAACTCAGCCTCTTTGTCTTACATATTTTCGGAAATGACAAAATATCAAATACTCATGCTGGTCGTGTACCTTTGCCTTCTTGTTTTGTTGCATCAAGTTTGCTTCAATAAAGATAATGAGGGAAAATACAACACTTTTATCACTTCCCAAAACAGTCAGAGCGATTTCAGAGATTCCCATAGTTACATATAAATAGTTCACATTACAAAGTCAGTTGTCTTTATAATATAACACCTGGTTTGGATTGAAAAATCCTACGGTACTAACAATGCAACCATGAGTTTATCTCATAACAGTCCACAGATTTTTTTAACATAATGATTCTCCATATATTCCTGCGTGCATTTCTGTCCATATCGATCAGAACATTTCAGTGGAAAAGTGGTAGAATTTACCTTTGCAGCAGTTAAAACTGATCAAATCTTCTTTCTTTGATCTGCAAATGAAAAGTAAAAAAAAAAAAAGTTCAATTATTTGGGCAAATAAACAAAAACATGACAATTTAACTGAATAACTCACCATTTTTCTGTCTGGAGGAAGAAGAGGCTTCACCGCTCAGAATATGTGGTATTAAAACGTATGGCAAATATATGAACATCACAATTTTACCCAGTTATAAAAACATGAATATCTGTGATAGACTTTTTCTGTTGCATTAGAAAATCCAGGTAATGTAAAAAGTTCTCTCAGCTCTCGGAGATTTAAGATAACAAAGATTAGCTAAAGGCTAGTTATAGATCAAAGTTAGTAAATACCGAAGCTGGGAGAGGCCAAGTTTCAAAGTTTGTTTTTTGCTTTGTTTTTTTGTTTTTTGTTTTATCTGAGGCCGTGGGATTAATTAGGCACGTTCCTTTACGGCTATAGCATTTATAATATGAACAATAATGATTCAGCTGAATTTATCTCAACCATGGAATTATTTATGATGTAACTGAGCTAACTTTAATAAAAAACAACAAACAGAGATCATAAAACGATGGCTCCACTGTATGCCTACTCTAGCAGTTATCATGGAGGGATGTATGTAAATAAAATGGTCTGTTACAATGATATCTTGAGACCTGTTGGGATTAGTCGCAGTCATAATATGTAAGATGCACTTTATTTGAGTTTAGCCCTCTTTGGTCCATGGATACATAGCAGATTTAAGAGGAGAAGTACCAAGATGCAACTTCATGGAGTCTCTTCTTTAATTTGTCTTAAAAGTGTGGATTTTAAACCTCCTGCTAGTTTTTAGATGGTTTTAATCACACAAGTAAAACCAGAGTTACGATCAGTCATTTACAATGTACCTTTCACTTTAATCACTGTCACAGTGTTGGGAGAACCTGTAAAAATGACTATTCTAAAGAGATGCTACCAAGCAAGCTAAAGACAAGTTAAACAATAACTAAACCCATGGCACACCTTTTCCTTATGGTGACAAAACCACCAATCACAACATATTATGACAATGTAATGCATGGATGAGGGACAGGATGGAGTTTTGGGACTGATGAAAACCAGAAGCCACCAATCAGAATGTGCGTAATGTAAACAATTGTTCATAAATTTATTTCTACCATTTATGCTTGCATTTAGAGTTATTACAATGCCTGTTAAACATGATTGTAGTTCTGACACAATAAATTTACTTTTTTTAAAATCAGATTTTATGTTTTTTTTGTTAGACCTTAGGTGCAGTGGCTTAATGCAAGATGTCAAAATGAAAATGAACTGTATGTGAGGTTCTGTGTTAAAAAACAGCCATTTATGCTCTAGGCCTAAATTAAAGGTTTTAAACTAAAACAATATGCAGACATTCTGTGACCAGTGCTTTAAGTGGGCTGGTATGCAGCGGTACGCAGTACCAGCACTTTTAAATGATATCCCTTTGTGTACTGGGACTTTTTTTTTACAGCATATGGTGCATACTGGGACTTTTACTGGCTTTCTTCAGCAACCAGTATACCCTCCTACGACTTCACCACATATTACAACTTATATTTGTTGATTTTTATTAAAGAAAATTTTTAAAATTTGCCTCAAAAGAAATGTATTGTTAAGACCGGTTTAGACACACAACGCTTGCTGTAGCCCACAACGTCACGCCGCACTTCACGTTGTTCACTCGTTTCTGTGTTTACATTGAAGTGTACGTGCTTTGAATGAGAGTAAAGGCAGAGAAAAAAACTCTCGCGGCTGTAATGTTACAAACTAGAGCAGAGTTGAGTGATGACAGTAGTACTACTTAACAGTCATTTACTACACCAGACAATGAAGGTCAGATGCTGCAAACTAAGTGTATGGCTGGTCAGTATTTTGAGTTTGTCAAGATTATTTCTAGATTAAAAATAAGATAATATTGCTAAGTGGCATGGACCAGGCCTAATGCTGGGAAAAACATATTTCACAGAGGAAAAGTGTAATAATAACACACTGTTAAATTAGTCTGGTAATAAGATAAATAAGTCTAAATGTTGACCTTGTTTGTTTTTAACCCCTTTCATGCATAGTGGCCCATAGTGGGCACCTATTTATAAGCTTTTTCTTGCATAGTCATGAATGAGGAGGGTATTTTTGTAAATAAACTACGTCAGTGGTTTTTTTTACAAAAATTTGAAAATAGTTGTATTGTTTTATTATTAATTCATGCATGAAAGGGTTAATGAACTTTAAGTTTATATATTTACTTTTCAGTGTTATTTTTAATGTCCATGCAATGAGGCTTGAAGGTTATAAATGTGTCTCCATGGCACTTTGAATTTGGCAAATGTGGTTTTGATTTAGAACTTGCTGTGTTTGTTTTTTGTTATTTCTGACAAAATAAATTGATCTATAGATCAATTTATAGATCTACATGTAAGAATCAGCCATGTTTTTGTCCCATATTTGCATGACAAACTGACATTAAGGGAGTACCACCACTTATTTTGTTCCACTTAAAGCACTGTCTGACCACTAAATAAATTTATTTTCTTCTAATTTCAAATAACCAGATGGGCTCCATCAAAATGACTTTTGGATCTTGCCGTGTTTACATTGAGCTTCAGTTTTCTGCATATCTGCTCCCAACACGTCTTCAGCTATAAGTTCACACATAACTTATGTGTTAACCCTGAAAGCAGAGAAAAGGCAGCTGGAAAATAAGGCAAACGCCCTAATTGTTGTTATTTATCAATCATTTTTAGATATACATTTCTCTCTAATCAGCACACAATAAATACAGATGAGGATTTTCTTGGTTTTGTGGGTTTTTTTTAATAGCAGATTAGAATAATTCCATCATCATAATTTATTTGTACTGTTGGGAAGACAAGCATGTCAGAAACATGCGACAGGCACTAAGGACAGATGAGATCAGTAATGGCAACATTACACCATTAAAAAGTTTGGGCACCCCTTCACCTTCCAGACAAATGGACAGGGGGTGTTCAGACTTTTGTTAGGGTGCAAGAAGAAAAAGTAAAACTGATTTGTTCCTCATGTAATAAATGATGTCAGTATACGTGGTAGAAATACATCACGGCACAGTTTGAAAACAAGCAAAAGCAGAAAAGATTCAACTGCAGAGCTTCCTCCAACGTGAGATGTCAAAACAGCTCCATACCAAGACCTCCTGGTAGGTATGGTACCTTCATGCAGCACGGCATGAAGATACCACTCCAAATATTTCACCTGTGCTCACCTACAGCTGGGAGTTGCAAATTTACACTACAAACCACAATAACCTGTGACGTTGTCAAGTCTTATTCGTCCATTAAATTGAAAACTTTAGATAATTTAGGAGTGAAACTCTTCAGTCAGGAAGATGCTAGACCTGAATTCAGCTCTGAAAGTCAGTCAGATTGCATTTAACTATCAAACATCTTCTTCCTATCAGACTTGTCCTCAATGTTCTTACGCCAGTCTCCCACGTCACGCAGCTGCTTGTCCTGCAAACACAAACAGAAGTTCATGTGAAAAATCATCATGTGGAAGAAAATAAGAAAATCCATCCATCACTTTTTTTTTTTTTTTAACAAATACCCTTTTGTCCAAATGTGTATTGTTCTAGTGTTACAGGACAGATAAATGATTGCTGACTCGTGTTTAACGCCCTCTGTTGCATTACGATGCCAGGTAGGAAAATGTGTTTGGAATGTTTTTATGTCCTAAAATAGACTAAATAAACCGAATCCAAATACTTTTATTTTTAATACTTTAACTTTTTTATTTTGTAAACAAATGTTTCCATCCCAAGTGTCTCAACAAGTTTTCATAATTTAATTAGCAAATAACTTGCAATAAACTATTTCAAATGAAGATTTACTCCTCTTGTAGTGTGAATATGTATGTTTCTTGAGAGAAAAAAGCAGAAAATTATTAAACCCTTTTAGGACAGCAAAATAGTAAAGCTGTTTAAGAAAAGTCCACCAAAAAAAGTTGTTGTGACTTTCTGAAAGTTATGTGACAAATCAAATAAATTTATTTGGTTCTCTATAGTCTTGCCTCCTTTTCAAGGAAGCAAGAACTTTTGGATCTTTTTTCTGTAAATCCCCCCTAGCGATGGCTAATTTAGCATTCATCTTCTTCCTGTCTCTCCTCTGAGATCTCTACACCCAGTAAAAGTCAGTCTTATGTTTCTTATTCCTTTCTTTCTTTTTCCCTCTCTACCTCCTATAACCAAATACTGAATTGGTCACAGTGTGCATTCAAAGTAAAACTCCGATGCAACCTAACACAGTGACCAGGTGGTTCCCCCAACTTCTTGATGCCACTGAGCAGCGATGGCTACGTTAACATACATAATAAATGTGAGTGTGTCATTAAAAGAGTCAAGAGTATGAAGTTTTAGGGTCAGAAAGTTAAATAGAGCAACTTTAAAGTATTTTATTATTCAAAGGGATGAATTGAGGAAAAATGTCTTGCAGGCAGAGCATCATCAAAGTGTTTTTTTATCACTTAATTGTTGCGTTTGTTAAATAAGTCCTTATGGATGTGATGCGGTCGTCAGTGTGATGCGGTCACACTGATGGTTTCAAAGGGAAACCTATGCATCTGTTTTCATGTTGTTTGAGCAAGCTCATTATCTGAATCTGAACTTGTGATTCAGATTTCAGAATCAGGTGGCAGCTCACCTCCTCCTTCACCTCCTTCTTGACCTGCTTCAGGTTGGCCCTCAGGTCCATGTTGACTGTGTGTTTGGAGCCCAGCAGAGCTTTGAGCATGGCGTCTGCAGACATGCGCACCTTCTTCAGCCGGGGCCTCTTGAACTTTCCTCTCAGATCCACGATCTTGATGTTCAGATCCCTGACCTTTAATACCAGAAGGAAGTTTTATTGACCAAAAAGTCAGTTTATTAAGCATGAAGGAGTCTTAGTTGATGCAGATAAAAGTTATGTGCAGTACTTAATGGTCAGTTTGTGGTCATATTCTAGAAAGCTTGTGAGCTTCACATGCACCATGGACCAGTGACGTAAAATCCAAACAAAAAAAAAAAAAAAACTGAAACTGAAATTATTAAAAGAAGACTGTGTGATAATAATGTACACATAACCCACACCTTCACAATTTATTTTAGTAATTTATCAAATGGAAAGAGAAAAAGAGGCAACACAATTCACAGTGAAGTGATATTTTTTTTTATTACTATTTCAGACTCTTTGTTTCCAAAATTATTTCTTTTGTTTGAAAAAAAAAAAAACTAACTAAAACACTAAACTATTTTCCAGTCATTTGAGTGTTGAATGAATTTCTGCAACAAGAACTATGGTGGAAGAGGATCTCTAATGAAATGCTGTAAACGAAAACAAACAGAAAAAACCTGCTCAGTGAGGAGATATCACAAATTAAAACGATTCCTTTCCATCAATGACCTGAAGCTGCTTTTTCCAGCCTGTTAAGGTTAGATCCCTCTAACAGTCTATGTTTTAGTATCAGTCCGTCTCTTTTATCTGCAGCTGCTTCAGGATTTAAACTGGAACAAAAAGGACAAAGCGTCACTGCTGGCGAATTATATGATTTTAAAATCCTTTTGAATGTATTTATAGCTTTCATGCACTGGCAACAGAGTACCTAGACCTCCCAGATCCTCTAGGAACTCTTAGTTTTAGTGTTTTATTGCAAAGGTTTTGTTGAAATAACATTAGCATTAATTTTTGCATTCCTAATGTTTACTGTTATTGCACGACATGTTATGTAAAACTTTGGTGAACTATGATCATTTTAACTCTGTTGCTATTTCTGTTCTTTTTTTTTTTTTTTTAATTCTTGTACAGTTCACAAGTATTGTATTTATCATTACTTGTTTTCATTTAATTTAGTGTTCAAATAAACTTTAAATCTAGTGGAGTTTTTCCCTTATTATTTTACTGTATTTATTTTGTTTTAAATATTTGTTAATTTATTCAAGCATTGAAGTTTCTACATCATCTATAAAGAAATTTAATACATTTTATTCATGTTCATGATGATTTTAAAGCAGGTAGAAACTTTGTGAAAATACAAATGTATATCTTTTATGTTTTTATTTTTAAAATCCAGCATATTATAACATATACTTTTTAGAATTTCTCATCAGGGATAAATCAGATCACTTCATATATGTCTAAAACATTGTTAAAGTCATGACAGTACAGAGGTTTTTATTTGGCTAATGTGTCTTCTTCTTTCTCAGTATCTCTGCATCAGAGTCCTGCGGCCAGTTCACCTCTTTCCTTTTCTCTCCACCACCAACCTCCAGGAAAATGATTCTGCTTTTATAAATTACAAATTTTCACCTGGCAATTTTCACCCACAAAAAAAAGTAAGTTTCCATTAGACATGTGTTTAGAAAACTTGTGAGAAACTGATATCAGTTTCCGGTATGTCAGCTCTGACATACCAAGAAAACAGTGAAGTAAACTTATTCTTGTAATTATCCACAAGGCTGCAGCTGAGTTTCAGTTCTCTGGCAAATCCAACTAAAACTTCCTGATCTGCAGTTAAATGCATTTCAAGTCATTTCTTATCATGGAGCGTGTCATGTTGGCGCATAAAACACTATCAAACTCTGAAGACTGATTCAGAGGAGCAGCTGCTGCAGATTATGTTTGCATTCTGGTGCTTATAAAAAAAATGAATCGCCTGAAGTCAGAAACATAAGCTTAAAGTCACACTAAGGTAACAGAGTTACATAATAAAATACTTCCGACTTATAATGAAAAGGACCCCTCAGCTGATGTGAGTCGGCAAAGCTCACACTGATGTGACGGCATTATATTACAAAATCCATCCAGCAGGATGTTAAAAAGCTGTTGTCACATTCATTCAAAAAGATTTTCAGCTCTTTGTTTCAGTGGAGTCTGATTGGTTAAAAGTGTGGCCCAGTATGTTCTGACCATTCTTCTGATATCACTTTACACTGTTTGGCTGTGTTCAGAAATGCCTCACGCCTCTGTATGCTTAGCACAATACTGCCTGAAGCTCCAACAGATGACACGCATAGCTGGGCAAGGTTGTCAAATGGTCTTCAAGTGGCAATGGAACAAAAACAAGGTCCCACAGCTCCACAACATCACTGGCAAAAATACCAGGATGTTCTACATCCAGTGGTGTAGTCCAGGGTATACAAGCGTATACGGAGTGTACCCACTTCTTCTCAAGTCAGCGTAGAGTACACCCGCCTCTAAACCCCCTGTGATCCTGCTTTTACTGTTAAAAACATCCCTACACATGTAGCTCCGTTGTCCTACAGCTCAGCTCAGGTTACCTATGCTACACTGGTGCAGTTAAATTTTTCAATTTTTTTCAATTTTTCATTGAATTTTCCTTTGGGGATTAATAAAGTATTTTTCATTTCATTTTCATTTCATTAGCCATCAGCTGTGTTAACTTTAGCCTGAATATAGACATAATAAAGACATGTGTTTTTATGTCGATGAGCATGTCTCTCACAAATCTGTGTGTCAGTATTGGTTTAGTAATTCCATAAATCTTCCTTCTGAAACCGAAGAGCAGAAATTATGTGACAATGAGCAAATATACTGATGGATTTTTATGGGAAAACTAAATAGACTAGTCTTACATGTCACTTTTTAAGAAACAATGTTTGTCTTGGCTACTTCATATCTGGTTTCAAACAAAAAGGGCAAAAAATTGAGAGTATTCCCGCTTTTTTTAAGTGACCATTACACCGTGCCTACATCTGTATACAATGGAAAACCAGTTGAATCTGGTGGAATGAAGTAAAATATTTCTACTTTTCTTCCAAATGAAATGCTGACATTAAGGAAAGAATAGTTTTATACTGTGATGACAGTAAGAACAAAATATTAACTGTACTGAAAATGAATAGGACACTTTCAGGTGTCCCTTTAAGCTTTGTAGGCGATACATAAAAAAGTTAAAAAGTTAAATTATCTTTCCTCACGCTGGATTCTTCTACACTGACCCAGACATGGACTCACCTCATTCAGCACCATGTTAAGTTTAAACTCTGTGCAGTATCTCTCCTCTTCACAGATGCCAATCTGCTCGTGGAGTTTCTTGCAAAGGTCCTGAAATACAAACAAAAAAAAGGAAAACTTTCTTTCGAAAGTACATGTGACGCAACAACCCAAACATGTAGCTGGAAAGACAAAACTCTTTGTTTTATTTATGTTTTCCTCCTGCAGCTATCAGTCACATCCGCACATTTCTTCTCACCACAAGCTCGTCCTTGGAGTAGGGCAGCTCCAGCGGAGGACATTTCTCTGCCAGGAACTTCTGCCGCTCATCAGCCTTCACTGTAGCTTCAGCCTCCAGCAGGTTGTTAGCAACCACTAGCATGCAGCTCTGAGGCGGCGTGGCAAAACAAAACAGGAGAAAACAGACGTGTTGATGAGATTTTAATACGCACTACAAAAGCAAAAGCAAGCGTGATCAGAAAAGTATTAAAACTAGAACTAAAAAGATAGAAGTGCAGAGATGGATGTTTATAGTTTTGCCTGCATTTCTATCAAACTTGTTTAACTCGACATGCCCCAAAAAGATACGCAATGGGAAACTGATGAATAAAGACTTAAATGTAACTAAACTTCTTGATGTTTTCTCTTGTTTTATTTCTTTTTTAAAGGGGTAGCCTTCAAAGTTAGCAAACATCAGCTGATACAGTTTGACTTTGCTGTAAAATTTGCCAGCCAACATATAAAGTCAATAAAAACAGGTGAGAAAAGCAGATCTATTTATCCAACAGGTCAGTTATGGTTACATTATTGAGGACCAGAAGATAGTCAAAATCATGTTTCAGCAATCAGAGCAGATAATGTTCAGTATCAGGAAGGTCATGTAAAAAGAAAAATGCTCCTGGATTTCACCAAGTAAAAAAGTACAAGCTTCCCATTGGATCATTCCTGCACCAAACATGTTGGAAGACATCACCTGTGGTCATGGAAAAGATGTTCATCTGTTTCAGAAGGGTCAAATTATTGGCATCAAGCAAAAGAGAAAATCTAAGGAGATGCTGACAACATGTTCAGTGATGGTAATCAGTTCATATGTTTGATGAAATCAGAAGGCAAAACGAGGCCGAAGTCACGGTTATGTTTGACAATGAAAGTAACTTCATGTTCACATGGAAAGTATGAAGCGAAGGGATTGGGACTAAACAGCTTGAGAAAGATTCTGATCAGTGAGGACAATTAGAGAAAAAGGCTTCAATTACTAGGAGCATAAAGATCCGAGCTAATGGCAGAAGGCTGTCTGATGAGTCCAGATTTAGCCGGTTCCAGAGTGATGGGAGCATGAGGGTAAGAAGTCTGGGGGGATTCTATGAACTGGGATTGCTGCAGTTGGTCAGGTGTGGGTCCAGGTGGTTTAGATGTTATGTGTCCAAACAGTAAATCCAGCTGACAACCTGAATGTACTGAATGACCAGGTTATTCTAACTTCCTTGTTGCCATGGCCACATTCCAAAATGACGACGCCAAGATTCATGGGGTACAGATTGTCTCTTTTCTTTTCTTCTCTTTTCCTTTTTTTTTTTTGGACAGGATATGTATTGATTTTTCTATTAATTGTGTGAGTATAACATTTTTTTTTACCTTCAGAGTGTGCTTACGCCTTGCAGAAAGTCTTTTCCTGCAGAGAGAAACAGGAGAAATTAAACATGTTTGGGAAGAAATCAAAGATTTAATCCATGATGTTTCTAAAAGATCGATTTATCACTACTTCATGTTATCCCGATTACATTCTGGATCACGGCATATTTCCATGCTCCAGATATGAATATTGGTACATCAAATCCAACATCATATCCAATCACAAATGAAACTCTTTATTTGACACATTATACACAAGATAAGAGAACAAAATAATATTTTACTCACTCAGAATCAGCCATCTTTACTCGAGGATCCTGGTGGTATCTGTTCAAAAATCAAAGTTTGATTTGTGATTAAAGCAAACCTGGATATTAATGTTTATTTCTAATACATAACACACAACTGGCACATTTCTGTAATAATTAAAACTGCAGTTACTTCATTTGTTTTATCATCTAGCTCTTTTTAAGGTTTCTGGCAAGTTTTCATTACTCTTTAATCATCAGTAAATGATACACTTATACTTTATCTCAGTTTAAATAGTAATTTCCTACTTTTCTGTTGACAGCAGAAGCAAAATAAATAAAATTATTTTAATAATGACATCGTTAGTATGCAGCTGGTGTTAAAACACAGATTCATCCCACACGGATCATTTGTGTCAGAGGTCATGTCTTCTATCGCCTCTCCTACTTCTCTCCTGATGTAGTCTGTCGTTTAATGTTTGGCTTATGTGAAATCTATCTCAGGACATGACTGTAATTCTAGGAAATTTCATGGAACTGAACCTTGTAACCCCGATGCTGCGTTAATGCCTGAAAGGACAATCCAGCTAATTTTAGCCGTGTGGATGAAAGCGCGCACGTCCATCACTGTGCTGTGAAATATCTCAAGACATTTACAGTTCATTCACACCGGATAATTTTTTATTGACTTTGATAAATATTAGGCTTCTTTTAAAACTGCTCTCTATATACACTACTCCCAAAAAGTTAGGGATATTTGGCTTTCAGGTGAAATTTATGGTAAATGCAATGTGTTCATGCTACAGTGATATAATATAAAAGTAAGACATTTAAGTAGAAGGATGCACTACTGATTTCTTCATCTCAAAAAATTCATTCAACACAAAAGGTAACAATAATGGTAGTTACACCACAACAAAAAATGTGAACGTCTCAATATCTCGTCATGTGCCCTTGAGCATCAATTACAGCTTGACAACGACGTCTCATGCTGTTCACAAGGCAACTTATTGCCTGCTGAGGCATGGCATCCCACTCTTCTTGAAGGGCAGCCCTCAGGTCATTGAGGTTCTGGGGTGCAGGGTTTCGAGCCTCTACATGACGGCTCAGCTGATCCCACAGGTTTTCAATGGGATTCAGGTCTGGAGAGAGTGCAGGCCATTCCATTTGAGGTACACCAGTCTCCAACAGCCGTTCCCTGATGATGCGGCCTCGATGAGCAGGAGCATTGTCGTCCATGAAGATGAAATTAGGCCTGTGCTGTTCATGTAGGGGCACAATCACTGGATTAATGATGTTATTCAGGTAGTATGGGCTTGTCACTATACCATTCACAAAGTGTAGGGCAGTTCTGTACCAAGTGGACACCCCTGCCCACACTGTAACACCGCCACCACCAAAAGCTCGCCTGGTGACAACAGTGGCTGATGCATAGCGCTCTCCCTGACGTCTCCAACATGGTTGCCGGCCATCATTTCTGCTCAGTGTGAATCGACTTTCATCAGAGAACAGCACTGAGGCCCACTGGTTCCTCGTCCAGCGTAAATGCTCCCTGGCCCATGCAAGACGATGATGCCTGTGCCTGGTGGTGTGGTCAGGTACCCGTGCAGGTCGTCTAGCACGCAGACCACGCTGATGGAAACGGTTTCGAATGGTCTGACGTGACACTTGGGTGCCTCTCACCTCTCTTAAACGTGCCTGGAGTTGAGTGGCATTCATCATCCGGTTTCTCAGGGCAGTGTTCACAATGTAGCGGTCATCAGCACGGGATGTGGCCAAAGGACGTCCACTTCTAGGCCTTTCTGTGACTCTTCCAGTCTCTCCATATCTCTGTTGCAACCTGCTGATGACACTCTGTGACACTCCAAGCTCAGTGGCCACTTCTGTCTGAGAACGTCCTGTTTGAAGCATCGCAATGGCAAGGGACTGTTGTTCCATTGTTAGGTGTCGTCTTGGTCTCATGATGTCAAAATGTGAACAGCATGATGAGGACAACTGTTTAAACACCAGCTCTAATTGAACCAGGACATTTATTGGTCAATTCAAGGATCACACACCTGCCGTGATTTTTGCCGTTAAGCTCCTTGTTAGAGAACAGCAACTTGTGCAAAATTTATTGAAACATTTAACAGTTGGACATGTGCATTTAAAAGCTTAGAGAAGATCACATTAAGTTCACCTGTACAGGTTTGAATGCATTTTAGGCTTGTTGTGAAATTTCACCCAAAAGCTGAATATCCCTAACTTTTTGTGAATAGTGTACCTTTCAGTCTACACAGAGCTTTGAAGCTAAACTCGTGCTGCTTTACAAACCACACTTTTAGCATCTAGTGCTAATGTAACCATGGTTTTTCAGTATGGAAACTTTTTGTGACAGTCTTTAAATTAAGGCATGTTAACTAGCCGAAAACAAGCATAAAACAAAAGTAGAACAAAGAATCCGATCAGAACACACCCACTGTCGACTAGACATGTCCACAGTGATGACACATACTGGTACCTAACTCTAACCCTGAAACTGAGACTTTTCCACTCATCATGATGGACAGTTCAACAGTCTAAGACTGGGTTAAAAAATTATGTAAAACATTTTTAAAAAATATTCCTCAACATAAAATTGTGAATATTTTGAAGATCCCACCATCTATAGTGTATAATATAATAAAAGATTTGAAGAATGAAGAAGAATTTTTGTGTGCATTGAACAAGGCTGAATGATGGGGATCTTGGAGGCATCAGGTAGTACTGTATGAAAACCAGACAAAATCTCTACTGGAAATCACTGCATGGGATCAGCGACCCTTCTGGAAATCCTTGTCAGTGAACACAGTTCAACCTAAAATCCACAAAGCTCTAACATGCGAAGAAGCGTGAACACGATCCAGAAACACTTGGTTTTCTTGGACCAAAGCTCATTTAAAATGGTCTGAGGCAAAGCGAAAAAATGTTCTGGTCAGATGGATGAAAATGTCACATTTTCTCCTTGGAAACCATGAAAACTGCAGACTAAAGAGGAGAAGAAGCACCCAGCTTGTTATCAGTGAGCACTACAAAAGTCTGCATCTCCGATGAGGTTGCTTTGCTCCTGTGGCATGACCAGCTTCCACAAGCTTCATCAATGCTGAAAAGTACATGAAGGTTTTAGAGTAATATCTGCTCCCATCCAGACAACATCTCTTCCAGGGATGACAAGACAATGCCAAACCACATCCTGCATCCATCACAACAGCAACTGCTGAACTGGCCTGCCTGCAGTCCAGACTTTTCACCATTACAAGACATTTGGTGCATCATGTAACTAAAGGTCCAGCAACTGGTCCCCTCATGTCCCAGGCATTTACAGACAGTTGTTAAAGGAAGAAGGGAAGCTAAACAGTGCAAATCATCACCTTGGAACTCATTTTTACAGATGTAAAAATGCAAATTGACAAGACTTATTGTGACTGTTGTGGTAAGATAAATCAGAAAGTAAAATCAAAACCAGGATTTTTGGAGAATCATGCACATCTTGAGCACAAACAAGCACTTTTAGAAAAAATATTTCTATCTGAAATGACCATATAGGTGCTGAACTGATTTGGTAAGTATTAAGTTTGCTACCGTTATCCTTGTTAAGAACTCGATAACGGCAGCTAGTTTTTTGCCACCAAATTTGGCAACTTAACACCAAGAATAGCCGATATCATAAGTGTTGTATTTAGTTTTGTTTACACCTTAGTCAATTGTTTATTAAAACTTTCTATTCAACCTGGCATCAGCGAGAACGTGGAAGTGGCAACTTTCTGCTTCCCCCTTTTTCACATTAACCACACCCACTTTAAATGTCTGACCAATCACACAATACTTCCTTGAATCCCACACGAAGAAGTCCTGCTCAGCTGATGCAAGCCACAAGATGTCCCCAACAACATCTGCAAGAACAAAACAATTTGATTTTGTACTGATAGCCTCAGGGGAAAAAAGTTCTTGCTTCTTGAGGCGTTTATAAAAGCATTTCAACCTCAACCTTTACTTTGTCAGTATCAGGTGCAAATAAACATGTGGATAAGAGGGAGTTCTTACAGATTTTTACCAACACAGAAACATCAACTGGATAAAAAGTTTAGTCTCCCAGAAACACCAGTAGAAACTCATTGATGTATTATTCTTCAGTTGATTGGATTACTGTGATGGTCTTTTAACAGGACTTTCTAAAAAGAGTATTAAACATTTGCAGCTCATTCAGATGCTGCTGCAAGAACTTTAACTACAACCACGGGGTCTGAACACATCACACCAGTTTTAAAATCTTTACCCTGGTCTTCAGCCAGTCACAGGACAGATTTTAAAACCCTGCTGATTGTTTAGAAATCCCAAAACGGTTTAGGACCAGAATACATCTGTGAAATGTTCAGAGAATATAAGTCCAGAAGATTAAAATATATATGGGGCTGGGCATGTGAATGCATCATGTCAACAATGCATTAATTAAAACTTAATTATTTTACCGCATGTTTAACTTCATGTTTTTTTCTTCCAAAATGTATGCTAAATGGCACACCAAGAAAGCTCCTGCGGAAGCACAGAGGGGCTTGTCCAATGAACAATCGCCTTTGACTACTGATGTTGACAGTTTGCAATGACAGTAGCTAAACGGAGCCAAACCCCGTACAGGCTTCTCCTCCGCCTAGCGGCGGTTTGATGTCAACAACCAGTACAGAGAAGGGTCATGAAAATGAACAGAAGTTGTTTTTCTGGCACAAAAGAAAGTAAGAAAGAAAGAAGAAAGCCAGCTGTAGGTATTACAGACTATACAGAAGCTAATTTAGGTCAGAGTCGCTCGTTCTGTCCTCCTGGTGAGTTCCTGAGTGTCACCAGGCTGAAAATAAAAACAAATTACTTGGACAATTTTCTTTTTTTAGTTATCAGATTAAAGCTGTGTCCAGTTTAGCAAAACAGTCAAGCTCAGAATCAAAGTGAGACAATTTGAAGGCAATGAACCTGGATAATGTACCAGGAAATGTCCGTGGAGAGAAGTTAGTGTATCAATATGTGGTGAGATAATTCTTAGCTCAGAATACATGAATAGAGTCTCAGCACTTCTAGATTATGAATCTTGTGATGGCTGGAAATTAATCAGATACTGTTCCATTTTATGTAGAAGGAAGCAGCTTCACACAGCTTTAAAGTCATCCTGCTGCCTTGTTGCCTTCAATAAGTAAATCCAAACCTCTTCTTTGTCATTGATATATGGGGTTTTATTATGATGATATCTATTATGAGATTTACAAGAAATATTTCCCCCTTCAAAACTGTTTGTTAGTGTAATATTTGTAAATAAAAAGTATTGCAAAATAGCAGTGAAATGTGGGACAAATGTTCACTTGTAAATCAGACTTGACTGACTTGTATCTTCATACTAGCAGAATGAATCCATAGTTAAATATCTTACAAAACATATGTCCCTATATGTAGCCCCATGCAGATTCTGGAGTATGATGTTAATGAAATTAATTTCAGCTTTAATGAATCTTAAAGCAATTTTACTGTCCAATTCAATAGTCCAGTTTAAGTCCAGTAAACCCTTTATATACCATAGCATAGATAACAAGTGGGATTGTGTCATCAGTGGTACTCTAGGGCATAAGTAGGGTTAAAACAATGTTGATATGATCCACATAAGTCCAATTCATAACTGTGTCCATATAAACCAATTCATAAAAAAAAAAAGTCAAACTAACAGATTGGATGAAATCTCTTTGACTTAGTCCACCATCTTGATTTGCAATGGACAGAAAAATCTTCATTAGAACCAGAACCAGGAAGCATGGCCATCAATCTGGACCAGCTGGAGGTAAAAAATAAAATGCTGTGGACCAGCATCACCCCTCCAACTGGAACAATTCTGCTCAGAAGAATGAAAAAAAATTCCAGCAGTCAGATGTTTCAAATCTTTCTCCTTTTTTCTCATATTTTTCTATCTTCACAAAGACTTTTTGTATTAACAGAAACAATCCTACATAACATCCATTTTGACTAAAAGTTGAGTAGATGTGATTGGGCTCAAGTGACCCTCAGAGCAGCAGCCTGGAGACACTGTTAGGGGCCGGATAGTTGCTGCCTGCAGCGTTTAGGAGCTGTGATGGAGCTCTGGATCAAGACTCTATTCCTGGATCCACAGCTGTTCTCAACGTCTTCATTATAAAGAGAAAATAAAAAACGAACAGCCGGCTCGTCTTTAAGGAAAAGACATGTGATGACCGCAGCGGGCATCCGAAAACACACACGATGCTCCACAGATGACACAACACGCGGCTGCTGTCATCTAAAGCAATAAGCCACGGGGAGGAGGGAATTATCTGGGGAGCCAACTTGAAATATTTTGAACACTCGAAACTGTGAGGTCGCAGCAGCAGATCTCTGGAGATAGATTCATATCTGAAAGGTTTAAATATGGACTCTGAGGTTTGCCATAAGCAGTTTAGGTGTTTGTTAGAGGTGGGATTGTCTCTGGAGGGATTCACAGTAACATAACACCACTGAATGTTCCTCAGAGGCCCAAGACATTAGAGCATGACACAGAAATAACTTGTCACCAGGCTGACCTCAGAGGCACACACTGTTCATCTGTAAATATAAAAAAACAGTAACACACAGTCTACCACATAACCAAAGTAAAAACACTCATGTATTAAATTAATCGTGTTTATCAAGTTTAAAATGAAGCTTTCATGTCTTTAAATTTGGATGAGAATGATTTGAATCTATTTAAACAACTTTTCTGTTTTAAAACGTTAATCAACTAAAGTGTATGTGTGACTGAAGCAGTGAAAGGGTAAAAATGTTCCAGGAATGAACCAGTATTAACCTTCTCTGTTGCTTTAACATGAGAACATTTGAGGATTATCTTGCGAGTTCGATGCATGTAAAGTGAAGACTAAAGTCAGAGGCAGGTATCTGCAGCAGATTAGACCAGGTTTTACTCTGAACACCCCCCGCCCCCCCACCACCACCTGGGTGCTGACAGGAGGATAAACACTGATGGATTGAATTTCAGCTTCATGCCTTGTAGCGGTGTTGCCTTTCAGCGCGCCACATCATCACACTGTACATCAGCAGCAGACCGAGCGAACGTCTGGACAGAAAATGGCCTCAAAGTCTCAAGTCTCGAGTATCAATAGGGAATGTTTTCAGACGCGAAATGAAAACAAATAGTTTCCACGCAAACTGGGAAAAGTCACTTCAAAGAAAAAGAACAGAAAGTGATCTGACATCAACTATTCTGTGTGTAAATTATTAAAATTCTACATCGTTAACAGGTACTTCCTACGCAGACTTCCAACCTCTGTGAACTCCCGCCATTTTACTGTCACTGAACTCTCATCAAACTAACTGGAAGTGTGATAAATCACCATGTCATATCGGGACCCTGCATGCGAGGAAACATGAAATATATCGAAGCAATACGCCGAGCGGACGTGTTAGGAACAGCTGGGACTACAAAACAGAACATTCACATCAGCAGACGACAAGCTGAACACAAAGAGACAAACAGATGTCTTACATTGACCAGGCGGAGATGTTCCAGTCACAGAGACACAAACCGAGTCCCAGTCAGACCCAGTGTTAGGAAGGTATATATTGCAATCACAGATAGCCTCTAAAGCCTCCACTTTCTCTAAATGGAAGTGGATTACTAGACAAACCAATGAGCTGGCAAGGTCATGAAATACAGTACAGTGTCATCTGCCCCCTTCCTCAGCTCGCCCCCTTATAAATAACCCGCCCTTTAAGATTCTTATCCATATTATCTTGAGCCGACATCTTTCTCACCAACGAAAAACCAGCAAAGATCAAAACACACCAAACTACACAGAGAAAGCAGGAAAACACCCACATCACTGTTCAGTAAGCTCAGAGTGGGTCAGCTGAACCACAGCAGTCACCACTGGTCCGTGTCAGATCCATTTACACTGTCTTCCAGATTAATATGCAGCATTTTAGTTCAGACATCTGGGTAAAAGTATTGATTAGATTTAGCTTCTGTTGTTTATCCATCTGTTTAAATCAAAATCTTAGACAGGTTTGCTTTTTAGTGTCAGAGTGAGTTTCATAAACTCCAAAGCAGTTTTAATGTTTTTGGTCCACATGTTTAATGTTGTTGTTGTTTTCCATGCTGATGGTGTTTTTTGTTTTTGTTTTTTTTTTCTTAGTTTTTGTTGTTTTTATTTTATTTCATGATTTTTTTTTTAGTTTTTTTAAGTGAATGTAGAAACTCAACTTTTTTAGTCCCAGTCAGCATCCAGACATTATTTTATCAAAGCAGTCTCAGTAGTTAGATACTGAGGCAAAAATTATGTCAAATTAATTTATTAATAGATAAAAGCAGCATAAAGGGCAGCCTAAACATGTTAAAAGTAACACAGATATCATATTACAGCTCAAATGGAAAACTATGGGTTGGATCTACCAAAGATTGTGTGTACTAAAATGTCTTCAAACTCATCACACATGCATAAAAAAATGTCTAAACTGATTTACTAACAGTGCACAACACGCTGCTGTCATCTGAAGTGTTGTACTAACAGTTTGTTTTGATGCACTGGGCGTGTGAGGGATCCACGGTTATAGTTTGCAGTGAAGTGTGTTTGTGTTCATAAGGTAAGAGGTGGCAACACACCGGGGCACTCCTTCCCTATAGGCTGGTGGTCCCAGCTGGCCTGGTTTCTTTAGTGTATATAGTTATTTGGTTACTTAGTATTAATAGGTCTTAACAGTCGTTTTATACCCAGCTAATCTTAGTCTTTAACTTTTGTATTAAATAAATAGTTTAAATACGTCTCTTCTCATTCAACAGGAGCGACCCTGCATTTATTTCCTGGAGCCCCATGCCCCAGGTGGCGTCGTCTGGCATAAGTGTTAAATAAAAGTTAACTTTATCTCATTTTACCATTTGTTGTTCATCTTATTTTTGGTAAGGCCTTATCACTCCACCACACAATCATCAAAACATATCTCTTATCAAGCCTTTTGAATCTTTTTTTTTTTTTGCATCTGGGCCATACCAGCATATGGTAGATGTCACAACTGGCATCCTCTAACCCCATTCTTCAGATGTGCTGTTTGAGTCCTAAATGCCATGTGTCGCTAATGGCCAAGATAATTAGATTTCCACACTCTGCAGTTATTAAAAGAGACCAAACCAGTTTTTTTTTTTTCTTTTTACAGTAACTGGATGTCCCAGAGTAATAGGAGCATATGATTGCTCCCATGTGCAGCTTTTGCCCACTGTAGATACTTGGATAGCATGTGTACAGAAATCATAAACACAGCCATGCCCTGAATGTGCAGTGCATTTGATGCCACAAGAAAATTACCAACTTTGCAGTAAAATATACCCAGTAAGTTAAAAATTCTTTTATTTCTTTTTTTTTTTATTTGTTTTTGTTAAAACACTTTAGGATGGAAGCTGGCCAGTTTTAAGAAGGCTGGCTTGAAGGGGGGTCTGTTTATGAAAGTTTTGGTAAAAATAAATTCATCTTTTTTTTTTTTTTAAGGTAACAGAACAGTACCATTGATTGCTTGTGCAGTCTATACTATCAGTATAGACTGATTTTTGTGAGTAATTTGTGAGTAATAATTGCACAAGCAAATTATTACTCACAAATTGAGATTTTTGGAGTACAGGCTCAAAGTTTTTAATACAGTTTTCTGTCCAATATTAAGATCTATTGTAATAAACAGGACAGGTCAGAACTAGCTAGAACTAGTGAGAAAACATCAGCTGATTAACTGAAAAGTTGTCCCAACTTTGTGTCTTGGCCCCTGACAGATCCCATAGCCTGGAACAGGATTTATTTCATTAACATATTTAAAATTTCTCAAGAATCCTGCTGCTTCACAAAGGAATACATAAATAAACAAACAGATAACTAACTAACTAAATAAAACTAGCAGTAGTATAATGAAAATAATTAGTATTGGTAAAGGAGGACCCCTCCTACAGTATCGTGAAAATGGTGGAAAAGTTCTTAAACACACATGTAAAGGGTGGAAGTGGGGGTACAGGGGTACAACTGGACGATTATCATTTGTATAAGGTATTTCTTTAACATCTTCATATCTCTACATAAGCCGGTGGGGGGATGTTAGCATCATGGAGAGGAGAAATAATCCTGCATCTCCCTGGGCTGATGATTGTTCAATATAAACCCTGACTGTTCCCAGTCAGATTTCCAACAGTCTGGACTGGGACTGGGTGTTGTGCATAATTTCAGCTGAATTTATTGAGCAGCTTGTAAAATGATGCTTTATGAGTTGTTCTGTCTGTATCTGAGGCCATGAACCTGTCAGCGTCCCCGCTAAGAGACGGAGGACAGATGTTCTACTGGTTCTGGTTTACCACTCTTGCATGTTTAAAACACTCTGTGGCATCCATAACTGGATTTTGAGAACAATTATTCAACATCTTTTTATGCATTCTAGCAGACGACTGTGAGCTTTTATAATCTCATAAAATCCACATTATTCTAATAAGCAAGACAAAATGGCTCCTTCAGCAGATGTTTTATTGGGATTCTGCAGCTGACAGACTGGTTCCCACCAGTCACACAAGACGGGATTTTAAGCCTCAGCCTCAAACATCTTTTTCCTCCCGTCCATTCCAGATTTGTCCTCGATGTTTTTGCGCCAGTCACCGACGTCACGTAGTTCTTTCTCCTGAAACAATAAGATGCCGACATAAGAGTAAAGCTGGCAAGAGCAAAATGAAAAAAGGCTGACATTGTTGGGGTTTTTATACATTAAAGTGGTGCTATTATGGTATTTGGAGTTTTCTGAGCTTTCTACAGTGTTACAGTGTTGAATCCTCATCAGACATGTGAACGGCACTGTTTTTTATCACCTAAACGCATGTTTGAGTTTGAGTTCCAGCGCTCTCTCCGTTCGGTTTCCATGACAACGAAAAACATGTCGTTTTAGAGAGTTTTTTCTACTTGGAAATCCTTGTGACGTCCCAGGAGATAAGGTTCAGTGATTGGTTCTTCTACTGGTTAACTAGGGCATGTACAAATACATCAGGCGGGTGGAAAACGTCGGATAAAGTTATTTCCAACGATGGCTGGTGAGTTTACCAAAGAGAGACATCCTGCTGCATTCGTTGCTGTGGGTTGCTGTTTTCCACTTTGTTTTCAGGGTCTGATTCAGGTTCCAACATGTAGGGCTGTATGCTATGTGTTGACATTGTATTTAGTTTTTTTTTTTTTTTTTTTTTTTTTTTTTATTGAGTTCATATTAGCGGCTGTAGCTCAGGAGGAAGAGCAGTTGTCCTTCAACTGGTAAGTTGGGGGATCGATTCCAGGCTTCCCCTGAAATGCCAAAGTGTCCTAGGGCAAGACACTGAACCCCAAACTGCCCCCCGATGTGCCTATCGGGGTATGAGTGTGTTGAGTGAGTGAGTGAGTGTGTGTGTGAATGGGTGAATGTGACAAGTAGTGTAAAGCGCTTTGAGTGGTCTGTATGACTAGAAAAGCGCTATAGAAGTACAAGTCCATTTACCATTTGCCTAATCCTTCTGTTTATGAGATGACGGCGAAAGCAGGTGCTGTGCGCGCTCCCGAGCCATTATGTCTTGCTTAATGTGGAAGAGTCTCAATCCACTCATTTTTCCCACAGGCTGATCTGACAGTCTACGGAGAGGGTCGGTCTGAAGTAAATAAAGCCATTTGTGACAATAACTCGATCAATCCCAGCCCTTCTGGGCTCAGAAATAAAAATAAATTAGCCTGAAATGCACAGAATAGTTCCACCTTCAAAACTTCAGTCATTTTTTCCTTTTTCTCTGCATGTCCTTCTCTTAAGTCTTGGATTTCAGGAGAAAAAAATGTTATCTTTGAAACAAACACCAAACATTAACAATTTACATGTTTACGCTTTTCCCTCAAGCTGTGTTTTACTGTTTACAGTCACTTATCCAACCGTGTACAGACTATCATCCAAAACCAACTCCAACTCAGCTTGTTTTTGTTGCCACGGTGCATCACAAATATCTTCTTGGCTTTATTTCAGGACCATTATTTTTGTTCTATTCAGACAGAACTTTTTGCTGACGTGTGAATCTTTGGTTAGACATTACCATCAAAAGTGATCTCATTCATAGAAAGGTTGATCGGACAACAACTTCATCATAATTTCCAGGTCAAAGTAGAGGTCTCTTAGCAACATAGTAGTGATAGTGATCTTTTTTTAGAATGAAAACATGATAAATAATGGTGTTATAATAGATCTCTCATTGTGGATTTACCATAAAGAGTTTCTGAATAAATACCACATTTTGCTAATGGATAGAAAATCTCCTGGACAGGATAAAAAATACCTTGAAAAGCTCCGTAGATCTCCTAAAAGGTAATATTAATGAAAGTTTACCCTCCAGCGTTACACACTAGAAACTGATGATTATTTAAGTAACAGAGCTTGGGGTTGCTGGAGTTTAAGCTTCAAGTTGTAAGAGTTTAAACACGAACACAAGGCACCGTTCTTCTCACCTCCTCTTTCACCTCCTTCTTGACCTGCTTCAGGTTGGCCCTCAGGTCCAGATTGACTGTGTGTTTGGAGCCCAGCAGAGCCTTCAGCATGGCGTCTGCAGACATACGAACCTTCCTCAGGACAGGCTTCTTGAACTTGCCCATCAGGTCCTGAACTTTGATCTTCAAGTCATCAATCTTAAAATAAAAAGGAAGACAGAAGCCACAATGAGAGTTTAGCATACACACACACCCCGACATCTAAAGTCTTCAGATACCAGGACAGGCGTTTTCTAAACTTCTGAAGCCGAGCTGGAACAGGAGGAAGTTGAACTCCTAACATGTCACCTCTCAAGATGCCTTGAGTTTTAATCTCTCACAACAACTCAAGACGTCTTTTTGATGAAAGACAAAATGTCTTCACGAACCCAGAAAAAGAGGTCCAGCTATCTTCTGTTTGCTGCATTAACGCCTGATGTCTCTGCAGCTTTTACAGATCTTTCAAAGCTCTGAGAAGCAGAAATATAAGCAGAATATTTTCACTGAATTTGCCTGTATCTGTTCTGTGGTCCACACATCCATCTGAATCTGATGTTAAGGTTCTTAAAAGATAAGTGTGTGTGTGTGTGAAAACATGTGGGACTTTGGGTGAGTTATATGTTTTTGTCTGTGAAAGGCTTCTTTTTAACCTTTTTTTTTTTTTTTTAGTTTTGCTTTTCATAGTGTAAAGCACTTTGTGCTGCTTTTGTATGAATAGTTCAAAACAAACTCTATTGACAATTTGTTAAAAGATTTATTTTAAATAGATTATTTATAAAATTATGACAAAAATGTCTATTTCTAAATGAATTTATTTTAAATGATCATTAATGCAAACTTTAGTTTTGTAATCAAATCAATTTTTAAATGCAAACAAACTTCATATATATATATGGAACATTTCCAACCAAGCCTTCTCCTTTAGCAGCATTGCATTATGGGTAGCTGGTTTATAACTTTTTCAAAATGTGATCAATTCTAAAAATTAATACGTATTATAAGTGTAAGGTTTTGTTCCAATTTAGAAAACTTCCAAAATGATCAGGAAAGGCGGTTTATACCGAAAGAAAAAAAGTTGTGATCCTAAAAGAGCTTGACTTACAGATTTAGTTCAGCAACATTTATCTCAGCTTATTATTAAACTGAATTTATGCTTATTAATGATTTATTGGTGATATGAGAGTGTTAGTTCATGACTCATCTACCTCCTTGTTGGCCTTGTTAACCTTCATCTCCAGGTCGTATCGCTCCTCATCAACAACATCAACCTTGTGGTGGAGCTCCCTGCAGAACTCCTGAACACACAAACACACGTTGCATCACACATCAGACCTCGAGTCAGCCTTCACTGCCTCCTTGTATCAGTGATCCTGATGGACCACTTCTGGAAAACTTCACCCGATCGGCTGTTTAGGAGACATCTGACTGATGTCAGGGTCACCGAGATCATCACTTTTGAACTTTTTTGCAGCTTCAATCTCATAAACTGTAAGAATGGTTGCTCCCTAGTCATCTAATCCCCCCCCCCCCCCCCCCCCCCCCCTTCCCCCGACACCCCCACTTCATTTTTCACCAAAAAATGAAGATAGTGATTCTGTAGGGCTGAAGCGGAACTTGTCATTTTTAACTGTGCAATTTACCAGTATGGCAGAAATTCAGAAAAACAAACAATATTATTTTATTATCATTCAAAATAAATATTTATTTTGGTAAAAACTGAACTTTTTTGCTGTTGTTTTTAAATGAAGGCTTCTTCAAAAACACACATTGTGGTTTTACATCTAATTCCCCGGCAGGGACCAAGAGAAACGTTACTGTATAAATACAAGTTAAAGCTGCATCACTTTTACATTTTAGTCTGATTTTCTCTGTGAAACTCCCCCTAACGATGGCTAATCCTACATCCATCTTCATCCTGTCTCTTCTCTGAGATCTCTCTGACCAGTAATAGTCAGTCTGATGTTGAATCTTGTCCTATGTCTTACTCTGTCCCTCACGCTCTTTCTTTTCCTTTCTTCCATAACAGAAAACCAAAAGGTTTTGTGTGTTCCAATTACAGAGGAACCACACTCCTGGTAAGGTCTATTCCGGGGTCCTGAAGAGGAGAGTTCATCAGATATTCAAACATTAGATTGAGGAGGAGCAGTTCGTCCTGGTCACGGAACAGTGGACCAGCTCTATACCCTCTTTGGGGTCCTGGAGGGGACATGGGAGTTTGCCCAACCAGTCTACATGTGCTTTGTGGATCTGGAGAAGGCGTTCGACCGTGTCCCCCGGGGGCTCCTGTGGGGGGTACCCTGGGAGTATGGGGTACCGGACCACCTTGTATGACCTGTCCGGTCCCTGTACGACAGGTGTCAGAGCTTGGTCCACATTGCAGGTAGTAAGTCGGATTTGTTTCCAGTGAGGGTTGGACTCCACCAAGGCCGCCCTTTATCACAGATTCTGTTCATAACTTATATGGACAGAATTTCTAGGTGCAGCCGAGGTGTTGAGGGGATCTGGTTTGGTGGCCTCAGGAATGGCAAGAAGGTTCTTGGTTTGAGCCTTGACTTGGGAAGGTTTGCACAGTGGCCTTTCTGTGTGGAGTTTGCATGTTCTCCTTCTGTATCCATGGTTTCTCTCTGGGTACTCCGGCTTGCATATTAGAGTAATTGCTATGGTTAATTGCTAACTTATCACATCTAAGTCGCTTTCGATAAAAGCCAAATGACTGTATAGTAGATTGGAATGGTCAGAAAAATAATTTTTTCCCTTTCAATGAGATGATTTAGTTTAGAAAGACATTATAAAGCTAAATCTAATCTGTGAACTCAACCATTTAACCAGATCATAAAACAGCTGTTTTATTGATGTGTTTTCATCACATCATCATAACCTTGTAAACAACGAGCTGTTCACACTGAGGGCTCCTGAGGATCAGACTTTATTGGACAGAACAGAACCTCAGAGACATGAAAGCAACACATGTAATCACAGCTTATCGCTGCAGTTAAATGCCGTTTTATTTTCTTTCCTTTATATGCAATTCAGATTCTCTTTGCTCCTGTTGTCAGGAGAGAAAGTTGTGTGCTGACTGGAGCGCTTTGGTCAGGCAGGAGACTGCTGTAACTGGGGTGAGGTGTTTGATCATCTGAATAAGCCCGGACAGTGTTATTTAGTTGGGCAGCCGATCTACTGACTTTTATGGACCAGTCAGACCAATAATAAAACGTTTCGGCTCATTACACACGTCGGCCATACCTTAGTTAGAAGCACATTTTAAGGTCAGAACGGTGTGGATGCTTAGTTCAAGTGTGCATGTTCAGCTTCCTGAAAATGGAAAGATAATGTTGTTTTGTGATGTACCTGCAGCTCTTGCATGGTTCTGGGCATGGAAAGAGGAGGGCAGCTCTCACTCATATACCTCCGCCTCTCCTCCTGTTGCTCCTGCTCTTCTTCTTCCAGCAGTCCTTTAGCAATGGACAGCATCAAACTCTGCAGAAGAAAAATGAAAGTATTCCAACAGTTTCAGTCCATTATGTGAAGACAGCTTATGTTTTTCTTCTTCAACAAGCACTAAGCGTCATCATTTTATAAAAGCATATAAAATGTTACCTTCAGATGATGCTTGCGACTGGAAGACATCTTTTTCCTTTATGATTTGGGGAAAACGTGAAGTTGTGTCACAAAATGACACAGTATATGATTATTCCAGCTGCATGCTGCACTTTAGTCCATTTAAAATGTTTGTGACTGCAAATAAAAATGGAACTCTGAACGACTTACTCTGACATCTTGTCGTTTGTTTAGCATCCAAGCCCGGGAGGAGATGAGAGGTTCTTCAGAGGGCGGGGAAAAAAAAGGTGATGAAACAAAGACAAACTGGCATATTATTCATTATTATAGTAAATGATCTCTGGAGGACTCCGAAGTCATTTGTTAGCCCTAACAGAGGAAGATGAGAAAGGAAGATGAGGTTTTTCAGGCTACTAATACCCCAGGAATTCCTCCGTCCGCCCGCTGGGAAATAATAGCTCCACTTGTAAGAAACACAACACTAAGATGAGCATCAGCAGCCGGCCTGAGGGAAAAGCCTTCAGTCTAAATAAGGGTCGGGATCAGATCCAGCTGGCACCCCCAGTACCCTTGTCATGGAAAGCCTTTATGCTGGGAGCTCGACCATACAAACATCCCAAACATGAGCAGGACATCACTCATCCTTCCTAAAAATAGTGGCAAAACAGAATAATCTAGAAAATGACTAAATGGTTCCCCTTTTACATGGATTTGGCTTCAAAGAGGCCTTATTGATTTAGTTATTGCACACCACAAAATAACTGCGTTACCATAGTAACAGTTCCAAAAAAAACTTTCATACAGAGATATTATGCTCTGATAACTTGGTTGTAATTCTGCCTGTGATGGACTGACCAGACTTTGACCCACAGACAGCTGGGTCATGAATACCAACATGAAGACTGCTCTCAGTTTAGGTTGAATGCTGTCTGGTTGCTACTGGCAACATGTAGCTATCATTCATCAAGACAAAATGGCACGCTCTCCCTGAACTGTAGAAAAACTCTGAATTTGATTGAACTGATTTTACACAGTTTCGCCCAAAGCCAGCTGGGATAGGCTCCAGCTTCCCCGCAACCCTGAATTGGATGAAGTGGTTTAGAAAATGAATGAATAAATGATTTTACACTGACTACACAGCAAACGTAAAAGTTGTACAACAGAATAAACAGGAAGAAATTCTAAAAGAAAGTCTCCACAGTGCCAAACTTTCCCACATTAGAGTGCATTTCTCTTAAAAGTTGAGTCATGACTCAACTTTTGCTTTTAATCAACCCCAGAAGCAAGTCTGAATCAGCAGAACACAGCAAACAGTGTGTAAAAAGTACATGAGTCCATATAAGCCTAATATGTTAGCTGTAGGTGGGGTAATAATGCCAAAACAATAATAATAAACAGCTTTCATCAGTTCATATCTGCAGTGATGCTGCTTCTTTTTCTTTCTTCATTAAATGTAGATACATTCTCAGAAAATAATTTTCATTTTAGATACAAAGTATTGTCACTGTTGTACCCTTATCAGTGGATACTCAGTATATACTTTTGCAGTTTGTACCTTGTAAAGATCAGTATCATATTTCTGGGGATTGTCTTGTCTGTAAATTTAACAAATCTGCTTTTCATATGACACAAAATGTAGTGCCACAAATAAATACAGCACTGGAAAGTGTGTCCAAACATTTGACTGGTAGTGTATCCACTCACTGATATGACTTAAAGAAGAAGCCAAAGCTCATTATTTCCGAACTCCTTCTCTATACCCTAATTAATAACTAATGTCATTATCATTGTCACCATACATACCACAGTTTCATTCATTATTAAAAATAAACATGAGGCAATCCCATACCTCATTACACATATTTTTTATTCAACCTTTATTTTTCCAGGGAAGTCCCTCTGAGATTACCAGATCCTGTTTTTCAAGGGAACCCTGATCAAGATAGCAGCTTTCTAAACTCCATTACAGGCAGTATTCACCAAAACAACCAATGGACAAACAAACAACATAAAACATGTCAAATATAAATCTAAGAGGGCAACAAAATACAGAAAGCAAGCAGACAGACAAGCAGTGGCAGAAATCTACCCAGTCATAGATAGATAGATAGATAGATAGATAGATAGATAGATAGATAGATAGATAGATAGATAGATAGATAGATAGATAGATAGATAGATAGATAGATAGATAGATAGATAGATAGATAGATAGATCGCATTGGGCAACACACAGTTACATTTTCAGTCTTACAACATGAACATCTTGGCTCTTTAGAGGACACCACCCCCTTCATTCAAGTTTCCTCTCCATCACACCATCAACAGAAACATGTTTAGTTTAGTCGAATAAAAAAGAAGCAGCAGAGGAAAGAAAGAGGAATTCCTCACCTTCTGGCTGAAGATGGAGAATGGGACAGTTTCTGCGTAGCAGCTCTTATTCTGGCATCACAACTTATACCGTACATGAGATTCCCTGAAGGCCGAGGAAACCCCATCTTTCTCTTTATGGAAGTAGACCTGACCAATGAGCTGATGAGAAGTGGGGAGGTTTATATCTGACCTCCCCTCCATCCTCAGAACTGATGAAAGCTGAGGACACAGCAGGTGGGAGAGATTCTCAGAGGGGTTCTTCGCGACAAGCTTAATGGATGCTACAAAGAAAGTGGCTGACCAGCTGCTCAGTTGGATTCAGAGACCGGATAAAAACTTTCTCCGTGGAGGTCAGGTTGTTCAGGAGAAATAAGTTTCTTTCTGAATTCAACAGTCAGACTTTAGCTGGTCACCCCGGGTTGGGACAGTTTTTCCTTCACATTTATCATGGTCTTGGGCTGAGACTGCTTTTTCCCAGCTGCCCCTGAAGGCATCTTTCCTCACCACTAATTTCTGATGCTCCCCACCTTATTAAGGCAGCTGTCCCATTACTTCTCCAGGCCAGATCATCCCAGTTCTTCTATACAGTCCAACTCCGTCTGTTGCAGCCTTTTGTGCAGGACCTGCTTCTCCCTCCCAGGATTTTTGTACCTGCCTTCCCAGTCTGTCTTCCTCACTTTGTGGACTTTGTTTTGTTTTTTCTAGGAGAGGGTCTTGCACTGTTCTGTCGGATTGGATTTGCTTCATATTTCCCATGAAAGGATGAATGGATTGAAACCCTGGATGTTTATGTCGAAGAACTCCCTGCCTGAAATGGAATATTTGAGCTCAAGATAATTATCCAGTTTGCATTTAAGACTTTTCACCTGTCGCCTGCAGCTGTCCTAAAATTATTCCTGTAAGGATGTCATGGTTCATTAGTATCCATCGGAAGATGCTACACTGTTGCTCATAAAGGAATGGCCATGGTCAACAACAACAATCGGTCTGAAGGAGGAGAGAACATTGATCCAAAGCAGGACGGATGCATGCTTTCATGTTTCCACCAAATTCTGACCCTACTGTATGAATGTGGCGCTGAAATGGAGACTCATCAGACCAGCAATGGTTTTCCATCTTTTATTGTCCAGGTTTGGTGAGGTTGCATGAATTGTAGCCTCAGTTTACTGTTCTTGGTTGACATGAGTGGCCCCTGGTGGGGTTTGTTTAGTTTTTTTTTAAGTCTGCGGTTGTGTGTTCAGAGATGGTTTTTCTGCATCTCTTGGTTGGCACCAGTGCTTATTTGACTTTCTGTTCCTTCCCATCATCTCCAACCAGTCCGCCCATTCTCCTCTGACATCAACAAGACATTATGGCCCGAATATCTGCTGCTCGCTGGATATTTTCTTCTTCAGACCATTCTCTGTAAATTGGGATATTGTGTGGAAATCCCAGTAGATCAGCAGTTTCTAAAATATTCAATCCAACCACTGTGCCATGTTTGGCTGCTCAGCTTGAGCATGAACTTGGTTAAAAGTTCCAATTACATCCAACTCAGCTTCAGCAAGTCACCTAGTCTGTACTCGCTGTCATGTGACTGGCTGATTAGCTATTTAAGCTAATAGTATCTGAACAGGTGAACCTGATAAAGTGGAATGTGAAGGTTTACTTTTTGATTTGCTTTCCATCCACACCAAAAGTCATTCTGGACCGTTTTCATACCAAACAACTGATCTGACCCCAGGATCCAGATAAGGAACATCTGCTTCTTTAATATTTCAACAGTACAAATCAAATCAGACTTAAAAACATGACATGAGAAACACATTTCAAAACATCATAGTCATTGAGCACATTCTGGGTCACTGAGAAATCACCTGAGAGAATGGGTTTAAAAACCAAGTAGGTTTGATATGAAGACATTTACAACCATCAATGACCCCAAATCTGCTAATTCTTCATCTACTACAGCATCTCAACAGAAACCCAGCTACTGTCAACTATTGAACAGCAATTATATCACAGCAAGAACTTCACACAAATGTCACATGCATACATTTGCTTCAAATAAAACATCCCAAAATATCCAATGTTTTTACAACATTTCAAGAGATTAAATTCATACAAAGTGTGCAACCGTCACCACGTGGTCACGAGACGACTCCAAATGAAGGCACCATACCTGCACTCCCACCACAATTCAACGGTGCTGTACACCTTTTAGATCACAATAAGGAAACAGTCTGGTTAACTCTGCAGAAGATCACAATGGACGTGGAGCAGCTGGACTTGTTCAGGCTTGTCTGGGAATAAAACATCCTAAACCTCCATTTCTGGACCCTGGGCGGTTCCTCTCAGCTCCTCATCGCAGCTTCCACAGCGCCAGCTTTCTGTCTCTACTCCATTACTAAATAATGTCTCCCCCAAAAATCTAAAACTCTGCCGACTAATCACACCTCACCGATCTAGCTAGGATTATTTGGTATCATCAGTTTTAAGCATTTTTCCTTTAAAATGACTGCAAGATTTTCTGGTAAATATTTCCTGGTCATCTTCACTGTCATTTAAACATGCTGCAAAATAAAGATGGATCTGAAAACTCCAGATGTAGCCAGTAGTTTGGCGAGTATTTCCTCATATTAGCTGTTCGTTCCACTGCTTGTTGGCACTGATCCGATATCTGGAGGGCTTGAACTGAATCCTTGCCTTCATCTGCCAGTGAGTTTCAGTATCTGTGTTTAAATATAAACAATACTGGGAAAACAACACAGTTAAAACACTGCATTGTGCACAAACCCGCGAGTGTAGAAACCCTGAAGCGTTGATCTGTGGCACCAACAATAACACTGAAGAGAGATGCACATCATATAACTTGGCTTTAGTCTGAAATCCAGGCAGGAAAACCTAAGATGAGCTGCAGCTTATGGACGAAATAAAACTAAATGGTCAGGTGTACGTCATGATTAACCATCACTGATTCTAAGGGTCTGGTTATTGCATGGATTCAGCTGGTAGCCAAACCGACAGAAGTTATTCTGCTGGAACTACAGCAACTAGCTGGCTGATTTACATTATTTCACATGCTTTGATTCTAAAGAGGCTGTGCAAATAAAAACAGAATACAGTGTACTCTGTAAATCTTAACACATTTTATTCTCAGTAGAACATAAACAGCCTGTCAGGTGCTGAAATTGAGATAAGGTACCGTTTTGTGGAAAATATTAAGCTTATTTTGAATCTGATGGCAGAAACTCACCTGTAGAAAGTTGAAAAAGTCTAAAAAAAAAAAAAAAAACTGGTAAAAATTAAAAAAAAAAACTGAAGGCTATTTGGTGACTAATTAGGTTAACTAGTAGCAGGTAAATGACATGACTAGGTATAAAAGGAGCATTGCAGAGAGGCAGTCTCTCAGCTGTAATTAGAGGTTCACCAATCTGAGACGAAATGGGTCTAAACTGGAAAAATGTCAGAAAAATGTTCCTCAATGTTAAATTGTAAAGACCACCTAACTATAGTGTACTTTATCAAAAGATTAATCTAATAAGGAGGAATCTGTGTTTGCATGGAACAAGGCTAAAGGTCCAACTGGATGTCTGTAGGCTTGGGGCGCAGCACTGTGAACACAGTTCACCCTGAAACCCACAAATGCAGGTTAGAGCTCTATCATACAATGAAGAAGCCAAATGTGAACAGAATCCAGAAACACGGCCATCTTCTCCGGACTAAAGCTCATTTAAAATAGTCTGAGGCCGAGTGGAAAACTGTTGTGGTCAGATGGATAAAAATATTCAATTCTTCCTGGACACTACGGACACAGTCTCCTATAAAGTAAAGGTCCAGCTTGTTATCAATGGACCGTAAACCCTGCATCTCTGAACGGTATGGAGCTTTGTGCCCATTGTGTGGACGGATTCCATACCTGTGAAGCTTCATCAATGCTGAAAAGTACATGGATGGGATGAAGATGCTGCACAACACTAAACATCCTCCTCAGACTTGTTTTTACAGAAGTGTTGCTGCCACCAGGTGGAAAATCAGCTCACGTTTTCTCTGAAATGGTTTCATGTCTCGGTTTCAACATCTGTCATGTTTATGTTCTACTGAGGATAAAATATGGCTTAATGAGATGTGGAAATCTTTATATTCCGTTTTATTCACATTTTCCACAGACCCAATGTTTTTGGTTGTGATACTGTAAACAGATGAAATAACCCGTCTCATTTCATCAACAGATGTGGGGGAAAAGCATCAGACTGCTGTCGTGTTCTTCGCTCCACGGCTGCATGTCCAGCCTCAGTGGTTCCCAACCTGAATCTGCCGTTACAGAGCTGCGTTGGCTGATGCGTGGGCTAGTGCTGCCATGTTTTATATAACAGTTGCCAATATAGGGGAAAAAAAAGTGTGTGTTTGGGTGGGGGGGGGTTACGACTGTTAAAACAAGCACATCTAGCTGATGCTTTCAGAGACGAGGACTCCTCAGGGACTCGCTCACTTCCTACAGCGACACCAACCATCAGCTGCAACGCCACGACAACGGAACGGGAATCTATACGTAACAAACATACCCCAGGATGCTCTGCAGTCTGGTTTTACTGGGGTTGATGGGTAATTAAAGGAATCCTGGGTGATGCAGGAGTACACCAGCTTGGAGAATGTATGGATGAGAAAGTTTTTGGATTGTCGGGAGACTTCAGCAGCTGCAGCGGTCACGAACGTCACACCTGACATCCCGTTCCAGGACACACGCAGGGATGACTTAATTCCACTAATCATGGCAGTATTGAATGTTACAATTAATTTCTTATTAAGATTATAACGCTCATAATTATCATGACTTTTATCAGAGCATGTTAAACATCTGTGTTAGTGCTCGTGTTGCTTTGCTTTCATTTTAGCAAATGAAAATGTAATCAGAAGAAGAGTTATTAACTCCAAACCAATAAATTAAATCCTACTTGTTCGATTTCTTTGGTTCTACATTAAAAATGATATCAAATATGCTAATGCAACACTGACATTAAACATTATGTTTTATATTTTTATGTACCACTGTGGTTGTTTACAGTTGAACAGCAGGAGAAAGTCAACCAGGCTGGGAACCACTGCTCCGTTCACCTTCCTGTGTTTCCAGATGTTTGGCTGCAGCGTCTCTATTTGGGTTTTCCTGACTCACTTCTACGTGCATTGGGACAGGTGTCCTCTCTGTCCATGAATCCGATCTGAAATGTCAGCAGCATCAACGTTATGTGCTCTGAAAGATGCCCACCCCCTCCCTCCCTCCCTCCCTCCAGATGTGAGTGCGGCTGATCTAAAGACAAACATCCTACGCTGCACCGGTGTGACATCAATAATCTCCTGAGATCCCCCATTAGAAAATCCCCTGATAGAGAGAAACAACACGAATGCGCGGCACAGAACTGAAGCGGGACTAGATTCACTACACATCCAACACTACGACACTGCTATCAACACGTTGATCACGCTGCAGGTGAGTCTATTGCGTCTGCTAAGCAGTGAAGATGATACAGCCAATCACATTTACGGGTCGGGTGGGGGGGTAGGAAAACAAAAAAAGTCATCTGATTACTAATTCTTACAACAGGGAAGTGGAAAACCTCCAGCAGACCAGTCTGCATGAAAGCTGCCCTTGGTTTGTCTTTGTACGGATGTCACTGAGCAGCAGCCAAGCATTCTGGGAGTTGGAGTCAGGTCCACGCCACTTTGCGTGAGATGGCCTGCTTGAAGCACTCGGGGTCAACGTCGCCGCCGGGCCGGAGCGCCCTCTCCAGGCTCACCAACACGTTCTGGTGGCACTCTCTGATGTTGACCGGGTATTTGGCCCTCAGCAGCTCGTAGGCGGCGATCAGCCTCATGTTCTGCTTCACCATCAGGTACTGGATGACGCACGTCGGCGCCAGAGAGAAGCCGTCCCTACAGTGGACGAGAACACGCTTCCTCTTCTCTGTGGAGGCGTTGATGCACTCGTTGATGTCCTCAAAGCAGCGGTGCTTCAGCGCCGGGCCATCGCCCAGAGCGTCAGGCACGTCTCTGATGTCCACTTTAAGGCGGGACCAGCTGTGGCGGGTTCCACGGGAGCAGGTGCAGGGTATGAGGTTAAGGGAGGGGCCCGGTTCCCCAGACACACTGCTCATGTCGATGATGCTGTCGATGTTGTTCCGGCACAGAGTGCGACCGTTGTACGCCGCGTTCAGGTTACCCACGTAGATGTAATCTGTCACCTTGGAAATGACCGGTTCAGAGTACTGGAAGTGTTCAGGACCGCCGGGTTTGGGCTCAGCAGTGTCGGGGCCCCTGGCTCCGGCCGGCCCTGTGGCAGCTCTCCTACTGTAGTTCCGCAGCTTCTTGGAGCCCGAGCGGGATGGGGGGTTGGAGTCGGACTCGGAGCTGCTGTTCCAGGGCGGGGAAAAGAGGGAGAAGCGGCTGGAGGATTTGCTCTTGTTCAGGATCTCCACGGGGCTGGAGAGACCCGAGCTGGACGCCGTGGTGGAGGCCGAGGCACAGAACAGGGACGCTCGCTCCAGAGAACCGGTGCTGCTGGCAGCGCCGGCACTGTGAGCCTGCTCCATCTGCAACAACACACACACACACACACACACACACACACACACACACACACACACACACACACACACACACACACACTATATTCAATATGTGTTGTTATTATTCCTAATCACCTGAACTGGCCAGTGTTTTCCTGGTGAACATTTTTATAATGGGTTTGTGATTTTCTTCTATAGGACATCTGGAGATGTTTACATACTAGCTTTTTTTTGGAAGTGTCTGTTTTTTTCTGAGTTGATGCAACTGGAATGACAAGTACCTGATACTGGCAGCACCTACTCACAAATACCTGGAACTGCAAGGCAACTAGAACGCACCATGAGCCCCTCGGAAAGACAATACAGAGTCAGCTTCCAGTGTCTTAGTGTTTTTTATGGGGCAAATGCTGCTCTGGAATGTTAAGACAACATGCTTTCATTAAAACTACTGAACAGTTTTCCACTTACATGGGTGCCCATTTACAAACTGTAATATAGCAAAGGGCATCTGTAAGTACACACAGGACTAAAATCTGAGAGTTTTTAAGGCCTTAAATTAAAGGTTCTGAAAAAGAGACTTTTTAAGACCCTCTAAGAAGCGTATGGAGAGGTGTAATGTCATTTTAAAGGGGTGCTATTATGGTATTTTGAGTTTTCTGAGCTTTCTACAGTGTTACAGTGTTGAATCCTCATCAGACATGTGAACGGCACTTTTTTTTATCACCTAAACGCATGTTTGAGTTTCAGCACTCTCGCCGTTCGGTTTCCATGGCGACAAAAAAACGCATCGTTTTAGAGAGTTTTTTCTACTTGGAAATCCTTGTGACGTCCCGGGGGATAAGGTTTGGTGATTGGTTACCTTCTACTGGTTAACAAGGGCATGTACAAATACATCAGGCGGGTGGAAAACGTCCTGCTGCATTCGTTGCTGTGGGTTGCTGTTTTCCACTTTGTTTTCAGGGTCTGATTCAGGTTCCAACATGTAGGGCTGTATGCTATGTGTTGACATTGTATTTAGTTTTTTTATTGAGTTTATATTAGTCTAATCCTTCTGTTTATGAGATGTTACAATGACCGCGAAAGCAGGTGCGGTGCGCGCTCCCTATGTAGTGCAGTGGCAGGAGGCGGGGCTTAATGTGGAAGAGTCTCAATCCACTCGTTTTGCCCGCAGGCTGATCTGACAGCCTACGGAGAGAGTCGGTCTGAAGTAAATAAAGCCATTTGTGACAATAACTCGATCAATCCCAGCCCTTCTGGTCTCAAAAATAAAAATAAATTAGCCTGAAATGCCCATAATAGTTCCACTTTAACATCCAACGCCTCACTCCTCAGCTGTTCCGTGATTGTTTCGGTAAGCGGCTCAGATCTCAGTACGAGCCTCATCTGTACCATGCAAAAGCATATTTCTGTAAGGTTTAATCTGTTTTGCCAGCATATTTTTTTTTATTAAAACCAAACCCATTTTTCAAAAGTAACACAGAACAGGAATATCACTCCTCGTGTGATTATTATGTCACAGGACTCTAAGGAATTTTGGACAAACGATTGATTCGCACATTTAAAACAGGCAAACTATGAAAGAATCAGTTCATCACAGCTATAAAATAAATAAATATATTCACAAGTTACAGCTAAAGTGTGTGGAGTGCCGCCTTATAAATACAGAAGTCACAGGTTCAAATTCTGAAGTGTTTTGTTGGTTTTTTTCCCCCTGGGAATGATTATACATCTAATCTCATGAAAATGATACAGTATAATAATGATATACTCGTAGAAAAAGAACAAAATATTGATAGAAATAAATTATAAGTCCACATCTTTTTGTTAGACAGCCTATACCGACACAGTCAGTGCCAGGTAGTCCGTCAATCTGCCTGTTTTATACATTTTGGTCAGCAGGGGGCTTCTTGTGCACATGGAGCCTCAAGAAATGAATCATTTTCTAAACCAGTTTGTTGGAAAGCGTAAACTCTTCATGAGATGTCACCTGGGTTCATCTGGCTTCATATGTCCCTCGCTAGTGTATGACATTCATTTACATTTTAGGGTAAATTAAAAAAGCAAAAAGCTTGTCTGCAACTCTTTGTTGTGGTTCCACCAGAAAAGCTCCATCATGTCCTGCTGTTTGACTTTGTTAGGAGAGCTTCTGGCCTGAAGTTTGTGCAACAACTTGTTCAGGCCTGTCCTGTGCCTTCAGCAGTCTCCAATACTGTAGAGACACTGTGACCATCACGATGTTGGAAAACAAACATGAGCTTACATACAGAACCAAACACATGCTGATGAGCTCAGCCAGCTGTTATATCTGACTTCACGGCTGAGTTAGGCTTGTTACAAACTCCACGAGAAGCGACAACCTTGTTCTTGAGACCACAAGAACAAGAAAAGTTTGTTTCGGTCTGGTCAAATCAAACTCCACGAGAGGCTTCGTCTGCTGTGGGGGGGTATCGGTGTTTTTGTATTCATTCAACAACTGACCTGGCTATTTTATATTTAATGAGAAACTTTGTTCATAGCAGGGCAGGCTTGCACGGTAAAAGGTGCCTATGTCTTAAAATGCCACATTTTACACATTTTCATAGTTTCTCACCAGCTTGATCAGCCGTTTATTAAATCTGTTCAACTTCCCAACAGCAAAACTGTACAAGCGGCAAATTTCCACTTCATGTTTTTCTGCATTAACCACACCCGCCTCAAGTGTCACACAAGAGTTAGCGAAGTTCTGCTTGGTGGATGCATCAAGAACAAATGAGTTGAGAACAAACAAGATGTCTCCAATCAAGAACTTTTTTTCTTGGTCTTGTAGCCTCAATACAGAGTAAAAGGTTTAAGCTTCTTGCAGAGCATCTAACAGCCTTTAGGGCTAGGCAACTCCGGCCCTCGAGTGCCACAGTCCTGCAAATGTTAGGAGTTTCTCTGCTGCAACAGACCTGGCACACATCAGACCTAATCAGCAGACTTGTGCAGCGCTTTGACATTGGTTTGAATCAGGTGTGTTGCAGCAGGAAAACTCCTAACATTTGCAGGACTGTGGCATTCAAGGACCGGATTTTCCTACCCCTGGTTTCGACCTTAACCATCAGTGTAAGTGGAACCGAGTTTGTTCCTTTAAAAGGATTAAAATAATCGAGTAAGAGTAGAAAAATGGTAAAATGTTCCATTAAATTACCAGCCCATAGAAATGGACCTTCAATCTCTGATGCTGCCATACAAACAGCTGTTCTGTGGTCATTTCTGTCTCTGGATGTTGTTTTTCTTCTGGCTCTCTCTTAAAAGTAAAAAAAAAAATGAATTGTGTGATGAAAATACCTGAGCTTTGAGGTTGTTCTTCCATTCCTGTGTCTCGAGAGCCTTAAAGCGCCCGCTGCTGTCGGAGGACACAGACACACAGAGGGGCCGGTGAGCTCTGGGAGGGAGCTGGGGGGTGAGGGCCACGGGGACTGGCCTCGCATTGACATGTTCGCTCCTACTCATCATTAGATTTGGACAAGAACCTAAAAAAAGAAAGAAAAAAAAAAAAAAACAGAATCAGACTTACAAATGCACAGCATTTACCGCAATTCTGCTCAGTGTCTTTCTGCATCTTGATGGACAACTTTAAATATTTATTTATACAAATGTCACTCATCTTTTAAAACATGTCTTCATATTGCAACTGGATTCAGTTTCATGTTTAGTTTCGCCACTTTAAAAAAATATACACGGTGGGATTGTTCAAACAGATCATTAAGAAGTTTTTCTAGTTTCTTAAGAAAACTTAAGAACTGCAATGAAAATCAACTAAAAATATGTAAACATAAAGCAAAAAGTTAAATTCATCCAGATCCTCAGAAAACATACCAGCACATTCTGAACGGGACTGAATCTGCAGTGTGTTCTGGGTGTTCAGCAGGTGGTGGAGAGTTGTCACTGTACCTGTGGAGGAGAGGTCACCTTTAGGAGGAACTTCATCATGAAAGTGTGAAATGACGAGCATCATAAAGACACAGCATGGGTCTTACCGAGTCTTCCATGCTGCTTGTAAAGCACCTTTTGATCCAGCAGTGGGTGTGCAGTCAGCTCCTCGGCCCACTCTTCTTCAGCGTCCATGTTCCGCCTCCTGCCGACAGAGGCACATTACCCACAACCAGGCGGCCCGTCATCTCCGGCAGGCCGAGCGGCGCTTCAGCTCCATCGGACAAGCATGGCTTCATGGCCTCGCTACTTGGACCGACTAGCATCAGCAGCTAGCTTAGCCGCTAAGTGCGAAGTTAACACAGCTAGTTAGCTGACCTTGAGTCATGCTCAGCTGGAGAAGTCTCAGACCTAAACGCTCCTGGAGGAAGGTTGATATAAACTAAAGCATACAGGCAGGAAGGAGCGACGTGGTTCATTAATGACGGGGGGGGTCACAAAGCTGAACGGAGAGCAGCGAGCTTAGCGCCGCTCATTAGCGGGTCGCAGCGGGGAGACGTCACGGTTGTCCGCTGGCTCATCTGCGGACTGACGTTACTGTCAAACCCCACAGTGGGTTCATCCACACGGGGGTCCACAGACCTGCTGGCTGGGTTCGCTCCTCGGCCGCCAGCCCAGCAGCAGCATCACTATCTCACGCGCGAGCCCGAACCCCTGCCACAGCACGCGCGTTGAACTGCGGCTCGTGGAGGAGAAACGTTTCACCCTGAATTTGGTCTTACAGGAAACACATCGCCTATTAACCACATGTAAAACTGCAATAAAAGTATGCTATAAGCTTAAAAATGGTTCGTGTTTGTACTAACTAACATCATGTAAACGTAATGGAAGAATTACAGTTAGATACAAGTATTTTACACGTGTTCAATTATTCACCAAATACACTTATGTACACACAAGACCTGTGTCTCCGTGTGGGAGAGATGAGTCAGTTCACCAAGAAATTAAAGCTAAATGTATTATTCATCCGATACGGTGAGAATTGGTTTTAACTGTTAATTGTTGCAGGTGACCAGATTTTCTGACAGTGCCCTAAGGTAGGGGTGTCCAAAGTCGGTCCTCAAAGGGTACTGTCCTGCAGGTGTTCGATGCATTTCCAACACACCTGGCTGCTATTCAATGGATCCAACAGCCAATGAAGTTCTGCACAATGACTGATTCGTTTGAGTCAGGTGTGTTGGAGCAGGGATGCATAGAAACCCTGCAGGATTGTTGCCATTGAGGAGTGGAGCTGGACACCCCTACTTTTAACCATTTAACAGGCAATTTGTTTTCTTTCATTTTCAGCATAAAACTTTTTTTTATTTTATTTTATGTATCAACAGAATGGAGGTCTTAGAACAAACCAGAAGGACAATTTTAGGTTAAAATGTGTAATTTCAAGGTTTTTCATCGAGTGCCCTATAAAGGGTTAAGGTGTGCTTGAGGTTTTTTGTATGGAAGCCCAGAGTGTTCATGTTTGATTTTTTTTTGGAGATGGCAATGATTCTTTTCTCAAAATAACCAAATTATCCCAAGATAATTAGATAATTATTCATAAATTGTGATCATTTTATGATCTAAAAAAAGTTTAAGTTGGGTTACAATCAGTGATCATTTCAAGAAAAAAGATAATGAGATAAAATAACTTATGTTCATGATCTCAAGATAATGGCATTGAAAATAAATAATTTCAAGAATTTTCTACTTCAGCTTCCATACATATTAAAAAAAAATAAAATTAAAATGCTACCCCGAGAAAATAATAATGGTTCTGATATCTTGACAGAAAACATCTTTTTTATAGTATAGGGTGTTTAACTCTATCTCAAGACTGAATTGTAAGAAATGTTCAAACATGATAACAAAATAAAAAGAAATCAGCAAGTTGTGATTATGAAAACGAAGTTTTCCCTTGTCTGACTGTAGAAGATGGTACTTAACAGTTTAGATTCAGGTTTAAGCAGGTTAAAAGCAAAGACATCATTTATATTTGTAACAAATAAAAGTATCAAAGAATGTTCAGGAGGAAAAAGAACTTTACATATACTCATAACAGAATCAAAGTGGTCATGTGACTCCATCTCCATACAGAAATGAAGCACTCATAGAATTAGAAGTACATTTGCTTTGCTTTGATACAGCTATGGAAAGCTTCAAATATATGTCTTTTCAGGTACAAAATTCCACATCAGTCTAAGATTTGAGCTTAAAATTCATGCAGCAAAGTATCATTTTCAACCTACAGTGAGAAAATAAAATCTTATCATTTTTCACAAGTAAATCATGAAAGTATTTTTGCACGGAGACAAAACAGAGCTGAGGTCAGATTTAACAGCCACTCAGCATGAAAAGAGTAGACATTTTTTAAAAAGGTCAATATTTCACAAAATACAAACAGAAAACATCACAGTGTATCTTCACACCAGCTGTTGACTGATTTACTCACATGTGTGTGTTTGAAGAGGTGCAATTCGTTGATGTTAGCCGCAGCAGTTGTGCCCAAAACCAAGAATCTCAGAGCTGATCTGGAGTCTGATTTTTTTCCCCTCGCTGCTGCTTCTTCACCTTCATCTTCTCGTGTTTAATTGGATGTCCGGGCCTTGGTATCCTGGTAACTCACCAAACCACTGATGTCACAGCTCCTCATAATGAAGTGTGTCTGGTTGTTTCTGTCAATAAGCAGGCGAAGAGATTCACAGGACATAAGCCTCACAGCGAAGGCCACATCAGCAGTGATGTGATGTAAAGTGATGAGAAAATACTCGCCTTCTTTAGCTCTAAAATGATTTTATCATAACTTTAAACTGTAATTATATTATCCAGTTCATCTTAGTTCCTGACTTTTGTTTTCTACAGTTGCTTTAATTTGCATCAGAGCAAAAAGGAAGTTAATTGAATAAAACAGTGCTTTTAATAAATTAGTACAGGAGAAATTTTCTGTATTATGTACACAACACTGATCCGACCCCATAAGCAAAACTAGGGTTTCTATAACCCCAAGCAAAACTTTCCTACCAATGCTTGACCCAGTAGTGATCAATTAACTTTTGATGAAGGTTTCCCCAGGAGTCTTTTTTTTTTTTTTTTTTTTTTTTTTTTGTGGTTTTACAGTTGTTGATGATGAATCGTAATTATTCACCAACTGTGTGTTTTTTGTCTTTTTTTTTTTTTTAAAAACACACATTTGTTTAACCAGTTTTAGAGATAAACATTCTTTCCCCTAATGGAAACCATGTTACACTTCACATACAGCTGCTCTGATGGCTTTAGCACACATGATATCAGAATCAGCTCTGTTCACCAAATACATCAAGTATATACAATTTTGCCAGCAGTTGTTGTCTCTCTAGTAATAACATATTGATCAAATAAAGAATAAAATTATTCATCATTATGAATATAATGACACCATCCAAAATGGCTGCACATACCTTCTGTGTTTGTTTGTTCTTTGATCCAGGTCTAATTTTCTTCTTCATTTTAATGAACTGAGTGTGTGTAGAATGCTGCTATTGTAATTTGATGATCAAGACTTGCATTTTAATGAGCTCCAAATACAGTGCTGTATGATTAATGTTTGGTTTAACCTGTTTCTTACTGGGCTATCACTGCTAGTATTAGCATTAGCCTCAGCCTCAGGTACCTACTAGCAACTCAAGCAGTTTCAGCTTTAGTGTATACTCTTGCCACCACTAGCAGCACCATCCCTGGACTCTGTTGCAAAAAAAACTGCCAAAGGTTTCAGCCTTGACCTTCACTATTAAGCACCATTTGCAGCCCCTGCCTTGATCTTCAGAGCTAACACCATCAGCAGTTTGCGCCTTGGGCTTTATGCTGCATTCGATTCAAAAGTGGAAAGTTCCCAGTTGGAAACAGCTCAAAAAGTTGGAGCAGACCCACCTACTCCCAGTTTACCTGGTAAAGAAGGCTACCGAACAAAGTAAAAGTGAGTGAAACCAAGTGTAAACATACATTTATATCTAAATGTACTTGTTTATCTGTACATAAATTAGAGTTAAAGGTAGTCCTTTGTAACTTCCATGCAGAGATGGATGTAGTTGGTTATAGTTTGATTGGATGTAGTTTCTGCTAACATTAGGAACTGTTGCTAACGTGTTTAGCCTCTAAAATAACTCTGAAAGTGATTAATTCAAATGGAAAAAAATTAAACAATCTTGACCCATTCTGGACTGGAATTTGTTCAGTATGTGAACACTTTAATGACAATCTGTTTTAAGTATTGTATGCACTAAGTCAATTCAGTACTGTCCTTTTTTTCAAGTCTGTTTGGAGGAGAACATGGCCATGGTCTTGGACAAAGAAAAGACAAGATTGTATGACTTGAATAACTGGATTCATAAAAGTACACCCCCAGCCCTTCTTGAAGATATTTGTTCCAGTGCCCAAACTGTGCATTAAGTTAAGTCTAACTATATATATAGTTAGACTATCAACATTATGCACCAGCTCAGGTCCTTTCCCCACCAGAGAGGTGACATTACACATTTGTGGAGCTAATCCCTGCGGCTGAGTATTGGAACTGCCAGGGTTCCTGGCTTCGGCTGCTGTTTCGCATGACACTTGACTCCTACAGCGAGTGTCAACAGGAGCAATGAAGTTCTAGACTTGAAAAGTGGATGGTGCTCCCAATGAAAGCTGATGCTAGAACAGCTGATGGTGCTAGCAGTAATGCTGTGTTTGATTTGACTTGGAGGTCGGAAGTCAGAAACTAGAGTAAACTTTGTTGCAGAAAATCTTTCATAGTCAGATTTAGATCACATTTAGTTAAATGAATTTAGAAAAGATCTAGTTTGTTTTATAGCACATACATGGTCATTGTCCTGGTATATGATGATATGTGGTCATCTGATGTATTTTGAGGTTTTTTTGTTTTTATAAATTTAATGACACTATTTCCCTCGACTGCCCAGCTTAATGAAATATTTCAGCTTCAGGTGCTGATGGAGTAAAAATCAAACAAAGCTCCCCCAGTTCTTTCTGTGTTTGTGGTTACAGCTCTCAGGAACAGTTTAATTAAGATCATCTCAGGAGGCCTGAGGCAGCAGGAAAAGCCACTTGGCAAACTCAGCTTGATTGGTCTGGTTCATGTTTTAAGGCTTGTGTCATGGGAGAAACCAAGCACTCTTTGTTAGCATTAATCTGTTATGTAGCCAAGACTGACAATGGTCATCCTTCAGTTTACAAATCCATCCTGTTCCAGTGGCCTCTCCACTTTCTATCTGTCAGATCTGAAACGAGGTTATCGTACATCCTTCTTTACAGGTAAACATTAGACATAAATTTAATTCCTCCACGAAACAAATGTTTTTCTGACTGTATAAGTCTGATTTGACATTTTGTCCAGCTTCATTCACCACAGTGATGGGTCTTCCAGCTGTTATCATAGATTCAACCTGGTTCTTTTTGGTTTCACAATTCTTTGTTCATTTAGAATCACTCAAGTTTCTCTCTCTTTTCTTAGCATAATTTTATAGTTATGAAAGTTTTTTTTTTTTTGTGAAAGAAAGAATTTCTTATTCATTGTTTTTTTTTTTTTTATAAAAGGGATATTTTTATATTTTTTGTTTAGTATGTTAATTAAACTTTCAAATGCACAACTGAACGCAGGACCACTCCAACCAAAACTGTAAAATTAAGTTAGAACATTATGACATTTTGGTGACAAACATTTTCAATTAATAAATTCTGCCATCAGATCTTCAGTCTACAATACCTTTTAAATGCAGTCAGATTGTAATGTTGTTCACAACAAAAGAAATAAAGGACAGAGACAATGAACTAGCTTCTTGTGTTTGGTACCTAAATACCATCGACATCATATAGATACAGACGCCTCATTGTATGTTGGAGAGTGAACCAGCGTCGCTGCCATATTGGACGGGTCTCCGCTTTCAAGTCTTGCTGCAGAGTCAACGTAGTTCCCCCACATAACTGTTTTCTGTATATATTACACACAAACAAAACACTTTTCTATAATGCTAACACAGTGATTAATCTACTAAATGCAAATGATAAATTTTACTCCTATGGGGTGTTTATGGAAAAATATTTTAATGTTTAGCAAAAAGAGTTTTATATGGTAGCATAATTACCTCTACCAAAGAGGTTAAGTTTTTACCAGCTTTATTTGTTTGTCTGTTTGTGTTCAAGATAACTTAAAAAACTATGGATGGATTTTCATGAAATTTTTAGGGCTTGTTGGAAATGTGAAAAGGAAAAACTGATTTAATTTTTGTGGTGATCCGGATTACCGTTTGGATCCAGGAACTTTTTAAAGGCCTTGGCGGAGGTTTACGTTCTGCGAGTGTTTTTCTGGGTAACTTCCGAATTGCGCAGTTTTGATACAACACTTAATATTCAGACTTTGTACAACTGTATCTCTATATTTATAAATTAATAAATGTAAAAAAGAAAGATTCAACCGTAGTCAAAAGAAAACAAGCAATTATTCCCGTATTTTGTTCAGCATATAGTTGCAATAACCGTAAAAATATTGAAACCAGATCGTGTGGAATTACATTTCACAAGGTTGAATAATAATTGATTTGACCAGATGAAAATAGATAGAAAAATCCAAATGGATCAATAAACAATCAAACATGTTTGTATCAAATTCATTTAAACATTTACTTATATTGTAGCTACTTTATGTCTAAGTTAGATTGCATTATAACAAAATATTTTAGCATAAAAGCATGTCGTTTTTAATGTTTTACAGTGATCTGTATCGTAAAAATATTTCTGCCCTTTGTAACAAATCAAACTGTGAGAAAAATCAGGTAGAAATTTCGTGAAATTATTGTTGTGGTTGGATCTACACCTTACAAATAAATGGATTGGAGGCGGATGGGAGACCCATCCAAGATTGCGGCGCTGTGAGACACTTAATATTCAGGAAAAACTGAATATTATCTCCCATTGGAGGCGGATGGGAGACCCATCCAAGATTGCGGCGCTGTGAGACGTCAGCTCGTATAGACAGCGTGTGACAATGCGGCGTCTATGTATATGCCTAAATACATCATTCATCAATATCATGTCTGCTGTTACATTGACCTGTTCAGTCATAGAGCCACCTGATGATTAAGTTCTTCTACACTGTTCTTTTAACAACACCATGTCTGCATATTGACAAATAACTATTGCACTAAGTTTTATTTATAGAATCTGGTGGGCCAGATATTTTTGTCTGTGGGTCGATTTTGACCCACGAGCCACCAGTTTCCAACCACTGGTCTATACTAGGAGAAGAGCTGGAGGTGGTGGGGGGATACAAGTGCCAGGAGTTAGGTTAAAAAAAAAAAGTCTCCTAGAAATGTAACACAGAAGTATCTATGAGAAAGGACAAAGCAGACTACCTGTTCCGGAAGTTGAGATCATTTAATGTCTGCATCTCAAAAGTACACTGAACTTTGCAGTCATCTGCTGGGCCAGTAGCATCAAAGAGACTGAACAAAATGACCTAGCAGGTTGGTTCTGTGCTGGGGAGAACTCTGGAGTTGCTGAAGCTAATTGTCCAGGGACAAATCCTGCACAAGCTGTTGAACATAATGGCCGATTCTTATCATCCTCGACACAACACAGTGAAGAAACATCAGTGTGTTTGGTGTGAGACTTTGTCAAATCCAATGCAAGATGGAAAAGTTCCAGAGATCATACCTTCCATCAGTCATCATCCACCAGAACAAAGCACTGTATTCTTCTAATTAATTATTATTATTGTTTTTATTACAAAAAGAAACAAACAATCCTACAACATTTTATTTTCTCTCTGGAATAAACAAAGCATTTTTCACTGATACAACCAGCTTTAGCATCTGTCATTATTTTATTACCCTGTTATAGATAGTAGAGGAGACACTATCTTTGTTTCAACAAAATGATATACATAAACATACTTCATACATATTTCAGGATCCTGAAAGAGGGAGAAACATGTTCTTAAACGAAAAAAAGTTGTAATACTTGTAAGATTTTATCTAAATCTATTTATTTGTTACAGCAATGTGATTGATTGTAAATGTAAGCTAACATAAAAAAGTCATTTCCATCTGAAAGAAATGTCAGAAAAAAGTATCTTTTTGGTCTATCTGAAATGTTTTTCAAAGAGTGGGTTGCTATCCTTCAGTTTGCTGGGGATGGGGAGCTTCTTTTTCAGGGCCAGTGTAGAGTTGACCTGCTCGGCCAACAGCAGGCTGTGCCACTGAGCGACTGGGCGCCGCGGATTGGACAGCATGTCAGCCCAGTGTCTCAGCTGGTTACCTGTAGCGTCACAACCTAGGAACACCTTCCCAATGGCATCATTTCGGGTCATGGTGTCATGGTCCCACACCGAGATCACCAGGTTTACCCTCTGACAACAAGAGCAACAAGACCACACTGGTTTAGACTTATTTTTAATGGAAAAGGAAAATAATTAAATAACTAGAGCCTAATGAGATGGGTGTACTGGTGTTAGCTTTTAGGAGTTTAGAGATGTGTTGCCACACAGAAACTTTAGTTTGTAAAAATGATTTTAAGACAATCTTCAGAGCTAATTAAAAAGTACATGAATAATTACTGATGAGGTCAAACTTTTCTTTCAGATAAATCTGATAGTTAGGTCAGGCTTGGTGACCCATATCCATCCCTTTTATTCTTTTGCAATAGCCTGAGGCTGCTGAGGCGCTAGCTAAGCTCCTCTCTACTGTCTTTACTCAGTCAGTCAGTGCTTCCATCCTAGCAGAAGGATATATACATATATATATATATATATATATATATATATATATATATATATATATATATATATATATATATATATATTTATATGTATACATATATATATATATATATATATATATGTGTATATATATATATATATATATATATATATATATATATATATATATAGAGAGAGAGAGAGAGAGAGAGAGAGAGAGAGATGTGATCAGTAACTGTGTTTCCATTACATTTTTTCACAAAATAAAAGCAATTTTTGTAAGTTTCGACAAACAACTATTGCAATTTGCGACTATTTCCATTGAATAGTGTTTAGCACATTAGCCTCAAGTCTCGTAAAATCTCGCTCCTTTATGCAAGCTCGCCACGTAACCTTATTTTGGGGTTTTCTATTTGCTTAAGAGAATTTGCTTTGGCTTTTTTAAGCCTTTCTCCCTCATTTTCTTTTCCATAAGTCTGAATTTTACTGTTGTTTGTTTCATACCACGCCATCTTGACTGAAAATGCACTGGTCATGATCCCACGTCATGTCTGGGAACACGTAAATGTAAAAGTAGTGTTTCCATAACACTTTTTGATATGTTTCTATATCGAAACGTCTGAAAAACCACCTCATGAGAGCCTAAAAACTTTTTAGCGATATCTGAGACATTTTTTTAAAAAATGTAGATGTTTCCATTTTTTATTGCGTTTTTATTGCATAATATAGTTTCTGTGCAATTCTAGGTGTAATGGAAACGTACCTACTGTGTCCGCTCAAAAGATATGTAAACATCACAGCAAATTTCTTTCCAATCTGTACTAAAAACCTGGATGAGCTCCTTTGCCATTTGAAATCGCCCAATTGAATGTCTTGATACCCTGAAACAGGGTACTTCGTGAACATCTCAGGGTGCATGGTCTCAGATATTTTAAACAGATTGTAAACACATTTTAAACGGTCAGATTTTTGGCCACACCACAACACTGAGACAGTTCTTGTGAAGGTCCTCAACCACTTGGACAAAGAAAGCAGTAACTTTTCAGTCTTGATACCACTGGATCCACCAGAACATCTTACTAAACTAGGTGGAAACTGGCACATGAATGGGGCTGGACTGTTTAACATCTACATGCTCTCACTTACTAAAATTATAGCAAACAACCAAATATGCTTCAATAATTATGTTGACGCCATTATTTACATAATCATCTCACCAGGAGACTATAGATGCTTAAATATGTTATATTTACAGGGTTATAAATGGCGGGAAAATACTCACCTGTATTTGATCAAACGACACATCAAAGGTAAAAGACTCGTTAAAATAAGGATTCAGTGTTTTCTTTTTAATAGATGTCTTCCTTTTCTTCCATTTCCTCTTGTCCAGAGCCAGCTGCACCTTCACGTATGGATCTACAAACACAAAGCAGATGAAAACTGCAAAACTTGTTTCTTTCCTGCTCTACTACCTGTGTAGCCTTTACACATTACAGCCTTTTATCTGGTTGTAAGAAATTATTAACTGCTACTTCTGTGGTGTAATCCAGGTTCTGACCTGAGCTTCCTCCGAAGTCCATGCTCTTCAGGTTTTTGGCTTCCAGGATCACCACTGTCAGTTTGCTGGCAGTGGGAACATAACGCAGGGAGAAACAGATGTCCCCCAAGTTTTCCTCCTGTGAAACACACAAATGAAAAATTTGCACTTTGTTCATCACACCCTGTTTAACATACAGTTAGCTCAGAAAGCAGCGAGATCCTGACAACTCTCAGACTTCCTTTCTGTTCCAAATAAAATAAAATCTGAAATCTGTTGTAACAGCATCATGCTGACTGAAAAACTGTAACCTCATCCTTTAATACAGGAAAGGATTAAACTAATGATACACACAGTCAAAAAATTCTGGAAACAGTTTTTGCTGACGCAACTTTCTGCTGCATTCTGACAGTAAAATACCTCATATTTGGTGGGCTCGGCCAGGTCCTGCCACTCCTCTATGACATGGTTCCAGTCCACGCTGCTGAGCTGCATCCTGTGCTCGCCAATGATGTCGTGTTTGGTGAATCGGTTGAAGTCAAAAACTTTCATAACCACTGTTGACTTCAGGAGGGAGGACTTGGAAATCTGGAAATGCATGTTTATAAATGTTTCTAAAACCTCACACGCACAATTCTTTATGTCATTAATTAATTTAAATTCTTGATCGCTTTGTCCAAGTAAAGTTCGTGGGGAAGCTGGACCACCCCAGGAACCACTGGGCAAGAGGCAAGGCCAAATCGACATATATTTACATGAAATCATTGCAGATATTTATTGGGGTTTCTGCACAACTCCAGTTCAAAAATGGTTGAGACAGTTGTTTAAAATCTAAATAAAAACCAGATGGCTATCACTTCCAAATCTTATCAACCTATATTTTATTTCCAATACAACATAAACAACTTGTGAGACATTTTACCATTTTATAAAATAAATTTGCTTATTTGGGATTAGATAGCAGCAACACAGCTGTAAAAGTTGAAGCATGAGCAGCAAAAGCCTGGAAAAGTATTGGATTCAAATAAAAAAGAAACTAGAGGATCGTTTGGCCCCTAATTAGAGTGACTGGCAACAGGTCAGTCACATGACTGGGTATTGAAGGAGCATTTCAGATAGGCAGAGTCTCTCAGAAATAAAGATGGAGGGGCTCACCAGTCTGAAACGAAGTGAGCCAAAACATTTTGGCACAATTTCAGAAATATGTTTCTCAACCTAAAATTGTGAATATTTTGTAGACTGCATCATTTACCATTTAATTTACCATTTAACATTTATCATTTACCATTGAATTTCCCTTTGGGGATTAATAAAGTATTTTTCATTCATTCATTCATACATTGTATAATATAACTGAATCTGTAATGCTGCCACAGCATTAGTGAATAGCGCCATCTAGGTAATGGCTGTATTGATTCACTTATGTCATGCAGACAATCTCGCTTTCAGGGAAGGCCTTGAAGAATTCAGCAAGACAATGCTAAAGCACATATTGTCTGGGTGCTGAACTGGCCCGGTTTCAGTCCAACGCTTTCACCAGTAGAAAACATTTTGAATATCATGACATTAAAAATTAACCCCGAACGTCCAGGACTGTTAAACAGCTAGAATCCTGCATTTGACCAGAATGGAACAACGTTCATGTCCTAAATCTCCAGAAACTGGTCTCTTTACTTCCCAGATGTTTCCAGAAAGTTGTTGAAAGAGGAGATGTTACACAATGCTAAACATTCCCTGGAATACTTTTTACAGATGTGTTGCAGTGATCAGATTCAAAATGAGCCCATATTTTTACATGAAATGATAAAATGTGCCCTGTGATGGACTGACCAGGATGTACCCTACCTCTCACCCAAAGGCTGCTGGGATAGGCTCCAGCTTTCCCACGACCCTTAATCGGACTAAGCGGTTTCAGAAAATAAAAACATGAATTAATGATAAAATGTCTCAATTTCAGAATCTAGTACGTTCTGATGGGAATTAAATAAGGGAAAATAAGATTTGTTAATAACTTCTGTTTTTATTATATTTATTTGGTGTCTAAACTTTGAACTAGAGTTCATCATCATCATCATCATCATCATCATCTTCGTGCCGCTTATTGGGTCGCGGGGGCAGCCTTAGCAGGGAAGCCCAGACTTCCCTCTCCCCAGCCACATTTGCCAACTCTGCGGGGGGGATCCCGAGGCGTTCCCAGGCCAGCCGAGAGATATAATCCCTCCAGCGTGTCCTGGGTCTTCCCCGGGGTCTCATCCCAGAGGGACGTGCTTGAACACCTCACCAGGGAGGCGTCCAGGAGGCATCCTGACCAGATGCCCGAGCCACCTCAACTGGTTCCTCTCGATGCGGAGGAGCAGCGGCTCTACGCTGAGCCCCTCCCGGATGACCGAGCTCCTCACCCTATCTCTAAGGTAGAGCCCAGCCACCCTGCGGAGGAAACTCATTTCAGCCACCTGTATACGAGATCTCATTCTTTCGGCACGACCCACAGCTCATGACCATAGATGAGGGTAGGAATGTAGATTGACTAGTAAATCGAGAGCTTCACTGTCTGGCTCAGCTCCTTCTTCACCACGACAGACCGGCGTAGAGTCCGCATTACTGCAGACGCCGCACCGATCCGTCTGTCGATCTCGCGCTCCATTGTTCCCTCACTCGTGAACAAGACCTCGAGATATTTAAACTCCTCCACTTGAGGCAGGACCTCACTCCCGACCCGGAGAGGGCAATCCACCCTATTCCGGCTGAGGACCATGGTCTCAGATTTGGAGGTGCTGATTCTCATCCCGGCTGCTTCACACCCGGCCGCAAATCGCTCAGGCGAGAGAGCTGGAGATCACGACCAGATGAAGCCAACAGGACCACATCATATGCAAAATGCAGGGACCCAATCCTGAGGCCACCAAGTCGGATCCCCTCAACACCTCGGCTGCGCCTAGAAATTCTGTCCATATAAGTTATGAACAGAATCGGTGACAAAGGGCAGCCTTGGCGGAGTCCAACCCTCACCGGAAACAAATCCGACTTACTACCGGCAATGCGAACCAAGCTCTGACACCTGTTGTACAGGGACCGGACAGCTCACACAAGGGGGTCCGGTACCCCATACTCCTGGAGTACCCCCCACAGGAGCCCCCGGGGGACACAGTCGAATGTCTTCTCCAGGTCCACAAAGCACATGTAGACTGGTTGGGCAAACTCCCATGTCCCCTCCAGGACCCCAAAGAGGGTAAAGGGCTGGTCCACTGTCCGTGACCAGGACGAAAACCACACTGCTCCTCCTCAATCCGGGATTCGACTATCCGGTGGACCCTCCTCTCCAGGACCCCTGAATAGACCTTCCCAGGGAGGCTGAGGAGTGTGATTCCCCTGTAATTGGAACACACCACCCCAGTCTGCCAATCCAGCAGTACTGCCCCCGATGTCCACGCGATGCTGCAGAGGCGTGTCAGCCAGGACAGCCCCACAGCATCCAGAGCCTTAAGGAACTCCGGGCGGATCTCATCCCCCCCTGGGGCCTTGCCGCCAAGGAGCTTTTTGACCACCTCAGCGACTTCAGCCCCAGAGATAGGAGAGTCCACCCCTGAGTACCCCAGCTCTGCTTCCTCATCAGAAGACGTGTTGGTAGGATTGAGGAGGTCTTCGAAGTATTCCCTCCACCGACCCACAACGTCCCGAGTTGAGGTCAGCAGCTCCCCACCTCCACTGTACACAGTATTGATGGAGCCCTGCTTCCCCCTCCTGAGCCGCCGGATGGTGAACCAGAATCTCCTCGAAGCCGTCCGGAAGTCTTTCTCCATGGCCTCGCCGAACTCCTCCCATGCCCGAGTTTTTGCCTCGGCAACAGCCGAAGCCGCCCGCCGCTTAGCCCGTCGGTACCCATCAGCTGCCTCCAGAGTCCCACAGGCCAAGAAGGCCCGATTGGACTCCTTCTTCAGCTTGACAGCATCCCTCACTGCCGGTGTCCACCAACGAGTCCTGGGATTACCACCATGACAGGCACCAGAGACCTTACAGCCACAGCTCCGGCTAGCCGCCTCAGCAGTAGAGGCACGGAACACAGCCCATTCGGACTCAATGTCCCCCGCCTCACCCGGGACATGTTCGAAGCTCTGCTGAAGGTGGGAGTTGAAGCTCGCTCTGACAGGGGACTCAGCCAGACGTTCCCAGCAGACCCTCACAACATGTTTGGGCCTGCCAGATCTGACCGGCTTCCTCCCCCACCATCTGAGCCAACTCACCACCAGGTGGTGATCAGTTGACAGCTCCGCCCCCCTCTTCACCCAAGTGTCCAAGGCATGTGGCCGCAGGTCCGACGATACGACTACAAAATCGATCATCGAACTGTGGCCCAGGGAATCCTGATGCCAGGTGTACATATGGACACTCTTATGTTGGAACATGGTGTTCATTATGGACAATCCATGACGAGCACAGAAGTCCAATAACAAAACACTATTTGGGTTCAGAGTTGTACCCAAATTATGCTGGAACACAAATAAAGTACTGTATATCTCTATCATGCAACTTTATGGCCTTATTTTCATATTCAGTAGCACAAATCACCAGTTCAAAATTTCCATATTAACATCCTAATATCACTGTAGATCAGATTGGCAATGAAGGTGTAGGTGAAGATGGAGCAATGAGATTTTAACAAAGGACCTAAGTGTCATGATTTTTCCCAGTCATCCCTGAAGGCACCCTCCTGTGCTGATGAGCTGATGATTACCACCTGTGCCTCCTTCTATTTAAGCAGCGGGCCCAGGATTGTTGATTGCCAGATCGTCAGATTCTCTCTGTTTGCTTCCAGCCTTCTGTGAACTCAAGATTACCCTGTATTCCTGCCCTGTTTCCCCTTCTCCCAAGAACCTGCCTGCCCAGAGTTTTTCCCTTGCCTCTTCCCCTCACATTACTACTTGGTGTATGGACCTTAGACTGGACTTTGGACTTGGATTTTGGATTCTGGACAAACCCCCAATAACCTCGGGTGAGAGGAACTCCCTTTCTTCCTTCTTGGGCATTTTTCCCTGGAATTGGATTCTCCCTGTGTGCCATCGTTCACTAACCCTCCTGTCATCACCAGCAGGACACAGTTGGGGTCCTCAAGGAGGACTTCAAGCCGTCCTTGCCGTAGCCTCCTGCTTCCTTGTCCCCCGTTATTGTCAATAAAATCTGTAACCAGTCCTGAGGTCTTCTGTGTCCTTTGGGTCCCATCTCCTGTGCCGTTACACTAAGGTTTGGACCAGTGATGGTGGCCTGCTCCCGAAACTGGATTTTTAACTTGATTTGAACGGTGCCACGAGAGCAGTGGAGGCAGCTGAAGACCCAGAAACCTTCACTCATCTCCATGGAGAGTGTTGCTTTGCCAAAAGTTATTACATTATGGGTGTGTTTGAGCCATACTGGACAAAAAAGTCTAAACTAGAAACCTGAATTGCCGATCAGATCAACGGCTAAGTTAAAACGCTGTTTCTATAATGAACAGGTTATGTCTCGTCTCTGTACCTGGAAGGTGAACTGCTCATTGAAAACAGGATTCAGTGTGTTTTTGAACACTTTGGTTTCGTATGTTTTGGACTTTCCGGGGAGGATGTAGACTTTGACGTATGGGTCGGAGCTCCTTCCCAGGTCCATGGCTTTCAGGCTGTCTGCTTGTTTGATCCCGACTGTGAGCTGGAAGGACCAAAGACAACAGAACTGACTCATTTCCAGCAGTTAGACCGATTCGTCGAGCCCTGATGAGGAATTAAAATGATTTGCAAGTTTAAAACCGCTCTAGTTAACCTAGACAGCAACCACATTTGGGGCACTTTAGGCAGATATTGGCCAGTTGTGGCTCACATCTGGAGCCGTAAACAGTAAAGAAGTGTAAATGTTATCACCTCAGACTGAGGAGTGTTGTATTCCAGAGAATAGAGTAGCTTTCCTCTCCGCTGTTTGGTGGAGCCATAGTCAGCATCGCCCACATCTGGCTGCACCTGTCAGGAGTTCAGAAGAACATGAGCTTGGGCCATTCATGCACACAGCAACACCAGTCCAATCACTACAAAGGTGCCACAAGCATAATCTGATTCTTCCAGTTGTAGCAGAAACACACTGAATGTAGGATTAATTGACTTCCCTACAACACAGCTGTAGCTAGCAGAACTTCCCCAGTCAGGGTGGAAAACAGTCCTGGACTGATTCTAAATAAACTAAGCCGACCTGCTGAAGGAACATCCGAGATGCTCAGATGATCCGTGGTTTGTTCTTCTCCACCATTCATTCATCATCCTAAACGCTTGATCCAATGAAGGGTCGCAGGGAAGCTGGAGCCTATCCCTGCAGTCTTTGGGCAAAAGACAGGGAACACCCTGGACAGCTCGCCAGTCCATCGCAGGGCCACACAGAGACGAACAATGACTCACGCTCACTCCTAGGGGCAATTTTTAGTAACCAATTAACCAAACATGCATGTCTTTGGATGGTTGAAGGAAGCCAGAGTACCCGGAGAGAACACACACATACATGGGGAGAACATGCAACAGAAAGGCCACTGTTTGATCCACGTCCCTAGCTGAGGATAGAACCAGCAACCTTCTTGCTGTGAGGCCACAGTGCTAACCACTATGCCACCGTGCAGCCCCTCTCCACGATTCCCATCAGTGAAACTAATGGATTCCTCAGGGTTTTATCTTTTAAGTTAATTTTTCTATTCTATTCTATTCTATTCTATTCTACAGTCATTTAGCAGACACTTTATCCAAAGCGACTTACATATGAGTGAGAACAACACAAGCACAAAATCAAACAGTAGAGGACATCGTAGGAAGGAGCTAGTGGACTGTCCAGTTGGACGCAGGTCCTTCCATGAAGTGCTAAATGCCTTTTTTTTTTTTTACTTCACCCTTCCTACCCCATAATATCACCGACGTTAAAGTACAAAGAATTAATACCATAATGTTTGTTGCAAAGAACTGGGCTAAGTTCTCTAACTTTCCAACAAATATAGCTATACTACATATAGCTATACACTTTTATTTATTTATTAATTCAATGCTGTTAGAAATCTGCCTTTTAACCATTTATTCTCTGATCACAGACATCCCAGAGTACATATTTTAAGTATTAGTTGTTTAAAAAAGGTATTGATTCTGAAAGCTTAGCTTTTGTGGATCTCACCAGAGCTGTGGTTGTTTTTCCATCCACAGCCTTCAGATTGATCTGCTCTGTCTTCTGCCTCCTCTTCTTCCCTTTGCAACAGCACTTGATGCAGATACACAGACAGCAGAGCAGAATCAGCAGACCAGCAGCAACCAAGATGACGTAGATCGCCCATCGTGGCACTGTAAAAGAGGAGATGGTTAGCTATGTCGGATCCTCACATGCTCCTGCAGAACTGCTTCAACCCCGACAGAAATTGGCTTTTGTGGACTCATTTCTAAAACAGACAATGATAAAGGGAATAAAACAAATTTGTTCTGGTTCCATTTTATCGTTCCAACGCACATTTAACATGATGGGAAAAAAACTTCCATCACGGTCAACCTCCACCCATCTCTCCATTTTCTTAGCCGCTTAGTCCAATCAAGGGTCCTCGGGAAGATGGAGCCTATTCCAGCAATCATTGGACAAGAAGCAGGGTACACCTTGGACAGGTTGCCAGTCCATCACAGGCAATCAAGCTCTTTATCTAATAACACTGATATAACCCCGAGCTCCTGAAAATGAGCTAAAATTCCTGGCTAAGGACATCCTGATGATGTGTGGGAACACTGTCTGCTGGATTTTCAACCTGAAATAGATACAAATATTTATAGTATGATATTTTCAGCAGAAGTTCATTTCTGCATATATTTATGGCAAATATTGTTTTTGAACCAAACTGCTCTGAATTAAAATTACACCAGCTGTCATTTAAAAGTTCTACAGCATGTGTTTATGGGTTAACACAGCAGTTGGTCAGCAGGTTTCAGCTTGTCCAATGTTTTTCAACCACTGTGCGGCGGCACACTGGTGTGCCGTGAGAAATCATCAGGTGCACCAGTGTGCCACAGAAGAGAGAGAGAGAGAAATGATCCAGTTTCACCTTACTGGTCTAAAAAGTAGCTCCGTCTTGATCCAAACAGGCCGAAGCCCAGATGAAGGATCATAAAAAGTTTTTTTTTGTTTATCTGATTTCTATTTAAGACACTGTGACAGAATGAACTTTAACCCTTTTTGGGGCAAGTGACTATTTTTGATCACTTTGTTTTCTTTCATATTCAGCATGAACCTTTTTTTTTTTTTTTTTTTAATTAATGTTACAACAGAATGAAGGTCTTGGTACATATCAGAAGGACAATTTTACGTTAAAATTTCTAATTTCAAGGTATTTCATTGAGTGCCATATTAAGGGTTAATAGGCTTTTTTTTTTTCTTTTTTTTTTTTTTTTTTTTTTTTCGGTTTGTGGTGTGCCTTGTGATTTTTTTTTTTCAGTAAAAAAAAAGTGTACCCTGGCTCAAAAAACTTTGAGATACACTGCCAACCCACTCTTTTTTTTCTTGCTAGCTTAATGCTGATTGGTGGTTCCTGCAAGGCTACATACACAGAGCATCAGCTTCAGTCCACTGAGTTCTCCCTTCCGCATCTTTTACAAACAAAAGGTCACTAAAGAGTAACATCTTACTATTTTCAGTGTCGATCCTCATAAACTTTTATTTTATTTTTGTAGCGTTTCCTTTCAACTATTTGTTGAAACTAATAATTTCTCCCCAACAGCTACCAAAAATAGAAAAAGAAAAACCTAGAAAATAGAATAATAAAATAAAATAGAAAAAGACTAGAAAGATATGTTACGACCCAGCGGTCTAGGGGTAATAAAACAAATGTGCTAGACTGAAAAGGGTATTGGGAAACTTTATTGTCCCACAGAAAAATGAAAAAAAAGGAATCAATCCAGGCCCATTTGGAAGTTCAGGGCAACCAAATCCTAAAACAGAAGTGGTTCTAAACACAAACACCTGTAAACTCAAGTCACTAAATAGTCAAAAACAGCAAAGATCAAAGGCTACACAAAAACCAACAATATGGTAGACAAGGCTGTAAAAGGCTTTGCAAAAACCAACCACCAAAAAACCCAGTCTCAACGGGGGAAAGTTGTAACCACTACACAGCTGCCCCTGAAGCAAGAACTTGGCGCTCTTTTATCCTGGATCGGAGAGGCGTCGAATCCTCATTGGAGCAGAGGTCAGCCACTCAGAGATTCAGACGACACCAGGTGATGTGGAGGATCCAATCCCAGCCAAGGGGAGGCCAGATGATGGTTTCCAGGCTGAATGAAAATGGGTTGATGGGGAATTGGGGGCAGCTGTAACAATGTAAGAACTGTCATATCAAGCATGTCCATACCGGAGGTATGCCTTTTGAGTCCTTAGAGATACTCACTAATTGTCCTTGCGTAAGACACTGAACCCTAAGTCGCCCCCCAATGTGCCTTTTGGGGTATATATGAACGTCGCTTTGGATTAAAGCGTCTGCTAAATGACTGTAGAATAGAATAGCATTTGTTCAGATTATTTTGTTACTGGTGAGTAAAACAATTATTATGATATTACTGTTTAAAACGTGGTTGTTTTCATATAGATGCCAACAATACCATGAAATGTCTTTTTTCAGTAACAATGACAAAAGTCTGTTGGCATTTTGTGATGTTCTCTGTGTTTTTTTTCTGGACTTAACGTTGAGAGCATCAGTATAACTTTATGACATCATGGATGGTCAAGTTGATCCAAAATTCATCTCCACATCTTTAAACAGGCGCAGATTAGTTAGAGCACATCCTCTCCCCCCATCTTTGTTTCTGTGCACAGACATTCTATCAAGTTTAGGATTTTAAAATTTAATTGTTTGTTTGTAAAAGACTTCATGGTTTAGACCACTGTTACTTAGCAGATACCTTATGCCAACTCCCACAATTTTTTTCAAAATGTGTAGTTTCTGATATTTAAATGTGCTTTATAAGTATATTTAGCTTGCTCTGCCTTTATATGTGGTGTTATATTTGTATATTAGTCAACAAGTTGTATCAGTAACTGTTGTTTTTCTCTCTTCTCCATGTCAGCATACTGATGCTGTGGGATTTAGCCCAGTTGTTAGCTGCTGTATCTCTGATCTGATGCTAATTCATGGTAAATGAACCATGATCCCCGCCCAGTTCCCCACACCCAACCAGCAGGAACACTTCTGGAAGATCATTATAAAAGCACATGGACATTTGAGGCTTCCTAATCTTCATCTTTACCAGACACAGTCCTTAAAACTACTGGATCCAGTTTATCTTTGTGCTCTCTGGTTTCCCAACAGAAAAGAAAAGTAAAAGAGCTGAAAGAAGCAATAAATGAGATGTAAACTTTACTCTTCAGAGTTTAAAAAGTCCAATCAGGCCTCAGAACAGATGGTTTCTGGAAGTGATGGGATCAGAACCAGAGGAAACCAGGTCAGAACAGATGACTTACATGGGATGTGGCTCAGAAGGTCAGGGCCGACGGAGGTGTAAGTGGGGGTGGTGGAGACGGGGCGACTGGTGGATGTGTCAGCTCCCATCCGGGATGCTGCGTTACGTATGGAAAAAGGAGACTTCGATGATCGATGGAGGGAAGGCATGATGATGAGGAGGATGAAGAGTTCTGAAGGGAAGAAATGTGAAAACAGCAACAGATCATGGAGACGTTTAAAAACATAAATGTATTTAAACTGTTTGTATTTATTATAGAAACTGAGTTATTAGTAAAATTTCTGTTTAGTTCAGACGAATGAATTAAATGACGATGAAAAGAAAGAAAGCGGCGACTTTGGAGACGCTTCTGGGTCCTGATTTTACTTCTACAGCCGTTCCTTTGATATTTCAGGTGTAAATTCTCACATGTCAGGAAGAATATGAGAGGTGATTGTTTAAAAAGATCGTTGTCACAGGAAACATTGTAGATTTTACAACTGCAAGCTGCAACACACTCTGGACTCAACAACGAAAGAGATTTTTCGACTTGTTTTTGTGAAATTTTGGTGAAATGTTTTGATGTTTTTATTCTATTTTACAGAAGTTTTATCTGTTAATTCAGCTGTTTTCTTTTGTTAAACCAGGAAGCTGATGAGGACCTCATTTGTCCCAACATCAGACTCTATAAAGGCTTTGATACAAGTCCATAAAGTACTTATGATCAGTTTCTTTTTTAAAGAAATGCAGAACTTCTTTTTACTTTGAGCACTAAGCCAGTAGAACTGATGCATCGATGTAGATCGACGTCATTTGATGAGTGCAGAAGTCACATGAACACATCCAGATGTTGTCAATTTTTTTTGTTCTTGTACCCGAACATCATCTCGTCTTCGTGACTCATGTTGTGTTCATCGCTTCAGAAGAAAAACTGGACCAAATGTCACCAATCAAGCTGATAGTTCCCTGTCAAACAAATGACTGGCAGCCAAGATAAATAAATAATCCTAGCTGGAAGCTGGTGTTTCCTCGTTGTGACAAATGAAATCTAAGAGCTGTGGGAGTCTGCTGACATGCCTGAGTGGAATTCCACCTGCAGTCTCCACCATGAACAAACAGCAGCCTGAAGTCTGATTCATACGCTGATAACACATCTCCTCCCTGTGCCCAACTTTCCACATCAGCAGCCTCACTATTCATTCTGTTCATGCAGGGAGGTGTTGATGTAAAACTGAATCCAACATGAACCTGAACCTCGTCCCGTCTGGAAGTTTCAACCTGGGAGTCAAGCTGCAAACCTCTGGATCTCATTTCTGACGGCATCTTCTATTAAACCCTTGTCTAAATAACCCAAATGAAAGCTGTAAGAGAAATATTTTACTCACTTCTGTGGACGTTTAGAGAAACACCATCATCTCCAAGCAGCCGAGACTTAAACCACATCCTCATCCTCACCACACACAAGAACACACATTCTGTCACAAGGAGCCCCTGGAGAGGAAGGAAGTTACGTCTCACGGGGGAATCGATGCAAGTTTTTCCCCAAAACAAGCCTCAGACTTTTTGATCAAAGAGAGGAAATGTCCCCTCCCTCTGTTTTCAGTGCAATCAGGGAAACACAACAACAGACAAAAACTGTGAAAGTGGTCGTGACAGCGCCCACGCTTCCTGCTCGGTTCCACAGCCACAGAAAAACCTCGGTGACAGATCCACAATCCACACAAAAACTGGATCCCTTAAAGGACTAAATCACTTTTTTATGTTTTTAACATGCATTTTCCGTACTGCCACAGAATTTCCAGATTTGACATGAAATGCTGCACAGAAAGATGATCAGTTTTCACATACTGTATAAGATATGATGTTAGCAGATTTAACTGCATTTCAGTCAAGCAGTTATTCATATTTATCTTGTATGCATCTTTTTACTTTCATCTTGAGAGCTTAATAATAGTTTAAAGCACGTTTTTAGGCTAATTAATAATCCACATGACACAAAAGGTTTAAATGAGCTTTTCTTTCACAGTTTTTTTTTTCTTTTAATGATCTCCGCCTCCAAATCTCTTTATGAGGAAACCAGTTCTCAGCTAAACTGAGAGGAAAACATTTTCTGGTCTCCATGTTGACCTCATATCAGCCATCTATGTCACAGACATAAAACTCTAATTTAGCTGGACTGAGGACTGATAATGAAAATGAAATATTTTTAAGTAATGCTGGTAGTGTCATGTGATTTATCTCCTGTTAATGCCCTGCCTTGTGTTTAAACCAGTTAACTCTCTTTGTTTTGAGGTGATAGGTTTGCCTTTTATTTACTGCCGCTCTTATGAACTTGGGTTTATTGCAGTGTTGAGGAGACGTTATGGATGTTAGGGAGGATGAAACATTAGCTGAACGTAAAAACATCTTTTTACTCCATTAATTCTGTCGTCACAGCTCAGTTGGCTGCTTCTTTTAGCTCATGGCTCTGGTCCCTCCTCTGTCCTGTCACTCTCATTCTTGGCCTCCACTTCATCTCCATCTCTTTCTAAAGCCTCATCAGAATTTTGCTCCTCCTCCTCGCTGTTCATCCACCAGCTTGTTTGCTTGTTCATGTCTCTGTTCACCTGAGATGATGCATCAGTGTATAACTGTCAATAGAAATGGCTTCAGAGTAAACAAAATGTGTTGTCTTTTATGTTAACTCTCATTTAAATGTTCTAATTTGAGCATGACTGTGAAATAATTTGATGTATGAAGCAAAATCTGTTGACTAAATAAATTATCCATCCACTTCATCAGGTCCAGCTGTTTGTTATCTACACAAATATCAAATCAACCAATCAAATGGCAGCAACTGAATGTATTTACTCATGTAGACATGGTCAGGATTGGATGCAGAAGTGCAAACTGAGCATCAGAATAAGGAAGAAAGGGGATTCAAGTGGCCTTGAATGCAGCATAGTCTGAAGAAGAGAAAATATCCACTGAGCTGCAGACGTCTGGACCAAAATGTCTTGTGGATGTCAGGGGTCAGAGGAGAACGGGCAACCTGGATGGAGATGATAGGAAGTTAAATATGCGCCGGTTCCAATGAAGATATGCAAAAGAAAAGAAAAAAAAAAGAAAAACTCTTTGAAGACATAACATGTCCAACCTTGAAGCAGAAGACCACACCGGGTGCCACTCTTGTCATCTACGAACAGGAAACAGAGGCTATAATTCACACAAACTCATCAAGTCTGGACAAGAGAAGATGGAAAGACTTTGGGTGGTCTGATGAGTCTCCATTTCAGCTCCACATTCAGATGGTAGGGTTACAATTTCATGGAAACAGCATGAAAGCATAGATCCATCCTGCCTTAGATCAACAGCATCTCTTTAGTATTGTTGCTGACCATGTCCATCCCTACATGATCCCAGTGCTGCATCTTCTGATGACCACATCCAACAGAATGATGTCACAAAGCTCAAATCCAACGGAGCAACTTTGGGATGTGGTAGAAAGGGACATTCTCATCATGGAGGAAGAGTTGCAGCGACTGTATGATATCATGTCAAATCTCTGAGGAATATTTCCAGCATCTTGTTGACACCAAGAATTAAGGCAGTTCTAAAAGACAAAAGGGTCCAACTGGGTACTAATAAGGTGGACCTGATAAATGGACGATGACTGTAAATCCTGAAGCTCATTGTTTAAAAAAGAGCAACAGAAGTATGTTGTTTTTCATTAAAAGACAGGAAAGATGACAGACGTATGACAGTCCAAAGCAGTCTGGCAGGTCTCTGATTGGCTGCCTGCTGGTCCACAAAGTACCTTTCCTCTCATTCAGTAGCAGCTGGGATTGACTTTCTTTTCATTTCATTTCAACATTTTTTATTCCCTTTTCTTTTCCATAATATATTGACAAATCCAAAAAGAACAACAGAAAATATCCTCCAGAGTTACAACAACTAATACACACCCGTTGTAGTGCATTTCATGTAAAACAGAAATGAAAATTGGAGTAGGAAAAAGAATTAATCTTATAAAACCTACCGCATCCTCATTTCAAAGTAAACCAACTGGATGGCATCATCTACAGCAAACACTAAGAACGAAACACAGGTATGAAATACTTTAATTTTTTATCAGTTTTTTGCATACAGTTTTAGAATGAACTCTATATTTCAAATCAAATTGAGAAAAATTTGAACAACTTTTTAATTTCGCTTTATAGTGCATTCCACTGTTTTGCACCAACTACTGAAATACGCATTTGTTTAAATGTGTAGCTCGTGAGGTTAACACCTGCTCACATCTTCGCCAAGCTTTCCGTTGCCATGACAACAGAGTAGAGGCGTTCATGTTTCTGGTATTGACCTCGTGGACAGCACAGCCAATTTAATTAACCTATTTTCAAACTTCTCAGTCTAATTATAGCTATAAACGTTTGTTTGTTGTCGCTATTTCTTCATCAAATCTTTATCGCTCTGAAGTCACAGTTCTACTTCAGTGCCATCAGAAATAATCCAGGGAATTCCAAACACCTTATCCTGCACTGTCAGCCATCTTCTGAACCTACAACACTGGCAGTAACGTGCAGTACCATGGTGCTCGCATATAGCAGAGTCATGCAACCACTTCATGGATTTTTTTTTCAGCTCCAAACTTCCACACATTCACTGTGCCCTTTCCAGTCCTTCCACAGAAATGACTTTCCTCTGGTTTCATCAGCAGATGTGCTCAACATGAGATAAATCCTTCAACCTGTGCTATGGACCCTCACCCAGTGGTGTAGTCCAGAGTATATGGAGTATATCCACTTGTAAACCTGCAGTGATGCTGCTTTTACAGTCCCTACACATGTAGCTACGTCACCCAGCAGCTCAGCTATGGTTCCCTATGCTACACTGGTGCAGTTAGTTATCATCCTTAGCCTGAACATAGACATAATACAGATATATGTCTACGAGCCAGTCTCTCACCAGTCTGTGTGCCAGTACTGGTTTAGTCATTTCATAACTCTTCCTCCCTGTAACGGAAGAGCAGAAATGCTGTGACAATGAGCAAATATACAGATTCCCTTTTGGGTAAACTAAACATGCTAGTGTCTTTTTGAGCTAGATTTTTCTGGTTTTAAATAAAACAGCAAAAACTGAGAGTACACCCGCTTCCTGAGGGAGCCCTCCACCACTGCTCCCACCCAACCTCTCTGGTAAAAATCTGTCCTAGGTCCCCTCATCACCTCTCCTAGACATCTTTTCCTTCAAAGTAGTTTGTCTCCTCACACATCAATCTTTCCATGAACAACCCGCAAAACACAACACACACCCTCTGCTCACACAAACCTCCTCCATGTACTCACAACTAAACTCAGGCCTTTTGTGTTGCTGCCCCACACCTGTGGAACGTCCTCCCTGACGGTACCACAAACCACCCATTGTTTTAAACCTTTT